>NW_020799091.1:108313110-108386782 GCF_003259725.1 Athene cunicularia | reverse complement strand
GTATTACTATTTCTTTCTTTGGATGTCTTGATGCATAGTAAGAGACACAACCCTCTTCCTTCTTCAGTTAGTTTTGCAGTGCATATTTCCATCTCTAAAGCTACCGGCACAGCCCTCATCAACACAAGTGTATCAGCGCTCAAAGACTCTTTCTGGGTATCTTGGATGCTCAATGGCTTCAGCACACACCTGCTTCCCCCCCCCAAGTGATAGGAATTACATAGGCATTCAGTCTAAAGAAGATGAAACCTTTAAGACAGAAAATATATAAAATAGTCACTTCAAAACTTTTTTTCTTAGAATATTTGTAATTTTAAAAAAAACTTATTTTCAATGCTGAATTCCAGACTTAAAGTGGACAGTAAAATTTTTTTCTGTGTTATTTTCAGAATACATGATTGTTTATTAACAGAACTAAGAACAATAAGATAATTAAAAATACAGTTAGAACTCGTGTTATCATCATAGTTTACTTATTTTAAAATATATAAGTAATATGTATTTATATATTACTTATATATTTTAATTATACAGATTAAATTTACAGATTATACTCTTATATCTTTCAAGTTATTAATAACTAGTTTCAGACTGTTAATCATTGCAATAAACTTAGTACTTGCAGAGATAGTAAGGTTGCATTGATCTATTAGATAGACCTAATCACGTTTTGAAGTATTCCAAAATTTTAATGCTACTGTTAATGTAATTTTAAATGTTAATGTTAAAATTTAAATGTTAATATAATGTTAAATTTGAATGCCTGTGGGTATTTTTTACTAAGTAGCTTTTCCTATATACTGCTTTTATGAACTTCTCAGAGTTTTGAGTCTCAGTACATCACAGAACTTGCACAGATCCTTACTCCCAGAAAAATAGACTTTTCAGATCTACTTTGTAGTTTGTGGAGCTTAGATGTCAGAGCTAGGTTGGTTTGGGCCAGCAAATCAACATGGATTAGTTACCTTCACTTATATCAAGGTTGCTGTTCCCAGCATCACAGCAGCAAGCTTTTGTGGACAGTAAAGTTATACAATTATCACTGAGAGGAAAAAAAAAACAAACCAAAACGTTCTCTAAAACTTTGATTAGTATATGCAAGGTGGAGAACCCAAAAAGTTTCCTAAAACTCTGATTAGTATATGCAAGGTAGAGAATCTAGAGCTTGGATGTTAGATTCTAGCTTGATTTTGTAGCTCCAGTAATTAGCTAAGTTGCTTGGTGTTTATTTATCCCTGTAAATGGAGCATTTTTGATAAGTACATTTCTGAAAGAGTAATCACGGAATTTCACAAGTGCTTCACAAACAAAGGTGAACTTTAAGGTGGAAGGTTGAGGTATTTAGAGACACTTTAGGGCCTCCTGTTATACTAGGATGTCTTGTGTGACTTCAGAAATGTCTTAGCAGGTAATTAGTAGGTAGTTATCTAAACTGGACAAAATTACTTCTGAAAGGGTGTGGCATCAGCATTGAATCAGCATTCATACTTATATGAATATTTAGGCTCTTGTAGCTCTCTTTGTAGGGGTCTTTGCACATG
This sequence comes from Athene cunicularia, assembly GCF_003259725.1. Lineage (NCBI taxonomy): Eukaryota > Metazoa > Chordata > Aves > Strigiformes > Strigidae > Athene > Athene cunicularia. The sequence continues at coordinate 108,385,241 of NW_020799091.1, read as the reverse complement.
GCTGGCATTCATCTTGTATCATGTAGATAGGCTGTTTCTCATTACTGAACTGTAAGAGCTTGCCTACAAGGAATTGAATAAAGTTTGGAGGTGCTATGGTATGAAATAATCCCATGAAAATGTGATGTCTCCTTTTCCTTCAAATGCTTTGCATTCAAATAGTGGATTCTGGTTTATAAGAGCACATGTAGATTTTTGTCCATCTCCGTGTCTCCCATGCTTCTCTGAACTTAATGAGGTTTTTGGCCAAAAGCCCACAAATAAACACTGTCAAAATCTCAAATTCAATATTTATGTAAAATAATGCAGGGAAGACACAGATGAACATGCTCATTTTCCAGCACGTTCAGTATTTTTTGTCTGCTCACTGGGCGTGAGATGGAATTTTCAACTAGCAATTTCAGATAGACTTTCATCTTGCAGAACCCATTTTCTGGCAATTCAGAGTGTGTGCAATATTTGGTTGGGCAAGCTAGAGACATTGTATCTTGATGTGATGGCTTGTCACTCAGGGAGGTGCCCTGTGTGAAGCTGGAGAATGAAGCACAAACCTAATAAAGAAAAGATCTGTGCATGTGTGTATGTGTGTACCCATGCACCTGTGCACACACTCTTAGATTCAGAGTAAGCATTCTTCACCTCTGCTAAATTTATGCCCTTTAAGCTTCCTTGTCAGTTTTTCATTTGGCTCAGCTTGTTCTTTTTGTATCTGTTGGTCTCATCTAAACGAAATATCTCTGTGTTTTGAAGTATAAAGAAGTTACCTAAGATTTTATTATGTTTTTCCTGCTTAGGTTTGTCATAAAAAGATACATTACCGTGAAGTATTGCTGTTTAGGCTGAGTAGCATCCATGTCTGAAGAACCTCAATGTTGTGTTTTGAATTTTGATAATGACATTGTAATAATATCAAATTGATGGTATGGTGTAAACACTGCAGGCCCTGAAGTACAGTAAAATTGAGCTTGGTTGCAGTTTCAGCATGTGTGCAACTTAGTGCAATTGCTTTCTGTCTGACTTGTCATCACCAACTGAAATGAAGAGGAAAATCTCAACAGTATTGATTCATATCTGAATGGTTTCACTGATGCTGAATGTCAGATGAAGGCATTTCATATTTATTTTACAGTGGAGGGAGAAAATTATAGTACAATTCTTAAAATTGTAGTATGATTGCTTTGTTTTGACAAGAAAGGTTGGACCAGATGATCCTTAAGGTCACTTCCAACCTGATACTTTATTCTATGAAAATTAATGAATTGTATGAAAGACAAAGCACATAATAGTTTGGACCACTTTTCCAGACTATTAATTATCCTGAAATATATGTGATTTTTATTTCTTCCTAACATATCAGAGAATAATTCTGTTTGCTGCAAAAGAGGGGTAAGTATGAGGACACTAAAGCTAACTAAATCTGTACCATGAGCCTTTCATGACTGATATCTCTAAAATGTTGAATTGGCTGTTTGTAATTTCATTTAATACAGTTAAATAATTTTCATTTACTAAAGACAGATCTTTAGTGTCATAGATGATTTTTTCTTTTTTTATAATTGTTTTCTGTTATTAAAATTATTTTAAAGCCTGTTTCAGAAGTACTTCAACTTGGAGGCAAATACAAGTAGTATTTGCCTTTCTTTATTATTTATTTTAGTGTCATATTTCATGAAAATCTGGTTATCAGTGAATTAATACCATTTATTACAGATAAAAATCTGAACTTGTTACATAAAGGTTAAATGCTTGTGTCAATAATATGTGACTGTATTTTTGAAAGAAACTGATATTATCATATAAGCATGGAGAATACATGCTGTTATTTTTACTTCATGGAGATTAATCAACAACATGAAAGAAACATGATAACTGTATAGTTACCACTTATGGTGTTTTGTACTTTTACGCAAAAGGCATTGCTCCACACAGTGTTAACTGGTTTTTGTGGTGCATCTTATTTCAGTATCATCCTTCAAGTTAAGGTAGTGGTCAAAAAGCTTTACTGAGTAGAGGTATTATAAATGATAGGTATTTTCTGTTTTGTCTGCTTTAAAATGGAATATAAAACCAGTTTGGATATTGGATGAGATTTAATACATTAAAAAAAAAAAAAAAAAGGTTTTTGTATTGTGCTCTGGAATTCTGTCATACCACTCTCTGGGACTCGTTTTGAGATGTTTGGCTAAGATCACAGCTTCAGCCACTTGCTTGCAATGCTAGCACTCACCAGACTGTCTTTTACACCCTAGCAATACTTTAGAAGATGTCTGCTTGTTAGAGAGAAAAGCCAAATGTTTCAAGTCTATTTATTCTAAGCTTTGCCCCTTTCAGCTAGAGGAAAAGCCGCATTTTCCAGGATTTGTAAAGTACATTCTTTCAAGTCCAAAAAAATATTTTCTGAATTAAAATATTTGAAGACACAACCACCAGTTTAGTCTCCTGCCAGCTGCCCATCTCGAATGAGCCAGAACAAAACAACTTCCTTTAAGCCAGAACTTTACAAGTTTGTCTTGTTTTTGAACTGGACAGTGACTTTTTTTTTTTTTTTTTTTTTAAATTTTTTTTTTCTGTAAACAGTCTAATTTCTGCATGTGAACACTGCCAAGATGCAATTACTACTTAACATGGCAAGAAAGAGGTTTTGCACAAATATATTTTTGTTTGTATCTTGCTTGACACCCAGCCCTTTGTTCTTGGCTTGCTGAAATTATCTCGGTTTCTTCTCCATTGGTATGCTTTTCCTTTCTTTGTCTGTTTGTAGTTTTTGAGAGACATACCTCCTGAGAAGGCAATCTATAAGGAATTTTTTTACAGCCTTCCATCCAGTAAATCTAAAACTGATTCCATACCTGTAATAACTAGAGTAATGCCATATGTGATGTATTGCTGGTTTCAAATCTTATTGTTCTTTCTTTGTGTCTAGCTAAAGACATAGTTATTAAAATGACAGCCTAGGAAATCTGCTGTTCAGTAAGACTTCCTTGTGTGCTGTTTTTCTCCCTTTGGCTTTTATTCCTCCACCTTTATACAAATCCAAAACATCTTGGAAGTCTAGAGACAGTGATGGCAACTCTTGTGAGTGAGAGGCATCACAGCCCTCAGCCCTGCAGCAATCCCTCCCTGCCATTCACAAGGCAGAGCAGTTGTCCTCAGTGACGGCTGGTGCTCCACTCATCCAGTGGAAACCTGCAGCCCTGGTGGAGAACAATTAGAGCGTCTGGACTTAGTCACCATCATGCTTTTCCTATGACAAGTCTACTTCAGCAGTCTTCCTTTAGGTTAGTATGGGAATTGTCGTGTTTGTAGCATTAGTGAAATATACAATTCCCTTCTTCACAGAAGTGAACAACAATGTTCAGAAGAATTTCATGTTTAATTTTATCAGGGCTTTACTGGAATATACTTTCAAATGGAGAAGTGGAGGCTGTGCTTATCCGCTTACTGGTTTCAATAGAAGTTCCCCTTCTTCCTTAGAAAAATCTTCCCATGCAACTGGTTATGTTTAGGAAAATCTCTGTTTTAGTTAAACACTAACAATTAGAAATAAGTTTATATTTTGAACACTGACAATGTGAAGTGTTGAGCAGATAGCTGTGGAAATTACTATCATCTTTACAGGCTACATTTCATGTTGCTAGTTTTCTTACGCTAACTGAATATTATCATTTAATTACGGAGAATGTGTAACTGTTGTTCAGATATAGATCTCCTGCTGTTTTCTCACTCCATAAAAATTGCAGAAATGCAGAAGATGCTACTGTCATAGGAAGTAGAGTACTATTTCCTCTCATACAAGTTGGGTCAACTTACTGGTTTGAAAATAGTTATACATCCAGGTTTAAGAGAGAGGATTCTTCAGCAAAAGGTCAAAACTCAGGTTCCTCTGGCTTCCAAGTGGTGTTTATTCTGTACATTAGAAAGAGAGGACATGACTACTGCTGCCTGTTTCTTTTCTTCTGGGACCCTATTTCTACACTTAGGATGAAGGAGGTTCAGTGGAGCCTCTAAGCATGTTCAGTGCAAGTCACAATGTGAGGTACTTAGTGGCAAATCATGTGTTGAAGGCTTTCCTTAACAGATTTCATTTTAGACGGCTATTGTGAGTAAATGCAAGCAGTTAGTTTCGTCAGCAAGATGAGACAATAAGGATAAGTCAGTTTGTGAATTTTTCATAATCCTCCCAGTGTGTGTGGAGAGGAAACAAACCCCAAAGTTCAAGCTTGTTTTTGCGTTTTAATTGGTATTTTTAAAATTTGCTTGGACAAAAATAATTTAATAAAGCATAGTTCAAAAAGTATTGCGTTTTCCATAATAAAAATGAGAGAGCAGTAATGCATCTTCTAAAAAGGACTGATTATTTATTGTTAGCTTAGTGACATTGTATAATTGTTCTGTTCAAATATGCACTTGCTTGTTCTTCAGTTGTTTCACTTCATAAGATACTAGAGTTTGTTTTCCCTCTGGCAAGCTGCTCAAGTACGAGCAATTTTTGGCTTGAAAAACCAATGAAACAATCATCAAATCTGAGTTCATGAGAAGGTAAGCTACTTACTGACACACATTGCAAATATGTTTGCCTTCTCAATCCCTATTTTGAATACTGTGGATTTATTAACTCTGCATGTTTGGAAGGATTTTACTGAGTGTAGTATTTTTGCATTCAAGTAATAGATTAACTGGAAAATTAGTCATTAAAAGTTATTAACATTTAATTTCTGCCAGGTAGAGACAAGCTTGAAATAACATTGTACTTCCTGTGACAGTAAAAGTGAACCAAAGGAAGGATGATCTGCTGGGTTATGTTTAGAATATTTAAATGCAGTGAATGGCAGTCTTTCTCTTCAGTACAGGTCCTAGTGGCTTCTGTTGAACCTTTATCTTGATCTTTTCTTTATTCTTCTTTATGGAACCTTTATAACCCTTGGTCATCATTTAAAGGAAACCTGCAGAACTGAATATTAATACAAGTAAGTTATTTACAAAATTTAAAATTGTTACTGTCCTTGGTTAGATTGATCCTGTGACTTTTTCTTTGGCAATTGAAGACAACAACCTAAGAAAATAATCTCTTTTACAGTCATTAGGTTTTTGTATTGGATAATCTTTACCATTCATTTCCCCTCTGTTTTTGCTTGATTGCACTACTAAATCTTTTTATCATTTTAATATAGTAGAGTAGGTCAATTTATAATTAAATGTCTTTATTTTTGTGAAATGATGCCACATCTGGAGCTATGTTAATGGTATATTTACTTGCCCTCATGATAAATGTACGGACACAGAATTTCAGTGAAAGAGTTCAACATTTTCATTTCATATTTCCTATCTATATAAACTTCTGAATGTAATATATCAAGTGTAACTTTCATATATAAAGAAATATTGCTTAAGAAATAAGTGTATGTAAAGCTGCAGACTAAAAATTTCCATATATTTTTCATAGTGATTTATTATTTAAGTATTAGTACCATGCCTGGTCTTACTCCTTCCAATCACTCAACACTGCCAAGTGATGAGAATTTAAGAAACAAAATTGTTAGAATTGAATGCAGAGAATATATTGCATATAATCCATGGGAGTTGATACTTTCTGACTCTAACAGTATTTGGCTGAATGTTATGAAATATTCATTGCTGGAGAACTCAAGAGTCAGGATCTGATTAGAAGGACTCAAATCTGAAAATATATTAAAGGCTGTTGAGTGTTTGATCTGTTAGCACTTAGTAGGTCAAAGACGTTTAGGGGTCACTGCACTTCCACAGATAAAGACATCAGAGTAACCAGGGGGGTTGCATAAATTATTATTTCTACAGTAGTCCTGGTGGAGGATTAATAGTTTAGCTTTATCGGCTTTGTTTAACAGCTTTTAGGGCAGTCAGATGACTGAGCTTCTTTCACTGTTTATTTAGGTTTTGGTTTGTGTTCTGGGTTTTTTTTTTTTTCCTTTTGGTATAAGTGTTCTCCCAAGTTACAGTGAGTGAAAGGGATGTTTTGTTCTGTAAATCCTATTATGAACCTTGCCCTTTCCGCTTTCTCCATTTGGAAACATTTTGTGACATTTAATGAGCTTGAGCACTGGATGGAATAAGATTTAGACTTCTTGTATACATGCTGCTGGGCTTGCAACAGCAATGCAGACAAAATTGAAAGTATGTTGTAAAGTTAGGGGGTTTGCCGCAGATCTTCCCTGGACTTCCTAGCAGCCTGCGGAGAGTGTGTGGCTGTTAATGTTTCCTGCCTGGATGGAGCCGCAAAAAGTCAAGTATCTATTTTATCCTGTTGCACTCAATCACTCAGTTACATGTGTAAAGCTATTGCATAGGAGCTGAATTCTGCATATATTCAGTGGTTCTGAAAAATAAAGTTGTGCATCTTTCTCTTTGTGAATTGTGTCCGGTCTTGTCCTTTTTTTTTCCTCTAAATGTCTTTCTGTGGGTCTTTCTGAAAAGCAGATACTCTCTATTCAGAATAGCAGAAATGGCCTGATGCTTTTTGTACAGAATGCAATTTTAAAGAGAGAGACAAGCTAATAGTAGGCTGGAACTGTTTACTGATACTTATAAGTTCTCAGATGCAGTTTGTTATACCAGAACAATCACAGCTGAAAGATACGTGCAGGATGTACAGTGTGTAGCATGATGTTATGCCAGTTCAGCTTCTGCATGTCTGGCAGAAAAAGCGCGATGATCTGTTGCCAAAATGCTAACAAGGGCCTATGTGTGTATCTTTTCCACTGAAATATTTTCTGAATCACCAGTGATCCATGTGGCAGGCACTGATTTCAGAATGCTTTGTTCATGCAAAATCCACTAAATCACAGTCTAAATTCCAAAGTCATGTACTCCATCATCCCTGACTGCTCTTTCATCATCTCAGCAAATGTAAATATTGCAACATTTTTTTCTAACCAGTGCCTGGATGGAGGAGTCCTCCAGGAAATCATGGAGTTAGTCTTGAAATTTCTGTGCAGGTCCATAATGGCACACTATTGGACTTCCAGTTTTTTGTGTAAATTCACTGATCTGTGTGGATCTGAACGGAACCTTTTATTAGTGGGATAAATGGCCTTTACTCATTTTGAACCTTAGAGGACTGTAGATTTTGCTGGGAGAGAGAGGCCCACTTCATACTGGTAGGCCAGCTTGCTTTTGTATCAATTCCATTGTACTTTTGGTCACCTTCATGTTCAAATATTTACACCTTTATAATAGATTCTTGTGTAACATTATAATCTTGTGAAATAAGTTGCTACAGAAAATAATTACCAGTAATTCAAGATATAGCCTAATATTCATAGGCACATGAGGTGCTTTACATACAAAGTTGTTACACATTATGGAAAAGTTCACCCTGATGTGTCCTGCAGTGGAGATGTTGCTGAAGACTGGCTGGAGGAGCAGGTTTTTTGACCGCTTTTCAGCTTTCTATTTCTTTTTAACCCAAAAAGAATCGTATCCCCGTGCGTGAATGTTTCAGCTCATTAGTCCTTGGCAAAACTCCACAAATCTTGTATGACTGACACTGCCTTCTAGGAAAAATGATCATGAATGCTAAGCAAAACGTACACACTCCCCTTCTTTTTCTTAGGATGTTAACTCTCTTGCTGTGTCTTTCCACCTCTCTTGCTTGTATAGGCATATAAAAGAAAAGTGTGTTGTCAACTGTCATTTGTTTCTTGAAGTATTTTTTGCCTGGTTTATTTTTTGCAAGTATGCTCACTATATGCTGCTGCTGGAATGACAACATATTAACTCTGAGATGATGAACTGCAGGATGGCTCTTTGGCAGTTGCTATTCTGAACTCTAATGCATTTTCTAGTTGCAGTATCCTTTGATGCTTCAGAAGTCATATCCTTTCTAAATTGACAGATACAGCGAATCAAATGTTACATTTTAATTAGAGATATAAGCAATGCTCAAGTCCTTTTGGACAATAGCCATGACATGCTTTAATGAAACTGCTGTAACTTTCGCTTAGTGCTCTTTTCAAATCAGTACAACCACTTTCCCACATACAATAAATGTAAGCCATAGAGCTCACTTGCTATTACTCCATGCTGCAAATTCTAAAAAAATATTTTTTTTTATTCTCATGTAGGAAAGTACTCAAATATCTGAGTTATTCTCAACTATGGTTGGTTTGATTTGGATTGGTTTTAAAATTTTACAGATTAATCACATTACTGTGCTTTTTAGGAGGGAAGAGACAGTACTTGTAATTTATGTGTGATTGACTCAGCCAAAAAGAAAATTAGCATTTACTCTTCTGTCAAGAACATATATCTCTTCCATTTTTCTTCTGCCTGTCTTCTTTCCCCTGTTTGCTGTGAGAGAACAGGTGACATTGTAGTCCCATAGTTCTTTTCATGCTTGTTACCTAATTTCTAAACACATCCTGTCATTTTCCCTGTTTAGTAGCCATCCTGTTTTCTTGGCAAGATTTGCTTTCCCTCTCACCTTATCCTGGCATTCCATTGAACCACTGTCCATTTTGCAAAGTCTTCCTTCCTCCCCATTTTTACCCTTTAGATCTGCACCCCTTTGCCCCACAGTCCACAAACCTTTACTTTAAAAAATAGATCTGTTTTCCCTTCTCTTTCCCTTGGTGTGTTCACAGTATCTTAAGGACTTTGCTCTTTACTTGAATATAATTTCTGCTATATGATTATTTATGAATGGTCTATAATTAAAAATTACATAATTTTAAAAAATTTAATACTATACAAAATAATCTTTAAGAGATAAAATCCCTTAAATACCCTAGACTAACGCTACATACATTTTTTTGTGAAATTAAAATAGATGGGTTGGGTTCTTTTACAAGTCTGAAGCAAAGAGTATAATAACCTTTGCTAAACAATGCAGGTTCTATCTTCTTATCTGGTTGAGCTGTACAGATAATTATGAGAAATGGTCAGACTTGTTTTGCTGAATTAATCACCTAATGTTTCTCTTGCCTTTCATTGTTTGTGTTAAGTGGTTATTCTAGTATGGTTACCTTTACCTGTCTTCACCATAGTGCTTCACAGGGCTGAATTTCAGCTGAGGTATAAAATAATTTAGAATCAACAGCATGTCAAAATTCAGGGGTTTATTTTTGCTCTTTCTTTTTACTTACTAGCAAAACAGTACTTATTTTCTTCAAAGGAGTGTGGTCAGACTACCATTTTTTTAAATACCTACAATATTACTACACGAATGCTATTTTTTTTTGTTAATTTAAATGGAACATTTATTTTGATAATATACAATCACTGTGGTTGTATAAATATTTTAATGAATTGTACACAAGTCCCAGTGGTTTCTATTAGTTGTGCATAATAAATTACCATGATTCCTTTGCGAAGGGCAATGTAGACACTTGTGGATCTATGAGATCAAGGATTTTTGGCTATCGATATAGAATACCTGGATGGAAAAAGAGCCTGCCTTTAAATAACAAAGGGCTAACTTTGTTTTTCAAGAGCCACCTGTGAGTTGATTTCCTCCACAGTTAGGAAGAGACAGCTGCCTTAGCCTTGTGGGCCAGCTGCTGACACTGGTATATCATTGGATCAGGGACTAGATTTTCAGGCTGAGAAATGGCAATGCATATCTGATACTTTAACTGGCTTTCTTGTTTGAACTTACAAGATGTGTGCCCATTCTGTAAATTCAGAGTACACATCAAACCACTGATCATCATTTCAGTACATAGCCAAAAGCAGCCATGGTCTCCATGACTGTGTTCTTACCATCTGAAACCAAGAAAATAAATAATATACCTTCTAAGTATTTTAAACCAAAACCCGCCAAAGAATAGTTTACTACACTTACTTTAACTTACTCTAAAAAACAGGAATACATTCCATTATAATTTAATTCTCTTTCAAAATTTTAAGTACGTATTACAAACTTGAAATGCAAATCGTGGCTTCTTTCTAAATGAACTTAAAAGCAACACTGGAACATGTTTATAATGCATAAATCTTTACAGGACTGAGGTCTAAAAATATATATAAATGATGACAATGATAAATGCTTTTGAAATTGAAGGTAAGCCATGAAATAAGTATAGGTCTAGTTGATTAAAATTCATTGTTGATTGAAATTAATGATAGTTTTATTATCTCTAATGAAAGCATGAAGTTTATTTATTTAGATGATGATGAACTTTGGTTTGTAAATGAGTGAATAGAAAATGCTCATTTGCAGGCTTTGATTGAATAGCTGCAATCATTGTCAGAGGATTGTTGAAAGGAAGGCAGATAAAATGAGATATAAGACTTAAAATATTTGTATTTTCCAGGGTTGAAGTCAGGGACCTGAGCCATAGTATTACCATTAATTTGGTGGCTTTTGGATTGCTTATATTCTCTCAGAACTCATTTCCTTTGAAAATATATATAGGTTGTTCTGTTGTTATTGTGCTGAAAAAATATTTACTATATCATTTACAGCCTTAATGATATTTTTAAAATATTCTTCATAGAACAAAAATTAAAATAGCAGTTAAAAAGAGAACATTCAGCGTGCTAATGAATGTGATTTAATTGGAAATTACTGAGTCAGACAAACATATTTTGTGTGGAAAACACTGTTTTGATAAAAGTCCTTTTCAACCTTCCTTAAAACATACTAAAACACTTAAATATAAATGTGGCACAGTTCTAAATAAGAACCTGAAATACCTTCAGGGGTGGCTGCAAATTGGTATAAAGCATTAAAATTTTGACTGCTTACCAGAAGTAGTGTTTCATTTGCCAGCTACTTGTACCAAATTAAAATCCTTCACTGATTTGCAAAAAGGCCATTTGAACCACAGGAATAGTCTTTAGACTCCTGTTATATATAATGCAGACCATTTGTGAGTTAATTGTAATATTTGTAAGAAATGCTTAGTTATGAAAAATATATACCTGTTTAATGTTGTATTTTTTGACATAGAACTTTGGAAAAAAGTAGTTACAGATACAGCGTATTAACCAGTAACATTATCTTGTATTTAGTTCTCTATGTAACTTTCTTTTAGAGATGATATTTTTAAATGTCTGGTATTTCAGATGGCTTCTGTGTGGCCTGGAAATGGAGCTGGGACTCCACATACTTAGATTATCTCAATGCTGTAGGTTTTTCTGAGGGGGGTGGGGGGAGGAAAAAAGTAAGAGATACTTAATGAGAAAGTCTGTTTGACATGTAATTACTATAATTCTACCTTTGTTCTAACAATTGATTTGAAGCTTTTTTATTTTTTCTGATCTTAATGCATGTATTTGGAATACAATGATAAAGTCTATGGCAAATTGGTTTATCCCATTCACTTTTGTAATCTGTTAGGGTTAGGAGGTTTTATATGAACAGAAGCAAAAATATAATAAAGTCAATATCTCTAGCACCTTTAATATTGACTTTAATTCAAGTACTTCTCCATTAGTTTGTTAAACTTCAGACTACATGATTTTATTAGAGTGACTCTTAATTTAATGAATTTCTTAGAAAAGAAACGTTGAGATCACCCACTTGGAGTACAGTCTGCTTGGTCAAAATAAAAAATGTAATTTTATAGGAAGATCTTCAAAACATGGTAGACAAAGTCTGGAGGCTATAACCTCGTGCAAAGCTCAGTGTCCTTGTGATACCAGTTGTTAGGTTTGGCATCTAGCATTGATGAGGTCATTGTTTAGCACTTCGTAGATTTGGTTTTAGCCAGTATTTATCTTTTGACACTGAGGTTGAGATGAGAAGGAGCTTTCAACTGCTTTCCCATGGCAAAACCTCTTGAGAAATAAAGAAGGAAGGCACAGGTTTGAGTCTGCTATTCATCTCCATCTCTCAGTCCATGACTTTTTTCCCCCCCAGTTTCAAGTCTTTGGTCATGGTTGCCCACAGTGACACCAGATTTTAGGTCATATTTCTCCACAAATAATGGTATTTCCTGACTTTCTTAAGGCTTGGATTTATTTTCAGGCATTTGAGTCAGCAATAGTGTGGCACTGGCATAATTATTTACAGTTTTACTGCTGCCCACAAGATTCTGTAAAAGCAGTAGCAAAGCTTGAAGATTGTTCTTAACTTCATAGAAGGAATGCTCACAAATTATGTGTTGTAGCTGATGGGTGATGTTGCACTTTTAATTAAAATCCTACTTATGTTTACCAAAAAAGGAAGAGTACAGTTATTTTAAAACACTTTCTTAAATTCTGCAGGTGATGTCTAAGTGCCAGATCTGCAAAATTTCAGCAGAATTTTTGTTCTTAACCTGAACAAATATTTCAAAAAATCTCTGTCAAGTTGAAGGTAGCCCATGCTTTTATTAGCTGTATACATTTTTATTATTGTGGGTACTCACAGTTAGCACTGTCCCAGCTAAAGTGAGAATCTCATTCTGAATTAATGCTGCTATGCTGTCTGAAAAGTTTGGTTCCTGGGATTATCTCCTTTTTGTGGGATGGATTCTAAAGCATGGCAGCTTTATCAATAGTGACCCTCATTTTAGAAAGGTAATGGCTGTAAAAGCCAATTTTCATTGTGCTGCTTTGTTTTACATGGTAGCCTGTTAGACTGCTTGCTCAGGTAACAACATCACAAGATGTAGAAGAGGTTAATTTGAAACTCTTGTGAATCGCAAAGGAATTTTGAAAGTTAGTCTAACACTTCTTGAAGTGCTGCTCGAATCGCAAAGGCCTTATCTAGTAAAGTCAGAAATAGCTGTAAATTTTAACTGTAAAAGTATAAAACTATTAAAAAAATGCCCTGAGTGTTCTCACAAGTTCTTAAGTAGAGCTGTGCTTAATGTAAAAGTGTTCTTAATATAAATGGTATGAGCTCTTGTCTGTCTTTTTGCTCATATGTGTGTAATTCTGACCTAAAATTCCAATAAATATATAGTTATATGATATTTTGCTGAAAATTAGCTGATACCAATTTCTGAGTTCTGATAATTGAGTAAATTAAATAACATCATTTGAGTTTAGTTCTTTCCATTATTTCATCTGAAACTTCAGAGGTAGTTTTACCAACCTTTCTGAAGTTGTAATTTTTCTAGCATGTTTGACACTCAAAACCATGAATTTCATTGTCTAACCTCATTATTTTCAGTTATTTTAAGTTTAGGAAAATTAGGTCCTTTATTTTGGTAACTTTTGTTGAAAATACATGATCTAATAATAATGCAACAAATTAATATAAAAAAATCTAAGTAATGATTGAGAAAATAAACAAGTATTTCTTACTATTTTATCTAGAATTGCTTTCACTGAAGTCATGGAGGCATTGGTTTGGTTCCTAAATGCTAATAGGTGTTCTTACTGCAGTTGTGGCAGTCAACTGTTGGATGTATCCCAAATGTCAGTTCTGAAGAAGGAGATAATGTAATTGTCTTGAAGCGTTCCTAAGTGAAAATACCGCATTTAATCTTCAGTAGCCAAATGGAATTACCTGCTGCTGCTACCCTTGATTTGCAGAAGGAATATAAAAGCCAAGTAACAGTTGTTTCTGGTAAGGCAGAAAAATTTCTATGATAATTTTTTTTAAATCTGCTTCACTGCTGGACATTTAAGGGATAGTATTTTAATGCCATATGTTCAAAGGAATTTTTAAGGATACATCATGTTAATATTCTAGTCCTCTGATTTAAAAGACTTTTTTTTTTATATATATTTATTCCTCATCTGAGATTTGAAGCTGTGTCTGGATATACAACACAATGTATGAGATTTAATTTTTTTTTTTTTTTAAATTTTCATTAATATCTGTTACCATAATTAAGTTCTGTAATGGGATCCTTGACTAACCAGGAATACAAGTGGTGAGAACCAAGTGTGGCCACTACTGAAAACAGTTTTTAACTAAACGCAAAACTAGATTAGGGTAGCAGTCTTCTGTAGGAAGACTAAATAGCTGTTGGGTGTGATCTGCGCTTTGTGTGATTGTCTTTTGCCAGATTTTTCTGAAGTCTGGTCTGCCTCCAGGGGAGTTATAACCTGAGCGGCATGAAACTGCACATGAATCCTATGGGAGATCTAGCTTTCATGGATTTCCCAGCTTTCTCCCGGTCAGGACCATATGTTCTCTGGTCTGTAGGACCTTCTCTGCCTTGGTTCTGTGACACTTTCTCTTGCTTCTGGTTGTATCTAATGCTTCATGATCTCTGTTTAGATATTTGGACCATTTGCTATCTAGAACAACTGAAATAAATGATACGTCTTTACAGATTGCTGAATACACTTAAGTGCTGATGAATCCAGTTCAGTGAGGCTTTGTCTTTTCCACTGAGGTACCAGCAGTGCTGCTTATATTGATACAGGAAGCTTCTAAAGCCTGATGTGAGAGAGTCCAAAATACAGGGGCCAGTTGCTAACTTAGAAAGTAATATACTTTAGAAAGAAATTCTAGGCCTGCAATAGCCAATTGTTGACATACTTAGGTCCAGAATCCTACTGTAAATGAATTTTTGCCTCCTATGTCCACATATCTGAGGAAGGTTGTGCTTTTTTATCCTGACTACCTCTTAAAATTGAGGGATGTAGCTGAAAGCTCTGAGAGCCGTTTGTCTGAAATCCATTTTCCAAATATGGGCTAATTAAAACCAGCAATATTAAAATTAATCACTTTTCACACTGCAGAAACAAAAGCTTCAAGCATTTGCACCTGTATTTGCAAGTATATAATAATTATTTATCAGTAACTTCTCTGTGAAGTTAATTTCTTGAGCATCTGCAATGTACAAAATCTTTTTGTAGACACAAAGATTCTGCCTTTTTTTAAAAAAATATATATGATTTAGTAACAAAGGGAAAAATTATTTCTGTTTATTTTAAAGTCTACTTTATGGAGGAAACATGACTGGATTAATTTCAGACAAGACAGATTTCTTCAAGATATTTGATCAAAATGTAACTTAAGACATGTGTATGGTACATAATTAAACATATGAAGTTTCTTTGTGTTACAACAGTAGTCTATGCTGTATCTGTGGCTTGGTCGTTCTTAAATTAGGTTTACCGTGAAGAAGGACTTTTAATTTGTTTACTGTTTTAATTAATTATCATCAATCAAGAATTATGACTTTGTCAATTCCATTATCCATCCTGTGATATAAACTAACATTGATCATATTACAGTTAGCAAGCAAATTGTCGGTAAATAGGTCTGGATTTTTGACTGTCTAAATGTATTGTTTCATGCATTACAGACTTGCAGCTTTTAGTTCATATTGATTTCCAACTGCCTGCGTGGTTTAGCTAACTTAATAGAACCATGACTACATTGATACAAGTGGTTATTGGTTTTCAGCTTTTTCACTGTTGGGAAAGAGAGAGAATTTATTAATAAAGTCCTGAAGGATACCTTTTATCATAGCCAGCAATGAGTTTATGGAAAAAAAAAACCACACAAGCATTTAAAACTAATTATGGGTAATTTAAGATACAAGAACATCTTTTTAGTTTGCCTGATGGCAGACGAATCATCACCTTCCTAAGCTATATTTTAGATGACTGAGGAAAGAAAAAATAATTTTCTGATAGATCTGATGCAATATCATTATATCATCCTTCAAGTAAAACTGTTGAATTTCAGTCCTGAAGTTTTTCTGTCATTTTCTTCCCAGAAAAATTTCTGTACCAAAATAATTACCAATCTCCTTTAAAATAAGATTTTTTTTTTTGTATTTTTAAAAAAGCCACAGTTTAAATGCATTCTCCTTCAAAAAACTGTCTACAACACAGTACAAAGTAATTCTACCAGTGACTGCAGGTGTTTTTTAAAGAACCCAGTGCTATGTGTTTTTTTGTTTGTTTGTTTGTTTTTTAAGAGGCTGTTTACTTTTTGACAAACACTTGGCTGCTGACTGTTGTGGGTTAACCCCAGTAGGCACCCAGCTGCTCCCTCCCTCCCCTCAGGGGGATGGGGGAGAGAATCGGAAGGGTAAAAGTTAGAAAACTTGTGGGTTCAGATAAAGGTAGTTTAATAGGTGAAGCAAAAGCTGCATGTGCAAGCAAAGCAAGACAAGGGATTCATTCACTGCTTCCCACTGGCAGGCTCCATCATGCCTAACGGTGACTTTGGAAGACAGACACCATGACTCTCAGTGTTCCTGCCCCCTGCCCTCCTCCTTCTTCCCTCAGCTTTTATTGCTGAGTGTGATATTATGTGGTCTGAGGTACCCCTTGGGCCAGTTAGGGTCAGCTGTGTCCCCTCCCAACTTCTTGTGCACCCCCAGCCTGCTTACTGCTGGGGTGGGGTGAGAAGCAGAAAATGCCTTGGTGCTGTGTGAGCACTGCTCAGCAGTAACTAAAATAACCCTCTGTTATCAACACTGTTCTCAGCACAGATCCAAAACACAGTCCCATACAAGCTACTACGAAGAAAATGAATTCCGTCCCAGCCAAAACCAGCACACTGACCAAGAATACGATACTGTGGAAGGCAAATTCCCAAAATTGCTCTTTTCATATTTAAACACCTAAATTGAACTAGTGTCATCAGTATTCTTAAGTTCAGCAGTTTGCATTGTTCTGAGTTGGGAACTGAAACCTTTTTCTAAACCGAGCCTGAAATTTTGAAATTTGAGTTTCTCATTTGGTACTTTCCGCTATGCTTTAACAAAGTTATTTGCTATTCCAGAATATGGATAAACTCAGTTAAAATTAATACAAACTTTCATGATGGTTAACTAGACCTGAATACTTTTAACAATTGTAACCATGATACTGTTTTGTTTTAAAACCAGTAATTGTAGATAATTTCTGAAATTAGAAGTGGTATTGAAATTACATGTATGGAACAGGATACTTATTTTCTCCAAAATCCATATTTATGTTTTTTCTCTCTCCCACCCCACAGCTTTCTCATGAAGTTCCCAGAGGGGAATGTACAAGTATCACACAGTCATTTGTTGAACAGTCACTGTTCACACAATCACTGTTGAACAGTGATCTTAAAGATCTCTAGTCCTTTCCACTTAGGTTACTACTGCTGGTTTTCTTTGAAAATGTGCTTCATATCACACTCTCCTGTTATATCTGCCTTGGTCCACATGTAATGGTATTAATTTAATTTTTTTTTCCTACCATTCTACAAGAAACTGCTGTTTCATATATATATGTATGTGTGTGTGTATATACATATATATATATATAAAAGCTGCTGTGTATCAATTAAAATCATTTGTGGGGTTAACATAAACAAATGACTGTCATTAAAAAAAAAAAAAAGGTACTGACTCACACCAATGGCAGTTTCATGCAGAGGTGGTAATTCAGTATGTAATAGAACCCAGTTTCCCTAAAATCACTTTCCACAGCTAAAAGCTTAGTGTTTGATTAATTATTTTGGAGTTTTTTCATTCAATTTAGGACTGGTTTTATTAATGCATTCTTCAAACTGAAACATAAAACATTGCCGCTTTCTTGATCGCTATAGTAAGTGTTGAGATCTGAGAGGACCAGCTGTAGCAGCTGTGTTACCCCTTGACTCTGGAAGCTAAAAAACTTTCATCTCTGTTGCTGTCTCAGCTGCTGGTCTCAGGCTGTGGCCTTCCCATAACTCAAACCAATTTCAAAGCAATGTAAGTAACCTCATTGGAATGCTTTTGGAAAACCGCAGGAAGATTTTTTTTTTCCTCCTTCTTTTTTAAATAGTGTCTGTCCATTTTAAATTAATGTTTCCATTCCAAGGTAATCTATACATGTCTGTGGTGAACTCTCAGACCCATCCTAGAGCCAGGTTATGAATTTTGTTGCTGTTTTTTAAACAAAGAAAAAAAATGCATTGATTCTTGTAGGGCACATGGCACAGAAAGACTGAGCTTAAGAGGTTTGTTTAAATACTTCTGATAGTTGCATATAAGGGTATGACCTTTGAATCAGGTTGCATGCAGAACTGTATTTCAGACACAGTTTTGCTATAAAGAGACGATAACGTTCCTGAAAGACACAAACATTTATAAGCTACATTGACAGGATGGGCAGAAGTCCATTAAACAATATCAAATCAGTGGAGGAAGAGATTTTGAGCCCTCGTGGTAAGACCACGCGCTTACATGGGGGTTACCCACTTCTTAATGTTTCTGACCTCAGAGAGAACCTCAGACTTTTTAACCTTTCTTCACTGACTCCAGCGAACTGTAAAATAGTAATAATATGGGACTTTCCAGGAGGGATAAATTCCTGCTTCTGACCTTCAACAAACTGAGAGAAAAGCATTTGTCTTTTCCTTCTGAATTCTAAATCTGTGATTGCCAAGCTGACAAAGTACAGGAAAGCCTCTCTCACCCCTGCAGCATAGTGACAAAGTGGCTTACAGGCTTGATAATTTGTCAATAAGGAAGAAGCCGAGTGGTTACTACTCAGAATGTGAAGTAAGTAGCAAAAAATTGTTGAAACAAATAAAACTTTAATAGATCAAAAGAAGTTATCAGACAAGGCACTGCCTCTGAATGCATTCGCAGTCGACACTAGAAACTCCCGTTACAGAATTTGTACTGATAAAAGAACCAGTGATGACTCTCTGAAGTTTATATAATTAAATGTTTTATGGTTTAATTTTATCTAAGTATTTGCAGCAATTTATCTCAAGATAAGATGTGTCTGTTCCTAAATATCTGTGTGAACTAGCTCAATCTTTTCAGTGTAGACAATGAAGATGTTTCTGTCTCACAAAGGACAGTCGGAGCTACTCTAGATTCACCGAGATGCTTCTGTTTTCAAAACAGATGCTTTCTTATAGCCTAGCCCTGAACTTTCTCCCGTTTGACCTGTCTCAGAGCACTGCTTTGTGATGGGACGGTCAGGGAGGCGGTACTATAGACAACATTAGCTGGGTACCAGAAGCGTTT
Source organism: Athene cunicularia (assembly GCF_003259725.1). Taxonomy (NCBI): domain Eukaryota; kingdom Metazoa; phylum Chordata; class Aves; order Strigiformes; family Strigidae; genus Athene; species Athene cunicularia. Next base: position 108,366,423 of record NW_020799091.1, on the reverse strand, counting down.
GCAGTGTAAAGACCCCACATCCTTCCATACAGCTTCAGCTAGTGTTGCTCCAGTCACCGCTTCTTGTCATGTAATTGCAGCTGCAACCCGTTGCTAGTGGCTCCTTACAGATGCATAAAATTTCTCTAAGCAGATAGCAAAAGCATGCTTGAGTGACAGACTGTCAATGCCGACTTTCACTTTCTGGATATTGACCCAATTAGTAGTCTCACGGTGAATTCCAAATTAAGTGGTATTTTACAGCACTAGCACAGTGCTAGTAATCACTCTTAGACCAGCAGGGAAAGGCATCATCCTCTTAATTTCTGGTGTCAGGGGAACTTTTGGAGTTTATGGATGATAATTTCTGTCTCTCTCCCATTTATGACTGGTAACTGAATGATTTATGGTTTATCATTTTATCTTTCTGTTCAGTGAAGGACTAATACAGGAGAGAAGAGTGTAGAAAAACGGAAGAATTTGAGAATGAAGTTTCATTACTATTCTCTGAACCTTCTAAACGATTTGACCTTTATCCATAAAGCAATCGCTTGTGGTCAACAAAGGCTAGTATTGATTTACAGCACAGCTAACCTGTCAATTCTAAGCTCAGCCTTTGACCTTTCGTTTTGTTGCTGAAAAAATTATGGTACATGCCTGAGTCATACTGTTTAATAGGGGTGTTTTTCTATATTCAGAAGGCCAAAAGGCTTATTCTAAATAAATCGTTTTAATAATCTAGATGGCAGGAGAAAGCAAATTGTTCATAATTAAGAAGTTCAGAAAACCTGACTGCCAAAAAAATTCCTCAGAATTTTATCAGTGGGTTTTTTCAGGAGGCAGTAAGTGTGCATGTTTCACAATGGGTAGCTGCCTTCTATTATCACATACATTTTTCTTCCTTCTTGCTTGTCTTTTAACTCAGATCTGTACCAAGTGGAAAAAGAAAAAGTGGCATTCAAGATCCTGATTGCTGCATTTTTCATGTTTTAAGCTTCCTCCTTTTTAATCTTGCTAACAAACAGAACACCGCTAAGAGGGTCTGTTTCCTTCCCATTTCTTCACAGATAAAGTATATGTTTGCCCTCTTCTCTAGAGCAAGGTATACCACTTCACAGCAATTTTAACCTCAAACACATGAAAGATGCTTTTTTTTTTTTTTTTTTTTTTTCTTTTTTTTTTTTTTTTTTTTTTTCCCCAGGATGTCAGCTCAGGGAGATAGTGTTTACATTGTTCAGTTATATGGCTTATATAAGTTAAATGTGCTGACTGACCATTTAATTGTACAGATGGCTTCTTTTCTTTGGTTTGTCTTTATTTGGTTTGTTTGAAACTGTTTGTAAAAAGCCAGTAATGGAACTAATCAAAATGAATCACAGTCATTGCCCATGCACACACCACACACACCCCCAAAAAAAAGTTTTATACATTGTATACCAGTTGTTTATTTCTGCAAAGTATGATGCTGTATTATCATTGGGGATATATGGATGTATGTTATTATGCATATAATAATCACACTCTCAAAGCTTCTTACCTTTAGTTTACGATTTTAATCTAACATTCAATATTTACTAATAGAAAGTACTTGCATTAAAATATGAATAAAATTTCCAGGGTATGTAAAATGTTGCTAAATGTCATTCAGAAAAAAAGTAACTTTTTTGTTCTGGAGGGAAGAATGTAATTGGGTTTTAGAGAAGACAAAAACCTTAACTGTGAGAGTTCTGAACTAGGTCATAGTTTCTCCTTTTGAAACAGTAGAAATCAGGACTGTTCCATGTCCCTGCCAGACACCACTCAGAGTTTACACATGCTTCAAAAAAGCAGAAGGATTGATGAGGAAAGCTCAGCAAGTTCCCTTTGTTACCCTGGATGTTTTTATGTAGTTTACATGAAGAAAAAAAAAATCTTTTGTTTCTTTTAAGCTGGATGGCAAACTCTTGTTATATGTCACAGATAACCCCTAGTACCTTCGGGTATATTCTTTTTATTGAACAATGACTCTGTCATTAATGCAGTGTTCTGAATATCCAGGCATCCCCCTCGCCCCCACCGCAGATTGCCCATCCGTAGATGCAGATATCCTTGCAGCTTCATTTTTATCTAGGGGATTAGATATGCTTGCAGGAACACACAGCTGTATCAAAGAGTTTGTCAATACTAACCTCCTTTTAATGATCTTTCATTCTGAATTCCAAATTCAAATTGATGCCTGAATCTTGTTTCCATGACTACAGTTGCAGTTCTCTGAGATTGATAATATTTGATGCTTATTTATGTCAGCAATTCATGTACTAGAAATATGTAGATAGGTGTAAATTAGTAACAGTTTAGATTCTCCTTTATGCAAAGAGTGGAACAGAAGATCATGACAACCTAATATATAACTAGCCGGCATGATGCTGGAAGACAATGTGAGAATATGTACTGCTGTGCAGTATTAATATACTGAAAGGAGTCATATCTAGACTTGGCTGATTTGGTTAGGCAGGCAAACTCCCTCGTTCTATTTACCCTAGGGAAAACAGATGCCAATGCAGAGGAAGAGCTTTAATAATAGCAGTAGATTTACCATCTGGCACCTTGCTGGACAAATAATCAAGGATTAAAGATTTAACGCCTGAGAGGGATTTTTTTTTTTTTTTTTTAATTTCTGTTCTGGATTTTGTATGTAAATCCCTATGAACACTATAGTGGAGTTTATTGTACTTGTATTTTCATATGGAGAGAAACCTTCAATAATCTTCTCCTGAAATCCCACCATTTATAAGCAGTTTTAGAACACATGTAGTTATCAAGAGGTGCACCATGGAAGAGATCTTGTTTGATTCCTTAGCAACTAGATTTGTCTCTCTTCCTTATTCACCTGGAATGAAAAGAAGTAAGAAATTGAGTGTTCATTACTATGTGTTGCTGCAAACATGAGATATGAAAGCACTATTTTGTTACTCACTGCAATTAAGTGCAAAGGTACACTTATAAATAAAACCCAAACACCTCTTCCTGCTCTATTTTTGTATGACCTGTTTGCGTGATAATTTCAGAATTTTTCACTTGCGGAAAGGTTAGACAGTACATTTTGAATGTGGGTGTTAAAGATGGTTCTTGCCTTTAGGAAGGACACTCTATCATTTATTAACACTGCACTAAACAGTTGCTATAGTTTAGTCATTTCAGTTGCTAAATAGAGAAGGATAACAGGAGGAGAAGAAACTGTGTGCAATGTGTGCTGTATATGATACCACGCACGCTGCAGGTAGGTCTATGATGTGAGGTAGTAGATGAGTAAAGAAAAAACAGCCAGAGGGAATATAAGCTAATAATGAAAGAAATAAATGGTAAGCGATGATGACAGCCCATCAGCAGCCTAGCAATTTTTGAGTTCTGTGTAAATATTGCAACAGGACAACTTCAATAAAACTGCCTTGTGACTTGGAGACTTTTGTGGGAAGCATTACTGTTACAGGGATGTTGTTTAGAAATCAGAGTTAGTTGTGGGAAGAAAACGGAGTAAAATAAATTTTGATTAAACAGAAGATGGAGGTGTGTAAGATGTTAAGGTCATCATAGAGAATAGCATTTGAACTGTCACTGTCATAATAAAACTGCAAAAATGGTCTACACATGCACCCTTCTAATTGTGTGACTAAACTCACAAGGGGATAAAGAGGGGAGAGTTTTTCTAAATATCTGATTCCAGTTGTGAAACAAGTTGTGAGATGGGTTCTAGTCTCAAAGAATAATGAAACTGAAATAGTTATTTCATATTTTTGGTCTTAGTTAAGAAATACGTTGTTTTTCTGTGCCAGAGACATGATGATATGCCATTGACTCTTTTTGACAGTGTTTAAATGAGTGTAAAAACCTCAGAAACAATTTTCCTGTTGTGTTCTGTGTCTTTATAACATGGAAACCTGTCACATGCATAACTTTTTCAATTTGTTTAGAGATATATGGCATGGAGAAGATGTCACAGATATGTAAGAAAGGTGTGCAGAACAGGAACAGTGTCCTTCTAAACTGCAAGAAAACATACTGGTTTGCGATGCTTACAATTTTGATATTATGCTTTTCCCAAGAGAGACAGCACTGTCAGGGAACCTGGGGAGAACAGAGTTGCTTGTCTTGCCTTCAGCCTTCTCGTAACCCTGACCCTTCAGTCAATGACTGTTCTCTGGTCACCAGCCGGGGGTTAGACTATTCCCTGATACACAGCTGATCAAATGCATTTTCTCTCTATCTTTCTGTCCATCTTTCTGTCTTTTTGTCTGTCTTTCTTTTCCTGTTTGGCTCTGTAACATCGGAGTATCTTCAGAGAGAGGCACCGAACACTAAAGGAGATGGTCTAAACCACACACTTTCTGTAAGTTTAGATGGTAGGCTCTAGTCTAATAAGCAAGCTGAAAATGATTGCCGCATATAGAGTGATGGTCTTTTTTTTTTTTTTTTTTAAACTACTGGCCTTTAAACTTACTGTGTGCTGAAGAATTAGGAGTGGGATTTTGAGAAGACTCGGCAGTGGCCTAATCTGTACTCAGTGAAGTTAGTGATAAAACACTTAAATCTGGATTTGATAGGATTAAGCCGATTTATACCATCTGTGAATCTGGCCCCTATTAACTTCAGTGGTAGCAGATCTAACCAACATTGAAAGCTTTTGAAAACCCCATACTAATTTGGTAGTGAATAATATGACTACATAAAGACTAGATGTCAAAAAAGAGTTAAAAATAAATCAGGTATGTCCAAAGCATTACTTTAGGCTTCCCATTGTCCTTTGTACTTATAGTAGAACTATAACACAGAAAAGATGTATCATGTACATAATGATGTGCATGTGCAGACTTTTTTATTTTTTATATTGAGTACTGTTGTTTTGCTGTATCCAGTCACCGACCATCTCAAATCACAGGTTTACAAACAGATTTTGTCTGTGGAGCCAAATACACAAAGAATAAAATGTTTGGGGTTTGTGCTGTATGTTTGTACACTTGTTCTTTTGGAAGGGGGTGGGGGGGGCATGGGGAAGAGCAAAACAAGTATAATGTTTGGTAACTTTATTATTATTTCAGCAGTAGGTAGTATCATACAACCATATAAAGCTAACTTGCTTTCTTTGTATATACATATCTCTGAGTATTTATCTGTGTGTGAATGTGTTACGTATTTTTATATATGCTAGACATAGCTCAGCTGTTTTTAGCTATTGTCTCTGTCAATTTGTCTTTATCACTCTACAAAGTCTGAATAAGAGAATTCATTTTATAGAAGTACTTAAGGAATCGGTGGTATGTCATAAGAAATTGTGAGAGTAGTTTTGCTTTTTGGAATCATTGTAATTTATTCATCTGAGGACTAATATAAAGTGCCAAATCCTTAATTTCATTGTTCTGCTGTAGAAATATTTGCTAAATTGATAGCTAGTCAAGTACTGTAATTACTGCCTATTTCACCCTTGTACTCAGATATTTTGTGTTTGGAGTGGTGTACATATTTTGAGTTATTTTTTGATTCACAAATATTCTATATTAAATTTAGCAGAGAGGGTTTCCCACATGTTTGGAGTTGACTACTGCCACTGCTAAAACTTTCCATTCAAGATAGACCAGGAGCAAAAATGACGTTCCAATTTAGTAATTTGCGAGACTTTTCATCAAGTCAGAGCTGCTTTTACATTTCTGTATCCAGGATTAGAATTTATCTTGAGATATTTAGCACTGACTGGAGCAGTTAAAAAAAGCTATCAACAGGTTTATGAAAAATACTGCAGCTACTGTTTTGCTGTCATTTGGATTCAAGTTATTTGCTCCATAAAGAAGAAAGCATCTTGCTATAGACAACTATAGACAGCCCTCAGAAAACACATGGTATAAGCAAAGCCTCCATCAACACTTCAATTCTCAAAGTGGTAATTGAGATTTTAGCAACAAGACTCTGCTTGACTGTAACCAGAGTCAAATGACTAAAACTATGTTCAGCTCCTTTAACACTTTACTCATTAAGGGACTTGGAAAATGAGCTCTGTGTTTGCTCAAATGAGAAACATTGAACTTTTTGCACCTTGAGCAAATTCACCTCTTTTGGCTACTTATGGTATTTTGTTTTAATCTTGATTTCTTCAGCAAAAGTGCATTGGCATGGTAAAATTGGAAGTTTTTTAAACAGGATTTTTTCAGATGCTATAGTACTAAGAGATAAAATAATTTTATTGCTTTAATTTAAGTTCACTGCACTTTTTAATAATATAAGTTTCCAAGTAATTAAAGGTAATTTTAAAGTGAACTAAAATATAGCATGAGGTCTTGATATAATTTTTGCATGTAGTTTAAAAAAATGCAAAAGCAAGCAGCTACTCCAGAGATGTTTTTAAACCTGGAGTTCTTCATGGGCTGTAAAGCAGTGTTTCAGTTCAATGGTTGAATCAAACTATATCTGTACTCTTAAGAGGGTATTAGTATTACAAGTTTTAAACTTGACTGAAATAGTTTTCTTCTATACTTATTTTCTATTATTAATTTAAATTTCTTAATTATGGATAAAATGAGATGTGGATTAAGGAAAAAACCCTTAAATAATGTATTGTTTGTCTGAGTGATGGGATGCAGTTCTGTCAGCAATGATAGTACCGTATGGCCTTAAAATAATCTGTATTCTCACAGAGATGATGGAATTATTCTTGTGGGCACAGTACTGCAGTGATGAGACCATATTCTTGCTTTCAACACCCAAACTGGCATCTCTGTGCTGTGTTACACTAAGGGCTCAACAGGACTGTTTGACACAAGGCTAGTTAATGGGTATCTCCTGCATAGTCTTTTGGAAAGACAGAGCCTAACATGTAAAAAAGCAAATAATGCTTTTACTCAAATCTGATATTTCATTATTATTCAGTCCTTTTGTGATAAAATGTAACCATCTCTATTCTGTGATCTCTTATCAGTCTTGTTGCTTGTTGTGAATGTAAGCAAGGTTTCAGTCCTCAGGGTTTTTTTAATAGGCTTTGGAATGGTTCTGAAATTGAACTTCATGGCAGAAGATGCCCTTTTGAGGTCCAATTGCTAGTTGACACTGAAGATGTCAAACTGGTGAGTCAAAACATTCTTCTTAAGGAAAAGAAAACCCAACAACAAAACAAGGCAATAGACTGTCCTGATTTATTGCTTTTAATTAGAAGAAATGGAAAACTGGGCTAGGTAGATATGAACTGTCATACGTATAATTGCGTTGAAAGGGACACAAATTTTCCTTCTAGTCCGGTCCATTTCGCAATTCATTTGCTCGTTGAAACTCTGTATCATTTATAGCACATGAATAACAGAGAGCAGTTAGATCATTAAACCCCAAATGTTTTTACTGTTTTATTGGTTTGATGATGTTGAAATGTCAAGAATATCTTATATAATAGCACCTTCCATTTGCCATAGACTCTGTCACTGTGTATGAAACTGAGCTTCTTAAAGCAGAGGAAAGTTTTGGGAAGAAAGATGGGTCAGAGGTATTTTCTGCCTCTCCATGGCAGCTGTAGAGAAGCATCATGCAAAGTTTTCCTAACATTAGGGTTGAACAGTGGAGTGCTCTGTCCTGATACCTGGAGTTCTTCTGTTAAAACCCCAAATCTACAGACAAAGGAAAAATACAGTTCAAAGGGGTGAACCAAGTTCTGATGGTCGTTTCCTGATTCTTTCTCAACGTATGGATAGGTATGCATATAACCCCACCTAATTTCTGTGTAGTCTGTGATGCTCAGGTGAGCCATGGGGCTATTGTGGTTAATGTATGTTTGTGCTGATTGGTGAGCGAACTGCTGCCTAAAAGCTTTGATTGCTTTTTTCTTGTTGGAAACACTGATTTAGACTTCTGACTCTAGCTGCTCATTTTCACAGAACTTGTTCGACTGTAATTATCTCAGAGACCATAGCCTGATGTTAAATTTGGTTGAATGTGACTGTATTCCACAAAGTTATTAGTGGGAGACAGGTAAGCAGATAGACGGGCAATCTATCCATATAAACCCTTTTAGGAAAGCTACTTCTGTTTAAAAGCATCACTCATACAATGTTGAATCTTTCAAATCTCATTATGTCCTGCGGGTAGGCAGGAACTATGTAGGAACTTGTTCTTACAGACAGCATCCTGTAGGGTAGAAATATCTCCTGCAGCAATGGCAATATTTTAAGACTCCAATATTGAATCGTTCACATTGTGTAAGTTTTTATAGTGACTTTACCATTGAAGTGTCTTTGGGTTACGCATTAGGCAAAATGACAATGTTTTTCTTACTCATTTTATGGAAATGATGGTGTAGCAAATATAATATTTGACTTGGTTATTTTTTACAAATTAATTTTCATCATATATTAGCAGTAACATAGAAAATGCCAAATTAAAACAGATGTTGTGTTTGGATGCAGAAGGGCCTCATTGGAATAGCCCCCCCAATCTGAGTAGGGAGCTGTATTTGTCAAGAGCTAGCTTCTCCAGGTAACTTTGATTCAACCATTCATATACACGTATTTGTGTAGTGCTATGCTTTTCCATCATCATACTACTGATGTTTTGGGACTTTGTAATCATACACGTGCACATACACACGTAAATCTGAAATGGAAAGATTTATTCACTATGATAGTGACTATTAATATGAAGAAAGTATTTGGAATTGTCCCTGCCAGTCTGCTGTGTTACACATCTTTCTACATAAAACTTGTTAAACCTTTCAGTGTGTACTGATCTTGCAAACTATTGTGAAACCTCTGAAATTAGCATTTAACATCTGTTAACTTGCTGACATATCTCCACATTCATCCACAATAAATTTAAAAAAAATGAGTGAAAAGAAAAAAAAAAAAAAAAGAGGCTCCTGTCCCCAGATGCTATCATGACAGACAAAACCAGTTTACTTGAAGTCATTGCAAAGAATTGTGGGATGCAGTTCATGGAAGTTGGGACTGCCTCTATCAATGACTTGTTTGTTTAAAGAAATAAGGGTTTAGATAACTTTTTTTCAGTTTATGATTCAGAATGAAGATATGAAGTTCACTTAAAGAAATGAGCACAAAAGTCACAGTTTCTACATTACACAATAACAAGGTTTAATTCATTCTGTGACAGTATTTTTGGATCAAGATTTGTTAGATCATTTTTCTAATTCATACCTCCAGAAAGAACAGGTCTCAAGGGCTCATCCTGTTGTCATCTTGACAAAAAGTTTGAACTTGAAGAATTAAAATTAAGCTAATAAAAAGCAGAGATTTTGATACTTGAAGGTGTAATCCAACATGTTTGGCTGTACAATAATTTTGCTCATCATATTTTGCATGTAAGTCAGAGGATTCATGCTTTGTAATGGCAAAACCATCAACCATTCACATCAAGTCTGCTCCCAAATCTTGCAACAGATAACTACATCCAAGTAAAACTTCTCAGCAGCGTTTAAGAAACTGAAATGTGTCTGATACATTACTAGGTTACAGGAAAGGAATTTTTACATAAACGAGGACTGTTATCATGTCTCCCTTTCAGTCTTATCCATTCTTTAGAGCACTGTTGCTCCTTTTCCTCTGAGGACATATCTAGACTCACTGTTTATCCTTTTCTGGTCTCTTTTTAACTCTATAGAGTTAGCTGACAACTTTTCTGAAGTGTCATGACAAAGATCAATCTCCAGCTAAAACCCTGCCAGGGTAATTGATTAAAATATTTAAGGAGTTTCAGGAGACAGGCAAGGTTTTTTAATTTATGACAAAATTGGATTAAATATGGAAATATTAATTAAATTTTCAGTTGAGAGAACTGTATGGACAGGGATTTGGGGGAGAGAGATGAAAGGGACTATTTTTTTTATAAAGCCAATGGAAATTTCCTGTTTATGTTGGTCATCTTTTTGTTATTTTATGAAATACTACTCTTCAAATATGTTTTATTGATTAGTATGTTCCTAAATACACATGAGCATCTCTAAATAATAAGAATAATATCATAGCTGGTAAATACTGCCACCTGGTCATCAGAATTTATGGAGAATTTATGATTAGCAGGCCATTTACACCTGAGTCCATGAACATATATGTAGGAAAATGCTTTAGAAGTAGAGATTCCTAAAGAGAAGTTTTCTTCCTAAATCTACAGAAACACAATCAAATGATTTCTCCTTATGCTCAGGTTGATACAAGTTATAAGCCCAGAAGAAGGGTGGGAGTGAGGAAGAATTTCTGGGGAGCTGGGTTTGCTCAGCAGAATGCATCATTTAAACAACGTGGCAAGCTAACTATAAGTAATCTCATCCCATTGCCACCTACTGCTTGCTTTAATGGCATTCAAAAAATAGTAAAACCACATATCTTTTGTCTTTTAATTAATCAGTCCTTTCTGTTGCACCTGAATTCTTAATGAATACTTAAGCTTTCATAGCAGGGGACGTCTTTAACACAAAGTTAAGATATATCCCTGCTCTGTTCCAAAATGTTTAATTTGACTGTCTGGTTAAAGTGAAATACTGGAGATTAATACAGCATTAAAAATACAATGAAATGTGCATTTCCCAGTCGGTTAAATACAGGCAACTTGGAATTCTTAAGTTGGTATAATTAATCAGTTAGACATACTGCCTCTGTAATACTCAGGTTATATAATTTCCCAGTAGGATTTTTATGTAAAAAATTATTGCTTTATAATTTAACGCTAAGTGCTCCCTGTAGAAAAATTAGAATGTAGTCTTGTAACGTAAACAATCTAGATTACTGTTGTGTAGGCTTAATTCAGTTGTCTTTGTATTTCTGCCATATTCATAAAATTGATTGTGAAGCATAGGGTACTGAATCACTTTTTTTTTAAAGTTGGTGGGCAAAAGTTTCCAAACAGTAGTAACGTTTTCTAAGTGAACTTTTACTTCTCTTCACTAGAACCTGTCCACACAAAGTCATTGCTCTGTGACTGCCTTTCTGGAGCTTTAATGGACAGAATTTTTCCTCAATTTCTTCAGAAAGGCAAAATAAAATGCTAAAATGTTTTCCAAACTACCAAGTGTGTAGATTTTAATGAGATGTTTTCATTATCTGACTGTAGTTAAAAATAAGGGTAAAGTAGCTTTTCATAAAGAAATAAGCTTTATAAAACCTATTTAGTTTCTTTCTATTTAACTATAGCAAGAAAAACTGTAACCCAAACTGTTGATAGTCTCCTGGTTACTGATTTTATTGGATTCTTTTCCACTTCCATTAATCTGTTTGTATACACAATTTAGTAAATAGTCTACGTAGATGCACTGTAAATAGAACTGCAAAGCGGATGAATGACCTGGTTTTTAATCCTCATTACACTTTAATTTGTTTTATTGGAGATTATTTTTGACCTTGATTTTTTTTTTTTAAACCACATATTTAAAACCTTCTGGCATGTGGCATGGGAAACATTTAAAATATATGGTTTACTTTATTAATTTATCATAGAGACAAGAAAAAGATATGTGTACCTTGAACTGTCGGGTCAATGTAAAACTATGTTCCTGGAAATGAAATACTGTAATGAGAATTCCTTGGAGGCACTGTTTTCTTTTTAACTTGATGTTACAAGAGAATGACTTCAAAGACTTCTGCTACTTCAGCTGATAGCGAAGCAACTCCCTAAGGCCATCTTAGTTAGACAGCTCAGGATGGTCATTCAGCAGGAGATAAGGGAGTCTGTGAAGTTAATGAGTAATTCTGCCATTTAAAAATGCATTGCTTTTTTATTCATTGATGAAAATTACAGCTTTGACATCTTAGTTGAAGGTTGGGAAGTTCAGTAGGAATAGGGAAGTGATGCTGGTATTGTAAGAATGATCAGAAGTGATAATAGTGTAGCACTGAAAAGTAAGCATTTTAAAATAAAGTGTTTTTCCTTCCAAAGGATCACAGTGGGACAGACTTGTTAGATCATCCCATCCCTAATGCAGTTACTTCCCGAAGGAGAGTAATTAAGTTAACGTTTACGTTACTTAAACAGTGGGGCACCTTTGACATCCCTGGAACAGCTTTCTACAAGCTAATTGAACATTATTTGATAGCTTTACTCTCCCCTTCCCCCCCACCCCCCTTGTTTGTGATTTTTTTTTTCTATTTGCTGTGGTTTATTTGATTCTCTTGCTTTTATGTATACGAGTTGGAAAATTACCATATACCAACATATCACTTTTGAGCTGGAAAAAGTAGTGCTGTCAGCAAGAGTGAGATGTTCTCTGTGCACGGGCTGGGTCACATGGGCCAAAAGCCTTGCTTGGTACAGACTGCCAGTGCTGAAGGCAGTGCCAACATGTGAGGGATTGATAAACTGCCCAAGTGCTGCCGGTTTTACTGGTGGCACGTCCGCACAGTCTGGGCCAGGGCTGAAGACTTGCCTGCACATTCAACCCTAAACCTTAATCTTTTTCGCTCTGATTTTTTTGTTCAGACAGCAGGTTCTCTTTCTCTGTACTCCAATATATATCAATAAGTTGATATACTAAGCATCAATCAGAGATGGGAGCTGGGAAGCAGCAGGAAAAACACCTGGATGGGTGGTATGGAAAGGAAGACTATTGGGCTGCAATGTCTCAGGCACAGATGAGCACCTGACGATGCTAGGGAGGCTGGTAAGCAGCGTGGGAAGTTAACCTGGGAGAACAGGTTATCCTGAGCTGTTTGTTTCCGGAGTGCTGCTGTTTACTTGGGCAAAGTCTCCCGTGAAGCAGCCCGCCTTTCCCTGCAAGGCTAGAGTTGCTTATCCTGCCTGCACATCCTTCTGACAACTGAACAGGGGAGAGCTGCCTGCAGCTGCCAGTCTGGTGCCAGCCCACTAATAACAGGAACAGGAGTGGAGGGGGAGGGAAGGGTTTTGTAACTCGGTGGACTTCAGGGCATCTATTTACACAGCACGTAGCGCTGAGTCAGCCCAGCCTGGCTGGTTTCTGGCCTTGCAGCATCTTGGTGTCTCTGTGTTCCATAGCCGATGTTTAATAATGTGTGCAAATTCTGAGCTTCAGTTTAAAGTTCAAAGCTCAGCATGACTATTGGTGTAAATAAGGCTACTAGACTTGTACAGTCTAAGCAGATCCGCTCTTTTCTGCCCATGATACGCGGAGACAGTTTTCATGATAGTTCCATTTCATGTTTTCTTAGCAAAGGGAAAAGTTAGTATGTCTGCATACTTCTGCATAAACTGTTCTTCTAAGTCTTTAAATACTTTTTTTTTTTTTTTATTGCTGCCCTTATATTCTCATCAGTTTGTTGAGTATTTTTGAGTTATTATGTGGAATGTTCTGTGTAACATGCCCAGCACTATATATAGAGACATAAAATCTTTGTATCATGTCACAGAAACTGTTTTGCATGCTTTTATTAGAAATCTAGTTTAATTCCCTTTTGTGTTAATGAGAAGGAAAATGCATACTAGTAATAGGTATTTAAAGTGGTAAAAATCCCTTCATCTTTAATGGTAGTAATATTACTCTGTAGAGTAGTAAGCTGAGATGGTGTCTGACACGATGACAAATCAGTTAAGTAAGTAACATTTATTCCTATTTAAAAAATACTGTAAATAAATGAGGTTTTTTAATGAATTGGCATATTTTCTACAGCATTAGGTGCTAGTGCAGTTAGAAAAGTCTTGTCATACAAGACAGGTAAATCGCCCTCTTTATTTAGAAGAAACTGCAGTCTGTGTGGCTGCATTCTTTCCTTCTTTCTGACCTCCAAGAACACACATTGACTTCAAAATTCACAGAAATCAAATTAAGTGCTACTTAGTTTTAGAGTGCCTTTAATCTCAGTATAAATGCAGACCAGGAGTGGACTTCCTGCATAACACAGGCCTTAGAATTTCACTCAGTAATTTTGACATCCAACCTGCAATTTTTGGTTGAGCTAGAGAGCATCTTTGACAGACATCTAGTCTTAATTAAATGGTTTAAAATGAGGGAGAATCTACTACATTCCTTGACTGTTGAGTGTTCCCTGTATTTTCTGGACTGAATTTGTTCCATTACGACTTTCAGTGGTTGAACTTTATGTTTCTGTTTGCCAGATTAAAATATACTTTTTAAAAAAATATAAATATTCATCTTTTTAGTTACTTAACTAGGCAGTAGTGGTTTAGGCTTGACATGCAGCAAACATAATCAGGATGATGTTAAAAAAAACATTTATAAAGTGCAGTACTCAGCTGTATTTCTTTACATTGTTAATAGCTCATGGTGCAAAGTGTATTTCCTTATATTTTCCATGCATCATAAATATATACAAAAGAATCTAAATATATGGGGTTTTATATATATTAATATTTATACACATTCACCAGAAAAAAACTACAAACATAAGTGTAAACTTGATTTCAGAGTTAAACAATTAGATTCACTTTAGAACAAAAAAGCTTTTGTTTTACAGGCTACGTTGTGTGCTGTTTCTTAATCTTATTTCTCCCTGAACTTCCATATGATCTTGCAAATCTATTGTGACAATATCTTCCTACCGAGTTTCAGGTAAAGGGCAGGCAATATAAATGTAGAAGACCCAGTTTAGTTCAACAGAAGGAATTAGATTTAATATATAACAACTTTGATATATAGCATGACAGAACTCCTACAAGATGCAACACTCATGCAAAATTTAATTAGCCAATCACTTCAGTATCTGAAAATTACTGTTTATCAAGTATTGTGTTCCTTCCACCTATCTCAGAACTATTGATCAGATTTTTAAATTAATCTCGTTTGTCTTTAATTTTAAAATGTGATCAAATATTGCAGGAATTTTCACATCTCTAGCAGTTATTTTAGAAAGGAAAAACATTTATTCTTTCAATTAAGATAAACTCGCAATAAAATCTCATTAATGGCATTGCTCTGACAAATATATCCACAGGCTGTCTTGGCAATAAGAGGTGGAGAAATATATCTACTGACACATTTTTTTTCATGTAAGCTTTAATTATTTGTTTTTTAAATAGTAAATTTTAGCTTTGCTCCATATTATTATAGGAAAAGTGTTGTACTTTAAAATATGCAATTTAAAGACCCTAGAAATTATTTCAAAATCTCCATTGTCATTCCTCTGGCTGTAGCATAATCTCTAAGGATTGTCATTTTAATGCTAATTCCAGAAGCAAATGGAGCCAGCTGACATGTGGAGTATCAAGAGGAGAAGGTCAGCGTAGCAGCTAGAGACATAGGAAACAGCAGGAGACTGCATTATTACTCATTAAATATATTACACTAGACCTTAGGGATTCCTGCTATGACCAGGACATTGTTATGCTTGATACTGTACAAATGCAGCAAGAGCAATCCATGGCTAGGGTGATATCAAAACAGGAGCAAGAAAAATGTCATTGTAAATTGTCCTTTTTTTGTTTTAATTTTTTTTTGCTTTATTTGCACATGTTGAACCAAAACTAACTGGCATATATTTAGAAAAATGCAGGAAGTCTTTTGCTGTCCCCTATGCCTCTGGCTGTGACTCAGATCTTTTACTTTGATGAGTGTCATTAGAGGAAGCGTGGAACACTCAATGGTTTATGAATTTCACCTGATGGTATACATATCTGCATATACTTTATGTAAGCATACACACAGTAAAGATCTTCTCAAACTCTGTGATGCATGCTGAGGCATACTCAGCCAAATGTAATTAGTTAAAGTGAAAATTATTTTATATTGCACTGATTCTTTTTTTTTTTTACACACACACACACACACCCACCCCCAGCTGTCATTAGCCACAATTGTTTGCACCTGGGAATTCATCATAATTCCGATCTGTCTGCTGTGCACACTAGGTCTGGCTTTCATAATGTTTAAGACTGGGAAGGATCAATAAACCATTTAGTCTCACTGGGATCATGCATGTCACATCTGTTAAATTTCACCCAGTTATCTGCGTGCTAAGACTGGCAACTTTATATAAATAAAATTACTTTTTAGAACAGCTGAAAACAGCAGAGACTAGAATGTTACCAATTTTTAAGGTCTATGCAAAACGATTATGTTGCTAGGATGACCTCAGCAGGTGTGTCATGCATGCTGAAAAGGGAGATGATTTGTTTTCCTCCCTCCCCTCCTGTCAGTCAGACCTACAGTATACATCCCATCTGAGTATGTGTGTGTGGATCACCATGACTCTCTGGGCAAGCAATGCACACAGGCTGGTATCTAGGAATAGTAATTCTTCAATAGTTGGTGACCAAATATCCAAAATTTTAAAAGAATAAAATTTCCTTTTATTCCTGCTTTCCATCTCCGAGAAAAGGAAACAGAATAATTAAATGTGAAAACTGAAAACGGTTAGACCAGAATGCATATGATCACTTTTACATAGTGTGATCTAGGCTTGTTGGGAATCAAAGAAAAAATGTGATTTCCTTACAGCCCTAAGTTTAGCCTGGAAGACTAGATTCTCTCTTAAGACAGAAGTAACAACTCCCTCTCTGTTTTGAGTTTTGGGAGCCAAAACTGGTAGGTTGCCTTCTACCGCTGCGTTAAAGGTGTAGCCAGTTCTTCACTTGTACTTGATGTTTCTCTTTGTATACAACCAATGATTGTTGTGTTGCTGCTGCTTTTTTGGGTTTTGTTTTTTTTTTTGGTCACCATATTACATTAGAAACACATGTTATGGCAATTGTCTGCAAGCATTGCTATATGGCATGTTTTCTTGATGTGGTTCTGGAAGCAGTGTAGCTATTTATTGGCTTAGAAGCTGGTCAAAGCCTGTGCTGCTGCTGAAGGGAACGGGCTGTTCTTACTTCAGCCACAGCCACGCGTTCCCATTCCTCCCCCTGCCTTGGCTCTTGTACCCAAGTTGTAGCATGGTGAATCAAGTTTGCTCATCCAACTAAATACACCACGGGAAAAAAAACCACTCTTGTCGTCTCTGAATCAGTGAGGTGATCCAAGTCCCAGGGAAGAGCACTACAGCTGCCTTCTGGCCAGAAGTAGAGAAATTTGTAACCCTTTTTCAGTGGTAGCATTACGTTACATTAGTTTCACTTGGTTGTGACCAGATTGTCTCTCAGAGCAGTATTGTGCCAAGGTTAGTCGGGCTCTGGCATGGTGCCATACTGCTGTGGCTGTACTTCTCTGTCTCACAGTAGCTTATTTGCTGCCTTGCAATCTGTATTGTTCTAGCTGTGCTGTGTGAAGACCTTCCAAACTTCAGGTTTTAATATTTTATTACACTAAGTTGTATTTTAATCTCAAAGGTGTTATTTTCGATTTGTCAGTATAGAATATATTTTGTTGACTTGAAGTTGTTTAACCTGGAGGATTATTCTGTAGCAGTAGCCAAGTCGCTTTAGTTCTTTTATTATTTAGGTACTTTATAATCTTTCTGTCATCTGCATGCTTGCAATAGAGATTTTATGTTTAGGTCATTGTTTTTAAAAAAAAAAATCCAAACCCACAACCCAAAACACTTGGAAATAGCAGTGTGCTAAGAACAGTTCCCTGGGGACCTTGAAGCACTTCTGCTTGTTCTTTGTGAGCCAAGAAGTCATAAAAGGAAAAACATATATTGCAGGTATTTAATAAAATCAAGTTCAGCTATTAAACTGAAAATGAAAATCTAGGATATCAACACAACACAGACCACTAACACCATCACAAAAATATAGCAGGTTGGTTTGCTAGTCCTGCTGGTTGACATTATTGATACTTGTAGGCCCTAACTATTTATTGTTAGAACAATGAATTTACTTTACTTGTTTATAGTTTCCAAGGTTTTGAGTATTTGGGGTTTTATTGTGTAGTATTATTTCCTTGGCTTCCTTTTCTTTTGCCTGCCTTTTTTTTTTTTTTTTTCCTAGTACATCTAATAAATTATTTTTAGACATAAAGATAAATAAATAAGTTAGAAATTAAGATAGAAAATTGTAACATCTTTGTTCAGTAACACATGTCTAAAAAGCCTTACAAAAAATCACTACATTTTGTCTCAGTGGCTCCATCTTTTCCTTAAGGAATCTCATTAATTTCTCAGAAAATCAAATCTTGTATTAAATATATTAAATTACACATTTTTCCTAGTTATTAATGTGCATCATAATTAAAACTGTGAGTTAATTATTGAAAAATACTTATTTCCGCTGCTGCTGTAAACAGAGCAATTTTGACAAGTACACTAGCACATGCTGCTTATTATAGACAATTTAAAATTGAGTGCAGTTTTACTCCCAGCCAC
Source organism: Athene cunicularia (assembly GCF_003259725.1). Taxonomy (NCBI): domain Eukaryota; kingdom Metazoa; phylum Chordata; class Aves; order Strigiformes; family Strigidae; genus Athene; species Athene cunicularia. The sequence continues at coordinate 108,348,259 of NW_020799091.1, read as the reverse complement.
AGAAGAGTATGAGATTGATGCTGAGCTGTACAGCATCAAGCAGACTTGAAGTTGTTTCATATGTCATCGTTTTGGACATAAAATCTGAAAGAAACAGGTCTTCAAATAAGCCCATTATAATTGAGAAGTTCTGTTACTTCTGTATCAGGTGATGCAGTTACTAGAAAATTTAATTTAGCTCCAGCAAATTCTTTAATATATTCCAGCTGACTGACTTTATCACTGTAAATAGAAAATATGTTCCAGTTTTGTCCATTTCCTGCAAAATAATCTTATTGGCTTAAAGCCAAGTCAAAACACTCAGAATAGCTTTTTTGACATGCATTGAGTTTTATAGAGTGACTTTGGTGTTCCTGGTACCAGAAATATGAGTAAAAGATGGAGGGAGAAAACTTTTGGTTTGCTAGTAGCAAAATCCAAGTAAAAACAAGGAAGCAGAGTGAGATAATTTATATGGACAAGTTCTATTACTTCAAAAAGGAATCGGTGATCGGTGTCCTAGTAAAAGTGGTTTTGCACAGTTGAGATGAGGTACTTAGAGGCTTATTGTATTATAAATCTTGGCCCATATTCTTATCCTAAGCAAACAGAGGGGAGCTTCATTGATTGCAGTTAAGCTGTGTATATGTAAATAAGGTGAGATTTTAGCTTTCTAGATCAAGTTAAATAGGAAGTCACTGTTTCTGTCCATACCTGTTAGACAAAATACACTTTCAAGTCTCTTAGTCATGAACAAACTACAATACACAAAGATGTATTGTACACACATATGATGCCAGGTAACTAGAAGAGACAAAATGGGATCTGTTAAATCTGCCTTGAATCTTGTCATAGCTGAATATGCTAAAAACTCTAAATGAAATCTTAGTTGCTTTTGGGCTTTTAGGATCAACGGAATATGGAATTTTTCCCTGTGAAGAACTCTGTTCAGTCTTTCTCCAACTACAATGCTTAATTCAATCCTTAACAGACTAAGAGTACTTTTACAGTCACAGGTTTACACCTAGTTTAGCTCCAGGTTAGGATAGTACACAGAACCAGCTCACAGTAAGAAGAATTAAAATATCAGTGAGTACTCTCCAGACTTGCTTCCCTGTGAGTGCTGAGGTCCTCTTCCATGGTGTGCAAAGCAGAAGAGTTAAAAGGCTCATCTGATCCTTGGTTGACCTGATTTCTCTATGCATTGACAATTTGTGTGTCTTTGGACATGTTGACTCACCTGTGCTTCAGCTCTCTGTCAAAAGCATATGAAAGTGTTTTCCTAGCCATAGTATTATTTTGAAGCCTTCAAGTACCATGTCCAGCAAGATCAGAACAATACAGTTGCTTGATCACACATCATGAGTTGCGCATCCCCTGGATGTATACTCTGAAAATCATATTTGGCTCTAACTATGTATTCAGGCATCAGTTTCTGTGAAACTCTTTCCCTAAGGACTGAGTAAGACTTCTAGAAGGGTATTTCTGTTCTTTTGTTCACAGTGAGATGAATTCAGTTGCATAGCCTAATTAAGATTTACCTGGAACTTTGGTGCTTTAATTTCTACCAGGGGACTGGAAACATGAGAATCTGTTTAAACACCCCAACAAAAGGTGCTTGGTCTTGTCAAAATATCCCTTTACTTTTAATAAGAGATAGAGATTCTTGGTATATTCCATTACAGCCTTCTTATAGAGTTTTGTACAAATTCTATACGTTTTATTAATTGCCTTCAAGGTTATTTATTCTAGCATTTGAAAAGTTTCTTCCTCATTTTTAGGATTAGATCTAAGGACAATAGCCTGGTTGGAGTATCTCACTTTCATTGCTTTAATTCCTTGACTCATTAGAGTCATCTTTCTTACATAGCACTGACCTCAGGAGTACTTTTCAGTGCAAAACAGCTTCCACAGTTCCATATTAAATTTTTTTTCTTTCTTTTTAAATATAGGAAAAAATTTTTAGAATGACAATTACATTCTTCAGTGTCAGTCTTTCTCAATGTAAAGTTCAACACTGGGAAGCCTGTTCTGTCTTTCTTTGCTGGCTCCCTTCTCTTATGAAATTAACATTCAGTGTTCCAACAGCTCTCTCTTAATGTGAGCCTTTCACTGCCACCAGCTCCGAGTAAAATGTAACCATTAATTTTTGCTGTTCCAGAACTGTAGCTATATAAAAAAGTTAAATGGGCAAATAATTATCAGTACATAAAAAGGAGTTACAGTAATACATCAGGATCATATACCTGATTTTACAACTCAGTGCTAAAGCAAATAATTATCATCACAGGTCAGGAATTTTCAGCCACCAAAAATCAGGTCTATATGCACACCAGTGATTAAGAGGTGTAGTTTGTGTATCCCGTTAGGAATCTGTGCTATTCAGTTTTCCATGATGAGTTATCTTAAAATGTTTTCAGCTGTGTTCTGTTTTGCTTGACTACCCCTTGGGACAGGATGAGCATGGCTGAATATTGTTACCTAATCTGATGCACTTTTCAAACCACTTTTTAGCATTTCCTTGCTTATATCCCATGCAAGAATACTTTATTTTAACCAGCTTTCCAAGTCACATGGTTAGATGAAACCCAGAGGAGTTTAGGTAATTTCCAATCCATATGTAGTCCTACCCATTTAATAGACAACCTGTGGTTTTGTTTGCTCCTGGCTCTGGGAGGTGCTACATCTTTTCAAGACTGAAGAGCCATATTTTTTCACAATTTTTCCAATCTGTGACTTGCTTACATGTTCAGTTGGTATTGACACTGTTGATGCAAATCTGTGCTGACCATCTGTGTCCTTAGAAAGGAGTGGTATTGCAGAAGGAAGGATGTGTAAGCTAAATGCCTAATTTTAAAGAAATAACTGTATTTCCTGTAAGTAAACCTTTTTTTTTTTTTCCATAGAATTTCTGTGGTTGTTGTTACTGTAAATTGTCCTTAGTTTTGAAAGTTTGCCTTTTAGGGATTAATCAAAGCATAACACTTGAGGCCAATTTACATACAGATAGTCATACACAAATATACATAACATTTGTAAATGCCTTTATATCTTTCAGCATAACCTCTATGTTTATAAACACATCTGAATTGGAACTGCTGTTCATTTCAGTAACCAATTTTGTGCTTAATGTATATATTTTAAAACCAGACATCTGGTTCTTTTGGAGCACAGTCCTAAAATGTACACAAATCCAATGGAACAGACAAAATTCCTGGTTTTTGATGTTGAGTTATCCTGAGATCTACTTCTTGTGCTATTTTCAATATGTAGTGTAGGCTATCTCTAGAATGTATTTCCTCACGATATACTCCCCACCTACAGGGGGACATAGATCTAAAGAACCTGAAGTTTATATTACTGATTGAACAGAATCTGCAGCTGGCAGCAGATCTCTGCTGATGTGTATGAAGTCCACCCAAGTGGGCTTCAAGCATCTGCATATGTGTTTGTCCTTCAGCTCTTAGTGGGAAGGGGGACCTGAATCTTTCATATGAGCACAGAATTCAGAATGCTTATCCCCCATGTCTCACTGCTTATATGGCTCAGTTGGGTTGTTATGTGTACTGTTGTTAGATAACAAAAAAAAGATCAAAAAAGATTTTTAGAACATTAGTCTTCATAGCATCAGCTAGACCACAGACCCAGAGTAGTTTTATTTTCTTATGTCTCTTACATACTAGTTGCTACTACATTCTATTTACATGTGTAATTTCTAGCAGTGTATGGCATTCCTTTGGAATATTCCACACCTTTGGGATCAGGAGACGTGGCTAATCAAGGGTGGTCGTTCTTCACAATCAAGGATATCCTTAGATGGGTTAAACAATGTGTAAGACTTGCCTATTCAGTCTGTATCAAATGATATCAAAGGCTAGGGATTTGCCTTTCTGCAGTTTGTGAGACAGCTATTTCTTCTAATCAAATGATTTTCCATTCTTTACTTTTATAAGGATTCACCCATGTACCTGTGACTCATATTGTAACACATTTTGGTTAGAGTTCCCAGTATGCTGTCCACAGGACAAACCATTCAAAAACTGCAGGTAGTGAAAAAAGAAAATCCACTTAGTAATGATGTTTTTCTCAGTGCATCAGCAAAGGGTTTCTCCTTATTTGTACAGTCTGTCACATCTTGCATTTGTGAGCTTTTTCAGTATCATGTCAGTTTGGGATCTTAATTTGCAACCATCTTCTTTGGACCTTCATTTATTCAGCTGTCAGGAGTCTGAGAGACTCGTGGTCATATAGATGGGTTGAACCAGCTAAGGCATGCTTCTTTACTTTGGAAAGGAAAGAGACAAAAGATATTCCCTCTAATTATTTAAACATCACCTTTTTTCTTTTTTACTTTTCCAAGTAATATGGGTTACTTTTGCATTAACTATAATGCTGATGGCCTGTATCCCAGTACAAAGTCACCTGAGTCTTTTAGAAGTGCTTGAGTACTTCATTATTAAAAATTGTAAAATATGTTCTTTTTTAAAATCCATTAGTAGGGTTTGTTTTTTTCCTTCTATGTGTGTGTTGTGTTTTTCAGACATCTTGTCAAGCCTTGCTGTTTCTTATGAGAATAGATGCTTAATGTAGAATCACAGGCATAACTTCTGACCTGGAAAGAAGTAGTTCTATCAAAGGGTTGAATCTTCAGTATTGAAGACATTGAAGTGAAAAGTAGCCTGATTAAAGACAGCAGTATTGAGTTTTTGCCATTAGACTAGAAAGGCTGAATTGTTACTAAAAGCCATGGAGAGGGGGACTCTGGAATTTGTGGTGAAAGGAAATTGAAAAGAAACAGAACATTTGGATTCATGTTTCATGAAATAATGTGTGTGACAGAATAGGAAGGCAGTCTGAGGGAAAATTGACATAATTTTTTCCTACATCTAGGAAAGGCCAGATAAATATGTCAGTGTTAACAAGTGAACTATTGTATACTTAGAGAAAAAGATTCAGAACAATTTGTAAATATTAATTTGCATTGGCCTTAGAAGAATGTTTTAGAATGTACAAAAATGTACATTTTTCTCTGTAGATTCTTTATGATCCTGTAATAATTGCGAATCTTTCTTTGGTGTTCTTTAGTTTTATAGGAGCAGTTCTTTATTCAGCTTCACTTATCTTAATTATGAAGCTATAAAATTAAAGTTTTCCCACTGTATTTTGTTACAACCACATGAGAAATAGACAAATGATACAGTATTGTTTTTCAGATAGAAAAGGAAGTTAGGGAAGGAGAAAAGATACTATCAGATCCTCAGTGTTAACTAGAAAGACAGAAAATCAAACCCAACAAGGACAGAATTGTAAAATTATTTTTTAACAACAAAGGAACAAAGCGCAATCTTTAATGATGATGATCACAGAGTAATGGAGACTACGGGTTACAAAAGTAATCAGGAACAAAATCATGCTATAATAATCGGAATAAACTCTTCAAGTAAATCATATTACTGGAATATAAGATTACTGTGAATAAATGGGCTTATGATAATCTATATTAAACAAACAAACAAACAAACAAACAAACAAACAAAGACCAAACTCATTTTAGCAGAAAGCCAAAAATTGGAAACTGGTCACCCAACACATGTCTTGAAACTTAACTTACAGAGAGTGACTAGATCCCAGAACCCAAGTGTTCACAGTAGCAGCATCAGGATCTTGGATTCCATATTTCAGCAGTCCAAGTACAAATTAGTCATTGTTTCAGCCGCTCTGTCATTGCTACATGGTAACACCAATATTTCATAATTGTTTTTGTGGTAATTATCTGAACTACATCCATCCTTTTTTTGTGATCATTGAACTGCTTAGTTTTGTATACTGTATATTGTTTTCAGCTGTTTATATCAAACTGAGATAATGACAGACTCAAAACAAGAGGAAACTAAGCACTTTTTTGGTATATTTCAGTGCATGGCTTTTATTAACTGTGTTCAAGACAATTTCTCAAGCATGATGCTGGCTGTAGGCACAGTGACATCCATGGGACATCTCACATGCTCAAGTTGCACACGTTTTAGATGTCTAGAAATTGAATTCAAGTAAGAAGAAGAAGAATTGAAAAAGTGATAATTTGTACACTTGACTTACTGCATAGCCATTCTTTAACTTAATCCTTTCATCCAGGTAATGCTTAAGTCTTTTGACTTTTCTCTAGACAATAGGACATTCTTTTCTTCTTTTCAACTACTTATTTTCATCTCCAATTGTGAAAACGTCTTATATTCAGATAAAATGAGAAGCATAGAGTTGAGTAGTTGCCTTAAAATAAATGTGTGCAGGTAGGTGGGCAGGTATTAGAGCAAAATTTCTTGTTTGCATATTTTCCCTGGCAGGCAATAGAGACTTCTATGGACAGAAGGGAGCCTGGTTTTCTTCTCTGAAGTTAAACCCTGCAAAGCTTCTTGCTCTGAAACAATCTTCTCTGGTTTCTGCTGCTGTTTGCTTCAAGAAATGCAGTAGATAAGCACTGTAAATATTTAATCCACCAACCTCGCAGGTGGCATGGTGCATTAGTACAGCTTGCATGACATAACGTTATTTAGGTAGTTAGTTTTATATTGTTGGCCTTAGTGGCTGTAAAGCAGAAGTATAAGACCCTTGCCTATACACTTACTTTATTTTCAGATCTGAAGTCCATTCCTGTGTGACACTTCCCTACTACTGTTTAGAAAAATGGAGATGTGAATGTTGCAGCAGAAAAAGGGTGACAGGAGAAACAAAGAGGTGCAGAAAAGTAATAGCAGGGATGTATTGTAAATATTTTTTAATTGCATCATTTGTCAGGCAAATTCCATTGGTCCAGTAATTTCTAACTTCAGTGTGATGGCATGATGGAGGCCATGCTGCTGTTCATGATGAAAGAATTTGTGGATAACAAAATCCCTGTCCAGTATGTCCTTGTTATTATGTACAGAGGCAATATGCCTTTTCTCAAGAAGGGAGCAGAAAGGCTTATATAATTTTTAATGAACTTTGGGAGCCCTTTATAAAACATTAACAAATGTCTGATGGCTGCCGTGTGCTTATAAACAGGATTTTTTTCTTTTTCTTCTTGTGCTTTAGTCCATAAACTGTTGATATTTCCAACCTCCCAGCCAAAATAATGGTCAAGAGGATACATGTGACTGCAGTCTCTAAAGAGCTAGATATCACCCAGTTACATCCAGGAATTTCCTTTTGAAAGTGTGTTAAAGTTACTAGGAAAGTTTCCTGAACAACCTGAAAGAAGTCTATGTTGGGCACTGGGTTAACATATGCCAAAGCATATTAATTTGATTTACTTCTACTTGTACTTTCAAATCAACTGAGAATACTTAGTTGACAACGTAATTATTAACAACACACAGACTTTTTTTTACAGATTGAAGATGTCAGCGTAGATAGGATTCACTATTGTAAGTCACTGAATTATAGAGGAATTGTATGTACGTTGTGAATGGCCATTGAGGAACTTGAAATGTTAACATGGAAAGTATATGAAAACCTTGGGAATTTTGTCTTTTCCTTTATTCCTGTTTATGCTAAGGCTTAAGAAAAGAGTGCAAACTCGCTTAAGAAGGACAGAAAAAAACTGTTCTCGGATTGTCTTTAAATATAGTACTCCCATTGATTTGTTTTGCTAGACTGCACAACTCATCAAATCAATTTTGGGCTGTCTTTTCACATCAAATAGTCTCTGAGTTCAGTATTGAAACTGAGAAAATCAGTGTTTAGAATTTGTAATTGGGATGACTTCTTTACCAAAAATTTTCATCACTGAAAAATGTCACTGAACTAAAGGGTCTTGTTCAGTATAGTCAGGGGTTCTTATTTGAAAAGCTCTCTCTTGTTAAATCAAGGATCTACATGGTGGTATGTCGTGGTAAGAATATGCACCGATGGAAAACCTCAGTGGTTTTCAGAGCATTTCGTATCCTCGTTTACTTGGAACTTACTAGTAAATGTTCTTTCATTAAATGCAAGACACCTAAATTACATTAAGTAGACTACAGATTAAAATGAAGTTCTTTTATGTGTTATCAAGGTGTTGCATATTAAGTCAGTGTTTGCAGTATTTTGATTTCTAATCTTGTGTGTGTGCGTGCCTGTTGGTTATAAATGGATTGTTGTTTTGAAAGCCCAAATGTTGGACAAATTTAATATTATATCAGAAAAATTAATATAAAGGGCATGAAAGATGTATAATCTCTGCCCCAAGTATGTAACAGTCAAAGGATGCAATCACAAGAAAACAAAAACATGGATCTTTGCAGATTTCTGGAACATTTTCCTGTCACTCCATACTTCAACCATCACATCTATTGAAAATACAACTGAAGTTTTGTTCTGGAGGGAGTTCATTCAGATCCAATTTTCTAATGGTTGCTTGCAACCCCAAAATGTATTAGCAATTGAACTGAATTCTTGTTTATTAGTTGTTCATTCTGTATCTATCACAGATGGTAACAATCCAGGTCTTCTGTGAATCATAAGGACTAAACAAAATATGTATAGATTGACAAGAAATGTTTACCTAATAATAACTATGTTCTATAAAACTAATTGTCAGCGCTTTGTAAAATTTCACCTAGCTAAGCCATTTTATTTAGTGTTTTCATTTTTTTTTTTCATTCTGGTGTGCTTGGTGTATTTATTTATTTACTCAGACTTAAAACCCTTAGCTTACACACAGAATATTATGTGGCGTTATTTTACCTTTTTTTTCCTCCATCAATATCTTAATTATCTCTCACATCATCTTTCTTCCTTAAATGTTAAAATATTTCTTCCTGTATCATATGCTAACCTTTACATTAGGCCCAACATTTAGCTTTGCATAGTCTATCTTCCCCTGATTTCCACCCACAGAAAAATGGTTCCCATGCAGAATTGAACACATTCACAGGTAGTTGGAAGAGTAGAGTATGTAGCAGCAGATACTCCTCAGTTACAGGAATTTGTAGATGAATTTGTTTAAGAAAAAGGTAGCATTTATTCTGAGTGCATTAAAATTGTACTGTGTCATTGCATACAGTTTCTGTAAGTGAAGGTTTACTGTGCCTAATGCACTGAGTTGCTGTAGCTAAGGCCAAGGAATAGAATTAGGAAAATGTTGGGTTATATTTAATAGAAGTTCAAAGTTGAGTTCTTTTTCTCTGGTTAGTGTTAGCACAGACAGCTTCATAGCTGTGCAGTAGCTTGATACCATAATTCATTACTTCATTTAAATACGATACTCTATATCAAATCTGTGATTTCAGGAATAAAAGGAAAAAAATTAGGCATATGTTATTTTTTTAAAAGAGGAAATTTTTTTAAAAAGAAGGAAAAGGAAGGTATTGGTCATTGCTGTATGTAGAGCTGATTCTTTATGGGGAAAGATGTTGTGAGGGAAATCTTGACTGTGCTAAGTGAAAGCAGTGTTGATTAGGAAGAGGGAGATGGGAGTTGATTGGAAGTAGATAGACTGAAAAAAATGTCCCAAGCAAGTTAATAGCCTCAGCCACATCTGTTGCTGCTTTTTTATTGGAAATTTTCACATGAAAACCTGGTTTGCAAGCTGAAGTTTGGAATAACTTTTCTTTACATTGGACCCTGACTTCCCTGCAAAAAGCAATTAAAACCATATGTATCACTTTTTTGGATGCAGACTTCCCTTTGGCCTGCACAGGCCTGGGAGCATTACGGGCAACATAAGAGCTGAATTATGAAAGTAGTTACAGAATAAATTTACTTTTCCAATGCATTTTACAGAATAATTTTTTCACCAGCTGCATTTGCTTACGTAGTTTTTGTTAGGTTTTTTTCTTCTTTTTTTAATTTTTCAAACAATGTAGAAATCTTGGTACTGTTCTTCCTCTTTGACAATCCTAGAAGCAGTTATTGGCCTTAAATGTTTTTAATGGTTTTTTAAATGCCAATCCTAAAACGCACATTCAGTTATTTAACACCTACTGAGCGATTAGGCAAATGTGTACTGATTTGTGTGGCTATGAAAACTGCACGAGTGGAAGCCAATCATATTGATCGCTTCAGCCAATTATACTTGTACTACACATGGTTATCCCATTTTATTCACTAATATGCAGTAAAGAAAGCTGGCAGCTAAGAGTTGTTATATGATGAAAGCCTCTTTACTTAGTAGACTGATATCACTGCTGTGAAGGACAAGTCTTGTAACATACTTAACAATCTTTTCAAGAATACAACTCAGAGTTACTGAGACAAGAAAAAAATGTTGGCACAATTAACGTTTGGTTGAGAAGTAGCAGCTCCCAGCCAAATAAAATGTTTTAGATTAAACTTTGGATTCAGCAATATATTTTGAAGGGAAAACTGTTGACAAGGCTACAAATATTGTGAAGGGCTGTGGTGCGACAAGCTTGATCTGGAGTGGAAGTTCTGTTTGTCTCTGAGATTTCTCTTAGCTTTGAAAATCATATGTCTTAATACCTCAGAAACTAAAACCAGCTTATAGCTCTGCCTTGAGACACATGAAGTGTCAGGGACTTACTTGACAATATATGAGTTTTGTTTCATTCCGGTGAAGAGGCAAAGCTAGACCTTTGCTGAACAGAATTGTAAAGGAGTTAAATCAGTATGCAGATGCAAATGCACTTGGTTTGAGATTTAACTAAAAGTGAAACACTGCCTGCAGTCACAGGGATTAATTCCTTTGTCCATTGTCATTTAGGCTCTGTCTTTTCTTCTGCTGTAGGATTCACTGTTTTATAAATCATTCTAATCATTCTGTGGGGCTAAGATCTTTTCAGCTCATTTGAGCTACAGTATTATGAAAAAGTACCCTCCTTCAAAAGGTCAATCTTGTTGTTTTATTGTCAGTGAAAAAGGTGTTTTTTTTTCCTTCTTTAACATCTAATTCCATCCTTCCTTTCCATGCCACCAACTAGCTTTGCTTCTCTCTGAAATGACCAGCTAGAGTACTGTTAAAATTTATGTGGCTTAACCTCTTCTCTGTGAAAATGACCAGCAAAGCTAATATCCTGAGGCCATTTTTGAGCCTGCATGCTCTATCCTGGTTAAAATAATGTGTTATAGTAATGCTTGCCAAAACATGGGTGGGAGAGGGGGAGGGAATCACATGATCTTAATTTAGAAATAACATCTTAGGAAAAGTTGATATTGAGAGTTGTTTAAAATTGTTAAATTCCTGTTTTATGCAGGGCTGCAAATACTTGGTTTAAAAAAAAAAAAAAAAAAAGGCAAACCACAAACAACAAACAAAAAAATCCCAAACAAAACAGCTACTTAATGTTTTCTTAATGCTTTGTGTATGTGGAATGTATTACGTCTATGTTATCCATCATTCCTCCATTATAAAATCTCAGTTCATTAAGTCTTATCTGCAGCCTTTGAATAGAATGCAGTCTTCTATTTTTTAGTAGGAGCGCAGGTTACTCTTTATCAGCTGTTAGACCTTGCAGATGTTTCCCTTGTAGTCATATATAAAATGGCTGATATGGCATGAATCTCCATATGACAAATAACCTTCAAATGCCAGGATCCTATTTTAGATTTCCCTTCAACTCCTAATCTCATACACATCTATGATACGATACTTCACGTTTACAGAAATGTCCAACTAATTAAAAAATACTTTATTCAGGAATAGTTGCATCATTTTAATAAGAAATGCACAAAAGTAAGATTGATAGGATATGAACTGTTGCATTGTAATGAACAAAAATGGACAAAGCTGTGTAAGGAACTGTAAAGAAAGACTTGTTTAGATATTTGTGGTGGTACTAATATCTTTGATATTTAAAAGCATAAAATAGCAAGTTGATCTGATAACATGTGCTAGTGCAACCTGTACTCCAGATTAAGAAGAGGCTCCTGCCATTCTTGAAGTTAGGTGCATGCAATGTTCCTTTGTATCTCAGGGCTTCAGTAGTGGCTTTGTGACTGTCACTAAATCCCAAAGCTAACACATATTTGGTAGCACAAGAAAATGATAGTAAGAATGCTTTTTTTCTAAATTATATGAGAGCGCTGCCTTTAAGAATCTGGTTCTGCTTGAGATGTCTTTCTGTAACAGCAGTAAGCAAAATTATGGTATATAAATACTGCTGGATTTACAAGTCAGGTATCTCATCTTTACAACAAATAAATTTCCTTTCCTGACTTGCTTAAAGGTTTTTCCCCTATGTGTATCCCCATTAGCAGCATGGGTTTCATTCAAGAGTTCCTGGATTCCTTACATATCATTATGGTTGAGTAGATGCAAATCAGAAGAATGAGACAAGGATTAGGCCATTTTATCGTGTTGATTAGGATCCAAAGTCAGATTCATTTTAGTGTTCCATAGCTGCATTGACTTCTTGGGGTTAAAAAGAGAGAGAGAAAGTGTTCATGGGCATGTGAGTGATTTTTTTTCAGTAGATGAAATCTAAAGCAAACTCCCATCTTTTAAGTATGTTGTGCCATATTTTCTTACCAAATTGCAACCATTTTCTCAGCGGGTGGGTTTGCTACCTAAGCACCTACATCTGAAAACTTTCTGGAAAGGTGAAGAGAATCTATCCGTGTTGAAGGACTACTCGCAGTGCTTGAGAGAAGGAATGAGCCCTGGAGGAATCCTGAATTCCAGACAAAAGGGAACAAAGCTGCTGCTGACCTCTGCAACTCATTGTAAAGCTTGTCCTTGTGTAAGATGCTAAGCAGACTACTGCTAGTTAAAATAAGAGGAAGATGAAGGCAGCTGCTGTGCTGAGACTTGCACCACAGATTGACTCATTGCTGGAAAGGAACTATGAAAAAACTGGTGCCAGAAACCAGAAGAGCATACGAAAGGCAGGAGTTGTGAGAATGCTTATGAGTGTAAGGGTTTGGGAACTTGATCCAAGTAGCACAACAAAGAAATCTAGAGGACTGCAGAAAGCAGGCTAGCCCAGAGATGGCTGAGCTGTCCATAGAAAAAGGTGTCAGGAACCACAACTATTGGGAAGGCTTCCAGGAGGGAAAAGAACTTTGGCAGAAGCCAGAAAGATTTTTTTAATTTTATTTTATTTTTTTTTTAATTTATTTCTAGTGAACTAAGCAGCCAAGCACTGGCAGGCTGATCCAGGATGTGCCAGATCCCGAGGCAGATGGAAAACAAAAATCAGTTGTATTGGCTTTACTTTAAGGATTCACTGAGGAAACAGAACTTTTATTTCATTTTAGATTTTCTTTTCCTTCTGCTTTTTTAAACTGGAAAAAAGTGCAGTCGTTACTTCTTTAGAGAGGGGCTGAAGTAACATTTTGATGCATAAAAGCATCTGTGTGAGAGTTTTACTGCAGAGAAATGCATAGTATGAAAATTCCTAGTGCTTTCTGTATGTATGTGTATACAATAATGAAACCAGCCAAAATAATTGAAGGCAGTCTTCTTTAAGATAACTTGTAGCAAGTATTGCTAAACTTTTCAGAGTGCTGGATAACTGTCTTGCAAAGTTAATCGGGTGCTCTTGGCATTGCTATCTGGCTTTGTGTTCTCTATTACATGCAATTTTCTATCAGTTTGTGTACTGCAGTGGATATTGCTTTTCATTGATCTGACAGCAGTCTCAGATTAAAAATACAACTCGATTCTGAAGAGTAACAAAACACATCTGGGAGGACAAAAGCCACCAGGTAATATTTACATATTTCAAGGGGTAGGGTAGGAATATCTTTCTAAGAAATAATGTGCTTAATGACTGTCAGATCACATTAAGCTTATTTTTATGACAAGATTCTAGACACAAAGAAGTATATTCTAGCAAAGTAAAAGAATTGTCATGTGCTTAGAAAATTAGAATTGATACTGAAAAGAAAATAAATTAACAAGCTGGAATTAGAACACAATTCTAATCCCAAGCACTAAACAAGGTAGGGTACTAGTAATCTTTCTCAACAAGGAGCACCAATAACATCACTGAAGTATGCACACTAGGGACCAGCTTCTCAGATCAACCTCCTTCCATGATTACTAGCATCTGATTATATTCCCGATATATCAGATAAGCACTGGCAGCAAATAAGCCTTCAAAATTAATCTGGTCACTCTACTTCTCTCTCTGAAAATTTGGTGGTATCATTAATTATGAGTTCCGTGTGCTGTTGAAAATACAGTTGAAATGTTAGCAGAATCATACTAGATGGAGTTAATTTTGATGCTTACTTTTCCTATTTTCCGGCTTCATTTGAACTTGCCTCTCCTTCCCCTTCTCACGTAAATGAAACAGTGCTCACCTTGGAGGTGCTATGTGTTTTACTAGGCAAAGCACTTACTGCATTGTCATCTCCACTGAAATACTTTAAATCTCATTTATTGTAAGAAACATTTACTATGCAAATTCTTAATAAGAATCCAGTCATCATTGCATTCCCAGCATTTGAGAAAGATCAGATGTGACAGAATGGAAAAACTGGTTAAACTGAGAATGGTGTTTCAAACAGGTATGTACACAGACATTTACAGAGTTGCACTAAGTTTAGGAGGCCTTGTCTCAACAACTGCTTTATTCATTCATTCGAATGTGGGAAAATATCATCTGTTCTACCAAATAGAAATTATACCAGTAAAAGTACATGATCAGTTTTTTCTTTTGAAAACAGCAAGGCAATGCTTAGAGACTTCAGAGTGAGCTGAAAACATTTCAGTTTAGACAACTAATTCTGGTTATAGCATTGAGGCTGGTAATCAGCAACTTTGTACTGGACTTACGCTATTTGTTTTCTGAACATTTAGAAGTTCTGATATCATAGAAGTATAGAATCATAGAATGCTTTTGGTTGGAAGGGACCTTTAAAGATCATCTCGTTCCAACCCCCCTGCCAAGGGCAGGGACACCTTCCACTAGCCCAGGTTGCTCAAAGCCCCGTCCAGCCTGGCCTGGAACACTGCCAGGGAGGGGGCAGCCACCTCTGCTCTGGGCAACCTCTGCCACTGTCTCATCACCCTCACAGGAAAGAATTTCTTCCTTATATCTAATCAAAATCTACCCTCTTTCAGTCTAAAACTGTTAGCCCTCATCTTATCATTACACTCCCTGGTAGAGTCCCTCCCCAATTTTCCTGGATATAAGACTTTCCCTCCGCTATAAGGTCTCTCTGGAGCCTTCTCCAGGCTGAACAACTCCACCTCTCTCAGCCTGTCCTCATAAGGGAGGAGCTCCAGCCCTACCTATATATTGTAGGGTATCTGTACTTCACTATACCTCCTAATAGCCTTTATTTTCAGTTCATAACCTGAGGATAAATGACTGCCAGTGCACTCAATATCAGATGCATGTAGCTCTTCATCTCTTTTAATTTATACCCAGATCTCCCTTGCAGATGTGATTGAGTTTTACTCCATTAAAAAAAGGACACTAACCATTAGATTTGGGAAAGCAGCCCTTCAAGTGAGGTAGCTGTTAAAATTTTGATTGCTGATTTTTTTTTTAGTTGTTATTATTTCTAGATCCAGTATTTCGGTTGGGGGGTTTTGTTTTAGTCAGCAAGGGATTGGCCACACATCTGAAAAACAACAACAGTCCAAACACTGTCATCTCCCGTGAAACTGTCCTGCATTTCAGAGGAGAGGTTACATTAAACACACTACAAAGCCCAGTGAAGTTAGAGTTTAGGAAAATAAACCCCTCCTATAAAATAGGACTAGGTGATCTTTAAAGGATCCTTCTAACCCAAACCCCATTCTGTGATTGTATGAGTTTTTCATTACTGTGTTAACAGAATTGTCTAACATTGGAAGGGAAAGCCACCCGGGGGGAAGACCTGGATAAGCTGGAAGAACAGGCTAAAAAGAACTTCATGAAGTTTAACAAGGGCAAGTGTAAGGTTTTGCATTTGGGAAAACATAACCAAGATGTGCAGCACAGGCTGGGATCTATCTGTCTGGGAGCAGCTCTGTGGAAAGGGACCTGGGGATTCTGGTGGACAACAGGGTTGATAATGGTGTGCTGCTGTGACAAAGAAAGCCAATGGGGTGCTGGATTGCATCAACAAGGGCATCACCAGCAGAGAGAAAGAAGCCATTATCCTACTCATTGCTTCTCCCAGTGGAGAAGCCAGGAATACTGTGTTTCGTTGAGGTCCCTGCTATATGAAGAAGATGTGGACAGGCTGCAGAGGATCCAGAGAAGGGTCACAAAGATGGACTGGGAAGCCTGCCATGTAGGGAAAGCTGAGAGAACTGGGTTTGTTCAGCCTAGAGAAGAGAAGGCTTAGGGGAGACCTTATCACCAGGTTCCAGTATTTAAAGGGTGGCTATGAAGAAGATGGAGATGTCCTTTTTACAAGGAGTCACATGAAAAAGATGAGGGGTAATGGGTACAAGTTTCTCCTGGGAAGATTCCAATCAGATACAAGAGGAAAATTTTTCACAGTGTGAACAATCAGCCACTGGAATAATTTCCTCAGGGAAGTGGTGGATTCCCCAACATTGGACACTTTTAAGATTCAACTGGACAGGGTGCTGGGCCATCTTGTCTAGACCATGCTTTTGCAAAGAAAGATTGGACCATCTGATCCTTGATGTCCCTCCCAACTTGGTATTCTGTGATTGTATGAATATGGTCAGTACAGTGCAAAGCTGAGCCCTTGTTAGAGTATTTCAAAATCTAGTTGCTGTTTTCAGTCTTTTACTGCATTTGCCATAGAAGCTGTTAGGATAACCCTTTTTACCTCTGGAAGTGGTATAAAGCCAGCAACTAATAGTGTCTTTAGCTGAAACATTCAAACTGTGCAAGTTCTGTGCAGGAAGATTTCTTTGAGGAGCACTTGAAGAGGAAATGTAAATCCTGTCATGTACTGGAATCTAATAATGTCTAAGCCGTGTATAAATTAACATTTAGAACAGATTCCTGAACATGAGATTTCTTTTGGGGGGAATTAATTAGAGCATTAGATTTTGTTTCTTCTTAAGCTTTCTGAAACAGATGAGAGAAGAAATGTGGAGTATAAAAGGTTGGTATGCTGTGGACTTCTCTGGATTGTCTCTTGCAAAGGGGATGTTGGGGCTGGATTCTCAAGATCCCTCACAGTCCTATGTTTTTATGTTACCAGGATGACACATGCCACAGTTTAATTTCCAGATGGCTTTTGAAGTTGGATGAAACAAAGTGTTTGCTAAATGGCTCTCATATTGGTCTAAAAGAGCCCAAACTACTTTCCTTGTCAGAAACGGTGAAAAGTTCCTCTCTAGTTAAGACTATAGGGCTATTTAGTGGTGGTATTTGTTTCCTAATGTCTCTGGGTTCTAATTAATTTTTTAATTAATATTTTCACACATAATATGTCAGTGGTCATTTTTAGAATTACTCAAATGTACTCATGTATGACATGGAGAAGATATAAAAATGTTCTTATTTATGTAAGTGCAGACAGAGAAAGGGGATGTATGAGCATACCCTGATAAATTATATCAGTATATTCAGAGAAAGAAATCCTGACTGTAGATTTAAACGTCAGAGATAAAGCTTCTATTGACTTCAGTGGGTAAGAATTTGACCCAGAGAAAATAAGAAACATGCCTTACATGAACTGATGTCAAGATGTACATCCTCTGCCCCACAGAAAGAGGATATTTAAAATATTTATGTAAATATTTGAAAGGCTTGCCAGTTGAGCTTTGTTAAAGGAACCTGTATGGGTGTTGACCTTATGTTTGTTTGTTTCATGGAAAACTCTTGCAGCTGCTTTTCATAACTGTGTTCACATCTGTTGTTGCGATGTCATTTTTAGCCTGGTTTCCGAAGGAAATGAGGTTTATGTGATTACACTATGTGCATTGGGGTGTGCGTGCACACATGCATCCACATGCATGTGAGTGTTTCCCACAATGACAGACTTTTTTTTAAAATCACTGTCCAGTTGCAACCAAATCTGAAGGGGTGAGAGAGGACCCAGTTTCTCATATACTCCATTCCTACAAATTTCCTGAAATACAGACACCTAGTTTAAAAAGCGAGAGATCTTGGAGGAAGTACTGTGCATGAGTTCGGCTATTACAAGACATCAGAGAACACAGCTGTTGTAAAGGACCTGACCAGTGAAAAGCTACAGTTTAAGTTGCCACCTTGTTAGATGCTGGAGTAACTGGTTATAAGATACAAATCTGCAAGAAATTCATTAATTTCACTGTTAACAAAATTGTGTTTTCTAATGAATTGTCTTTTTATTTTAAAAAAAATCTGGTATTTTCTGGTAGTAAGAACTACAGTATAACTATTTTATGGGAGAGGAAGTTTTAGATTTAAGACAGGAAGAAAGCATGAAGGGTTGATAGCAGTTTTTATTGGCAAGAGCTTTTGGTAGTATTGTATGTGAAAGCTGTAAGTTACTTCTGCAGTTCATCCTAAGGAAAGGTAAATAAACTCTTTATTTTATACCAAAACACCATGAATTTTCTCTATGTACCACATAACTTGCATGGAAGAAAAGTTTCTGAAAACTCTCTCGAATTATTTCTCAGTTGCACTGACGTTATTTCTTATCTCTTCCTTTGCTTGGCTGAATTCCTCTCATAGAACAAATGTGTGGAACTAGTAAAGAAAGAAAAATTACAAGCAATAAATTGTAGAAACCTTTAAAAATGAACCAACATAGATTTTTCCATAAATTTGCTGTTGAAAAATTGTGATTGATATATATAAAGACATATGTATTAGGCTGGCTGTATACCTGTATGTATGTGTACATGCATATGGAGAGACATAGTGAGTGAATAAAGGAGAATAGGAGGAGGATCTGTCTTACTGGAAACGGAATTTGTAGCTCACTAAATGTTAAAAAGCCTCTCTTTCCAGCCCTAATGGGCTGTGAAATATTATACTTTAAACCTGTCATAGTTGCGGGACTGAATATTGCTTGTCCTGTTCCTTAGGGAAGTGTATTTTGGAGTGTGTGCATGGGGGTGTTTTGGAGATAAAGAGGTAAATGGAAATTCCATAATGGAGAGAAAAAGGAAATTTCCTGGTGTGTGGGTGTGTGTGTTTAATTTTTATTTTTAAGAAGTGATTGGAGATGATCCAATGTTTAAAAGTTAGCTGTGCTAGAAATGGCCTTAAGGAAAAAGGATTAGTGGGCACAGAAGTGTAGAACAGGTGAGCAGTCAACAGGAAATGATGAAATAAATTTACTGTAGAGTTACAGTCTTCATTACAAGATTATTAGATTTATTAATAAATTTACAAAATACTTATTTAGAGCATTGAAAATAAAAGCAGAGTCTTTGGGGCAGAGGTGATGCCTTATTTAGGCATACCTCATCTAGGACATTATTAGTTCTACCAAGCAAAATGTTTGACTGTTTTTTGTGATTAAATTTACAGTAGTCCAGCCTCAACAAGAGTATGTTTTTCTCTCAAAAATATGTATAATGCTGAGAGAAAGAGAGACAGTTTCTAGGTGTGTACACAAAAGTTTCTCAGAAGAGGATTTCATGCATGTACTGTGAGGTAGAAATATCCTTTTGAAAGCCAAGGGTAAAAGTCACTTTAAAACATGTCATGGTTTAACTGGAATGCCTCATGATGTAAGCTCAAAATAACTGCAGAACATTATCTGAATGTAGTTCAAGTAATGGGAAAGAAAGAATATTAGCAGTCCTGTCATCTCTCATTTATCTGTACATCAGCAAATGGACACTTCATTTGATATCTTGACATTTCTTTGTTTTTATATATTTGGCTGGTATATGTCCAGGAAGACACAATGCAATTTCTTTGAACTCTGTTGCCGAACATCTGTAAAAGCTTACTTGGCACATGGTAGCAATTTTAAGCTATGTGTATGGCAAAGATGTGTATATGTCTCTGTGTAGAAGTTAAACTGGTGAATCTACCACATTTGTCCAAAACAATTCATTTATCCAGTTTTTTAAAAAAATATATATCATTTAAAATGTTATATTGAAGGTGTTTTTTTGTGCTTAAGTATACCTTTGAAAATAATGCTGGAAGACGACTCTACATTAGCTCTGGTATTTTGGATGAGGACATATATATATATATATATATATATGCATATATGTAATTCACATATGAGTATATTTTATTCACTTTAGACACTGAGAGTCAATTTACTTCTATTTACAAGTGTGATCTATAACCCAACCATTTCTGATATAAGTGAGAATGTTTGAATTGCTAGCACAGCATGGAGGACAATGTAAATCACAATTTTCCTCCAAAATTAAACCTTGTGACATTTTTTTGGGGTTTTTTATTATAGCTTAATCATGATCCTTTTTCCTCCCAGGATCAAATGACAGAGACTTTTCATGAAAATGCACAGATACTTTCTTTAAATCTATTTCTTATTTATGTTGCTGGAATAAAAGCTTTTGGTTGTGACAGATGTGTGCTTTGGGACTCAGTTGCTGTTTTACTTTTTATTAATTTTAAAATCTAGGAAATATAAATTTTAATTTCTGTAATACTGGAGTACATAATGTAGAGGACCATCAGCTGTGCTGCAGCTGGGCTCTGTGGTGGAGACCAGGTTACCAGCCTGCAGTTGCTGCTTGGAGACTGCCTCAGTTTATAGACCAGCAGAAGGCACTAGAAATATCTTGGAAGTGGAAAAGGAGGCCTGTGAGAGCAACTGATGAAAGGGGACACAGAGGTGGCCATGGGCAAGGTCAAAGGATGGAGCACTGGCAGAGAACAGAGATGAAACTCTCTACTTAGAGGTTGGATTCAGTGTTTGGCAATATATAGTAATTTGGCCTAGACGGAAGCTTCAGTTCTGAATTCTGTGCCATAAAAATCTTGATTTCTTGATTGAACCATCAGCAAATCAGTCTACTCTCTTTAAAGCCAACTTTTATTGCCACTCATCAGGCATTTCTTTAGAAGTGAAGTTTTGATCTTTGATAGGTTTTACAAATTTATCACCCATTTTGATTGTAACTGGTACTAATTTGTAACTTCATAGCTAGTGGTGAAACACAGCACTAAAATCCTTGGTGCTTACAAGAAGTTACTTACATCTTTATGACAGGTCTGTGAATGAATGCAAAGCATACTGTGTTGTTTCTGACAGTGTTTACAGAAATAGCTGTATTTTGCAGTAATCCATTATGCAGGTTCGTATTTCATGTCAGAAAATCTGCAAGGACTTTACTGAAAACTTAGAGATTTGCCTCTTTAATTTCATGGCAGAATCATCAGAAAATGCTGTGCTTAAACCAAGTGTAAAATGCAACACTTTTTATACTTTTTCCCTGTGGGGGAAAATACAGTGCAGGTCCTTGATGTCAGTGTTCTAAGAGTCCAGTATTTGCATTAGGAAATACTTCATATCTCCTAGTGGGAATAATTAAACTAGATTCCTGTGGTGTGAATAGATGCCATAGCTTTTATTGTGCTCCATTTTTCCATGTGTAATTGAACAGGTTTGTAGTAAGAGAACAAAGGTTTGAAGTGTGCAAGTTTATCTGGATACTAGATTTCAATTAGAGGAAACCCCAATTCCTTCTAATTTTTCCAGGTTGTCTGAAGCATGTATGCAAAGGATATGCTAATTTTCTCCTCCAACATTGCACCAACATTGATTTCTTTTCTATGGTTGATCAGCATTTTTTTTTCCTCAGATCCTAGATATCTGGGAAACATATAGGTCACAAAACGTGTAGTTAAAAAAGCTTCAGAACCATCTCACAGTGCACTTAGAGAATACATGGCAGGTAATATTTGCTTTTTTATTTATCATTCAAGCTAATATACAGCACAGCTGAAAACCTCCTGGGAGCAAATGAGCCGTGTCCTTGGCATAAAGAGGTTTAGCAGATGCACTGTCACTTTTAAGGAGGTGTTGTTATTATTATATTAAGCTGCAAATGTTTTTGCTGTCTCCAAAATAACCTTTGAAGAGCTCCAGCTTCCTGTGCAGCGATACGATCAGTAGCATGATGTGGTCCAAGCAGTGTCATGTTCCAAAGCACCGGCCTCTAATACCCATCCTTACCAAAAAAGAGGGGTTTGGGTTTGAGGTTTTGGGGGCAGTTTTTTTGAAACCTAATGTCACTGAAGTTTGCAATTTCTGCAGATGAAAAAGAAGATTGAACCTTTGTACATTGTTTTGGAAGTTTATCTTTCATTCATTCTGATTTCATGCCAAAAAGTTTTACAGAAGACCTGATTTATCTGGCTGTAACAACACTTCTCTATGACACAGTATATGAATTTTATTTATTTTAAAGACAACTAAACTATGGAAAAAATTATGGAAGGTCAGTGGCTGTAAAATTTGCCAAAACCAGGTTAAAGGCAGCACAAATGTAAGTGCCCTTGAAAGAGTCAATCATGTTACAACTAGGCACAGGAACTGAACGCCAGCAATGCGGTTCTGCACTTCCTGACGTGGAGAAGTTGAGTATGTGTCTCCCAAGTCTTCCTGGCACAAGGAAGTGCAGGCACCCTTCATTGCTCTCTCCAAAAGCATGGGCCCTCTGCACTCCTGTGCGGGGGGCGGGCAGGTGGGGCAGGCACCCCTCTGTCCCTGGGGTTGGCCCTGGCCGCAGCCTCCCCACTGTGCTGCCAGGGACCCTCTCGCGGGGCCCTGGAGTGCCGGGCTGCCCTCGGGCCCACCAAGGCTGGGCTGGCCCTGAGCCCCCGCAGCCCAGCCCCCGGTGAGGGAAGGCGCCCTGGGCCCCTTACTGCACTCACATGCTCTGAACCCCGCAGTCAGAAAATCTAGGGGAAAAGACGTCCGGGGATCAATAAGATTGTAATTCTGCCAAGTTACTTTTGTGATGAAAGGTACGTGCGAGGAGATTGTTTTTTCCCTTCTTCCAGCCTCACTTGGGCCAAGAGATCAGCATAGGTGCGTAGGACACGTATTACGTTTGTTCCTAATCTGAGCCGCAAGTGACTTTCCATGAGACTGGGGAAGTGAAAATGCTTTTTCATGCATTCACTTCAAGTGAGTGAAAGCAGCAAAACTCTGAAATGCACAGTATTTTATGTTTAATTTTTACTTAGGTCAGGATTATTTTTCCTATTTTTGTTTCATGAGAGTGGCAGCAGTGGTGGCATTACAGCATTTCTTTTGGTAGAGCAATTGGATATGAGAATACCATAAACCTTATAGTGGTATTTTGTGCATTTTTCATAGAAGAATACTCATAGAGACAGAATTTTTGTCAAGGCTTTCTAGGCATAGCTTTTGAGAGATATCACTGTTTCCATTCTTCTTGGAGACAGAGGCAGAGAGATGTGACATGAATTGTTCAGGGTGTCAGGAAAAGCTGAGTCAAACCAGCCAGGTCCTCTGACCCCCAGTCCAGCACCCCTGGCCACCTCAGAGCTGCTATGCTGGAAACCAGTGATGAAACCCTTTGTTTGACGTGGAACACTCCAGGCCCTGGGGGATTTGCACACTAATCCTTCGTGTGACAACACTCAAATCTCAGGCTTACAAACACAGGGGTGATGAGTGCGTTGTAAGTGTTTGGATAGATAAAATAAACTGTTAAAATGGCTCAATTTTTTAACTTGTAAAAAAAGTCTCAAGTAGACAAGATATTACCAGTGCTAAAAACAACTCTGAAAGGATGTCAAGATAGTGCTACTATCAACATGAGCGTTTGTGGTGATCCTTCAAAAAAATAAGCTGAGAAACAATTTTTATTCATTCTGTCCCCTGGGGACATGCTGGCTAGTGATAACTTGTCTGCCTGAGCTATGTGTCATCTAATTCACTTTATTTGCCAAGATCAGTCAACACTCGTTAAAAGTAAACTTCAGCACTTGGTTCAAAATCAGTAAATAGGTTTATTAGTTTAGGTGAAATACTCTTAAGTCCTCAGCCTCACACAGATGACATAGTAATCTGGGTGTAACAAGGAGGGAAACTATTCATAAATCCTTCTATTATTTTAGTGTTAGTAAAATCGAGTTCAGTTTCATAAATTACCAGTTTGGCTCTCCTTCCATGGAGATTCTGATGTTACAGACCCAAGATTCACTCATATTATCTAGGTGTAAGTTTATTTTTAGTTCAGAAAATTATGCAATCATGTGATTACAACTGTCTAAGGCAAACCTAAATGTAGACTAGAGTCTAAATTTTTAAAAATCCTTTCATACTAGAATTAATAAAATGAATTAATTTGTAGAATATAGATGATCTATTAGTGATGACTTCAACAGAGAGGTTTATTGATTGTGTTAAAGACACATCGTGCTTCTTATAAATACTAATGTGTCTGTACTTGACCTACAAGATTGTTTCAGGAAGCAGTTTTTAACCACTTAAAAATCATAATAGGCTAACACCAGTGAAAACAAAAAGGAGAATAGTTGTCTTTTTTGTGGATGTGATTCTATATAATGTTTGGAAATTTGTTACCATCCTCCAATGTACCCAAATATAAAATCATAAATAGTTATTCAGTGCAATGAACAAGGAATTACATTTAATCTTAAATTTTGAATTTGCTTTATTGGTACAAGCTTGATGATTTGAATTAACATTTGTTGTTCTCTTCCCCATACTTTTCTTTCAGAAAAGCATCTGGCAGTGTCTTGTGATTGATGAACTTGTAGCAGGGTTACAAAATCACAGCCACAACCACAGGAGGGGTCATGGTAGTTAGCCCAAAAATGTTCTCAGATAGATTACATAGGAGCTGGCCTGTGCATGAGGTTTTTAAAATTATTTTTTAAAAATCAACAACAAATCACCCTCCAAAATCCCGTAGTATGCTTGGAAGCATGTTTGCTTGGAAACAGATTCTTGTGCTAGTGCTGGTGTAGCTGTTATGACCTCAAGGCATTCTCTGAAATCAGAAGGACACAAAGCCATTGTCAGGATCTTGGGAGGTACTGGGACTTCCAGTGGATCACTGATTTTTCAGAATTGCTGACAAACAGACAGTGAACATGTACATACTTGTTTGCATGTGTATATATAAGTACGTGCTGTGATTTTTAAGCATGCAGAACTGTTGATTCTTAGTTTGTGGATTTTGTATGTGCAAAAGGTATGGAAGGCAATAAGAAAATTTCTTCAGTTCATGGTCTGAATTGAATCATATCTATCAAGGTGCAGATTCTGATTAGGATTATGAATTTTTGCCCTGTCACCAAAAATTATAAATTATCTAGGCAATTTGAAAACATGGAAACCTGTGGAAAAGTATAATGCTTGTATGTAGTCCAGCTCCATGAATATCTTGAGCTGCTGTCCTCTTTCTTCCTGTTACCTCTTGTAGCTATTCCTGAACTTTAATGATCTGACTTGAATTCAAGTTAATGTAATTACTTATAACTTCAAAGTACAACAATAATTACAGTACACATCATACCAACAGAGCTTTAAGGAGCTTGTCGAAGAATGTAAAATTAATTTGAGCATAGATAAAATGGTAGCCTAGACACAGGTATGGCAGCAGCCCCATTATCCAGTAAAAATCAGTGATGTAAAGTTCTCATATATTTTGCCCCAGGAATCTGACAGCCGTTTATTCTACAGGATTTGATAGTATGAGAGCAAATGAAAAGATGAGATTCCAATTATGGTACTTTTCATTTAAATCGGCATCTTTTATTAACCTCATGCTCCCATTAGGACAGGTGAATGGAAATTGTCAGATTCATATCACATAAATGATTACAGTGCTTTTTATCTTATAAACAGACAATAAAAAAATCTCACTTGTTCAGTTTCAGTATGATTTAAATCTATTTAATGACTGGTTTGCAGGCTTTGATTTCAGAATTTTATGTGGGAATAACAAATACAGTGAAGCATCTTGTTAATACTTCCTCAGGTTAACATATTGATAATGTGATCAAGGAAAATGTGGCTGGTTTTGTGGCAAAAATAGGACCTTAAGCACAGAAAGCTATGAATAAGTTGAATTTCTTAACATATGTGCATGGACTCTTGGCAATATGGAGAGAATGGAAGGATTTTCATTAACATAAAGCCATTTTAGTTTCTGAATGGGTCAGTGATCTAAATCCTCTCAGTATTTATCTGTGTTTCAGTACTTACGTCTAGATCTAGGTCATGTTCTACATCTATCTGAGGTTTTCAGATGGCCTTCATGTTTCTAATGACCTTTAGCTGTGTGGCAAGCCATGTGCCTCTGCAGACAGGACACTGGGACTAGAGAAAGTAAAGACATGTTCACATTACAGAGGCAATCAGCGTGGTTCTGTTCCCAGAGCTGTAAACCCTGACGAGCAGGTTTGTTACCTCAGGTGCTGGATTATGTAGCTTCACTGATTTCAGCCCTGTGGTAGATTCCCCACATTACTGGTACCATACTGTGGGGATGTACAAATTTGACTAACTACTCTGCAGTCTGTCTGCAGGAAGCAGATACACCCTGAGTGGCCCATGCAAGTTGTATAGGAAATTTATAGCAGAACAGGAATGGCATTTAAGCTGGTGCCTAAGCTGACTGGTGTACTCAGTGGACAATAATTCTGCATGATCCATTTCTAATGTTGCTGATTTTTGGAAGTTTTCAGACAAAGTCATGAAACAATAAATTAACCCATCTGAGTACTAGTACTCTCATTGTGGTAATAATAAGTATATACTTACTGATTAAAATAATTTTGAAGAACTTCCCATTTCTTCAGAGTACCAAGAGATTAGTCCATCTTTATGTTGCTGCAGCATCATGTGAATACTGGTAAATTCCACAGTGTGCACATCTAGCTGTTTCTGTTAACACAGCATCATAAATACAGGCCACATCATAGTATGTTTTATTGTAAGTTACAAGTGCTACCTAATAAATTAAATTCTAATATGCTTGCTAAAGGAAGAATTTTGTCAGTATCACTGTAAAAAAATATGATTTTCAACACCAAATACTTGAAACAACTAGAAGCCTAAAACTGTTGCATGCTGAATTGCTCCAGTAATACGGCTAACTTCTTGTGGAGAACAGAGTTCACGAGTAAGAACAGAAGGGAGCTGCCAATACTAGCTTTTTATTGTTTAGATAAACCAAAACCTTAGTGTTTGAGACATTGTGCAGAAAGACAATGTTAAAGTTTCTCCAGTAATCACAACAAGTTGATGTGAACTTAATTGCTGACTTCTTGGGTGTGAGAGGTAACCTGTGTGTGCCACCAGTGTATGTACTATGGGTGTAGGTGCCAATACCCTTTCCTTACCAGTTTTCTTTGGAAGGCAATTTAAGCATTGTTAATATGACATTCCTGAAATTTAAACACATATTTTTGGAAGTTATTCAGTGATTCAAGGCAAATCAAGAAATAGTTCACAAAATTTCTGAAATTGATGCTTTTTGCATAAAAAGCTGTTTTCATCTGTTTTCAGAGAAGTGCAGATTGATCAGCCAGAGCTGTGTCCAGGGCAAGGCAAAAAGAAAGACACTATGCAGTGCTTAGCTTAACCAGACATAAGTAGCTAAAATCCTACACTGCAACCTGTTTTTTTTGGGTTGGGGAGGGGGGAAGATTATGCCTCAGACTTACTTACATTATGAGGCAGTGAAGAACTTGTTCTCTATTTTGCCCTTCTCCCCTCCATTCTCTTGAAACAAATATTTGAAAGTTTGAGAGAATGACAGATCTTTTAGTCATTAGGTAAGTCTGTGGGTGTTAGACTATTACATAGAAATAAGATTGTTCTTCTGACTCGTTGTCACTTGCGTATTCAAGAGATGATCAGTATCTTGGGAACCGGCCTTGTATGTCTGATCCTTGCCAGACTGGTTTAGAGAGAAACGTAGCCCAAAGAATGCTATATTTGTGTCTTGGTTGACCATGAAGCTAAACTACAAAGCAAGAGTGAGCCATGTCTGTAGTTATGGGTACATGCTCTGCAGAGGAAACAAATGGGAACTGACTCTCCCCAGATAGGTAACACTGTGAAGTGCTGAAAAATAGTGGATTTACTCTTTCTGTCTGTAACTCTCAGTAATTATGCATTTGTTATTGTTAAACACTTGTCAGATGTTTTCTATTACTTTATTCTAAATGAGGATAAATAAAACACATACTTGAGGTTGATAGGAAGAACAGTTTCATCCCTCTTTGTGGTTAGAGATCATACTGGAATATGCATACATAACAGTACATATATTATTGTAAAATAATTGCACATTCTCTATCAGTATTCAGAAACATTAGAGAAAGGCAGTTCCTTAGTGCTGCTTCCGTCTAGCCTAACACTGAGCAGATGGCTTGTGACATGATTTGTAAAAAGACATCTGAAAAAATATGGTTGATTTTCAGTTGCAGTTTATACCATACAGGGATGTTTATTCCCTTTCTGACACATGATATTTATAAGGAATAACAGAACAGGGCAGAAAGGCAGTAGTTATGGAATCACCTGATCAGTAATGCTGTTAGGAACCAGTAATGACAAGAGTTGTAAAGAGTCTCAACAAGATTTTGTGCAGCAACTACACACCTTGCAAGATACTCAGTTGTGAGCCATGAAATAGATACTGTATGTCTTGAAAAGTGTTGATAACTTTATTGGTTATTTCCAGTTGTTTCTATTAATCCAGACGTATAAGTATCTAAATTTTGTGAGAAATTAGTCTGAGGGTAGCTAATCCATATCTATTCCCCAGTCTCATGTTGACTTTATTTTTCCTTCCCTGTTAGTAGGCTTAGGTATAATGGAGCCCTTGAGATAGGTGATAGCAACATGCTGTCTGAGTATGACATGGATGCCTCTTGGTCTTTTTCATATCCATGTGTGTCCAAGCACTCGAACTAGGACAAAAGTCTGCTTTAAGATAGGCAACAGTAAAGCACTGCTGCTTAGACTATAGAAGGTAGGCATCACTTGTCTCTGGCCTATGCCTATCTCACCAGAATTAGTTATGCAGGTATTCTTCAGATGCAGATGCTTGCACCCCTCACAACAGCAAAATTTTATGTGATAAGGACACCTGTTAACTTTTGTCATTCTCCTTCTAAAATACAAATACTTTTGCTGATGAGGGACTGAAAGATAGGAGATGTAACACAGTGCAGATCTCAGTTTCTCCTGGCTCCTGGGTACACTGGGTGAAAGATCTGCAGCCCAGATACCTCTCATTATTGGTAAAGGAAGGCAATTTGGTTTTCACTACTGCCTGTAGTGTGTTCTCTCAGGTCAGCACAGGGTCTGTTCCAACCCTTCCATTTCCGATATGTTACCTTACTCATTTTGATAGAAATGACTGCTGTCACTGATATGAAGGGATTCTTTGGTGTTCTAGCTTCAAACAGGTGCTCGTCTAAGCTGTCCATCAACTTTTCCTCATTCTGTGTCTCCTTTTCTCGTTGTATCTCCCTGTAACATAGAAAAATCTTGATCACTTTATTTTGCCATAACTGAAGACTGGTGCCAATGCATGTCAATGCAAAACAATTGCTATGGCATGTATATTTGTTTGGTTTTCTTTGTATTTGAGAATAAGCAGGGCACGTTTTGAAATAACCTAAATGTTAAAAAAGCCTCAACCAACAGCAGCGATGCTTAATGAGGGGTTCTAGGTACAATGTAAAATAATTGAAGAAATTAAAAAATCCCACAGTTTAGTAGAACCTCACTGAACAAACATACAATGGAGAACAGCTCCCAAAAGTATATAGAGCATCTGTGGGTAGAGAAGAACAAGACAGGAAGAGGGCAGGGGGTTGTGAGATTAGGAAAACAGATTTCATTAAAGGTCCCTTCTATGTCTCTGGTTGAATACATAGGATATTCCTTACGATGATCTACCTTCATCCCCTTAAAGTGCAATTTCTGGTTTCAGTGATGGAGACCATTACATGTAGCAGTAATAACAACTGCAGGCACAACTTTTTTATCCTGTCAGTGCTGAGATTGCTTGTCTTTTGTCAAGTGAAAAATATTTTCTCCAGTGTATCTATACTGCTTTGGAAACCTCTTCAATAACTTTAACTTAGTAAGTATCATAGTGTACATTCCTATAGTTTGCAAACATTTGTTTTTCACATGTTCATGCTCCATTAATACTTTCTGTCCCTTAAAACCTAATCTTTTCCTCTACTGTCAACAGAAGAATGTAATCTTCTGTTAGAAAAATCTGTTGAAAATTCACATTCTATTTGTTTATATGTGTGCGATTGTGTATAAAACAGTGCATTTTAAATAGAAGTCATTATGAAACAGGAATTCTTTGTTTTCTTTCATTTTGTTTGGTCAACTGAAAAAGAACATCTGTACCATCACCCTCACTGCAATTTTCCACCCTGGCAATTACCCACATGAGCAAAGATCATGTGCTGTTTTAGAGAGCAGGATATAATTGTGCAGGGTTTCTGTTGATCTGGGTAATTTAGTGGAAAAACTCTGATTAGACTGAGCTTGCCAAAAGGTAGTAAGGGACACATTAGATGGCTTACCTGTAATTTAGATTTCTTTTAAGCTAAGTACAAATTGATGTTTTTGTGTACATAAAAAGACAGTAGAAAAAGATGTATTATTCATAGGTACTGCTTCCTAATGGAAGCTAAAACTTTTTTAATGCATAAAGCCTTCTCACTAAAGGAAAATATGTCCAATATTTCTTAAGTGTCAAATATATTTATGAAAAAAATTAGTGAATTTCTCTTTCATTTAGGAATATATTTTAAAAAATATATTCAGCATTGTCATTTGTTTTGAAAATGCATTATCTAGTTAGCAATTGAATAAAATACTTATCTGCCATATTGACAAAAAGACGTAAAATCATTATAGTATAATTCTTTTTACAGAGGTTGTAAAGTGAGGTCAAACTCAAATTTCCATTCATTCATAGCCACAAAACAAGGTTACTAGAAGGTTACCTCTTCTGAATAAATAGAGCAGCAGTTACAATAGAAAACAATGATTGCTGCTCAGTTGAAACTTTAAGTGTTTATTCTTTGTGCAACTGCAGAGAATCACAGCGATTGTGGAATCGTATTACTTTGTGCATTGCAAGCTAGAGTAAAGAATCTGATTCAAGTATCATTACATCATTGTGAGGATTATTGCTCAGTAGGGCCTGATCAATCCTACTAGGTGCTCTGCCTTTCATATTTCAAGACCTTTGAGACAAACACGTCTGAACCATCAGTTGCAAAACTTGTTTGTGAAGCTAGAGACGCTTCCATCGTCAAAAGGTCTGAATCCACTTTCAAAAATCTTGTGGTTTGCTGTGATGTATGTGACATTCAGCCATTATCAACTGATTTGGAGGAGGGGGGGAATGGGCCTGACCTAACTTTGGTGAAGCTTTTAGTACAAGGATCTAAAGCCTCTGAAGAGGGTTGGAAAATAAGGCAATAGAAGAAATCAAGCACAGGTGCAATCAGGAGTAATAACCAGAGAGCAAAAGAAGTTAAAAAAAAAAAAAAACAACACAGCACACAGTGCACTCTCCTTCCTCTTTGCTGGTGCTCTCCTGAAGGGGATTAAGGCAAGTCTGCCTTTCGGGGGCTGTTCCATTTGTCCATGGGAATTTGCTCTTCCCCCATAATCCTTCTTTCAGACAATTCAAGGAAAAATGCTTCTCCCAGAAGACAGAGGACAGAAGGGGCCTGAAGTGGACACCATTGGTCGTTTGCTCCCCCCCAGTATGCACCAGGTCAGCAGGGCCAAGTTACTCTGTCCATCTGTCTTTCCTTTCCTTGGCCTCCCTTTGGGCTGAATGATACCTGTGCTTGAAAGGTTTTTGTTTTGTTTTGCTTAGTAACGGTATTTTAGATTACAGATTTTATTATTTTGGACCGTGTGCTGCTTTTCCCAGTAAGTTTTAGTCAGTTATGTGACCTTTGACTACCTTGACATTTTAGTATTTTACAATTCTTACTGCAGTCACTCTGTACTGCATTAAAAGACTACAAGTCATAAGGCAACCAAGAGTAGTGTGCCATCCTTACTTACTTAAATTTATATCTGAAAATTCTGATGACATTACCCAACTCATAACTCAATTTAGAAAGTGCTGTGGACCCTGACTTCTGTTGGTTTTTGTTTGGTTTTTGTTTTGTTTTGGATTTTTTTAATTTCCTTTCTTCTCCAATACCATTGTCTATTGTTATTAAAATGCTTAGGGACCTAATTTTCAGTGATGGTCCTCAGCCAAAGCTTCAAAAGTACAGTGATGAATAGGTCTGAAAATCAGGCTCCTTGTGTGCATTCTGTTGAGCACTGGCCTTCCATAAAAGACACGATGATGTCCTCCCCAGCCAGTGCTGCAGAAGTTCCTAAGAAACAGATTCTGCTGAATTAGTAAACTGTTAAAAATCCAGTATGATTTTTGTAATCTAAAAATACATAAGGATGCATATGCATCTTCATGGGTCACTTTATTCCTGTTATTTTAGAAAACAATGATAAATCTTTTATTTTCTCACTTTCAAGGAAAGCTTTCGTTTTATAGTTGCTGAGTGTGGCACCAGTGTTTCCATTGCACTCTTCCTAATGACATTTAGGTCTCTTCCCTGACTACCATCATTTAATTTATTACTAGTATATATACATGCATGAATAGTTCAGATTTCATTTCCTAGATAGTAATTTGCACTTCAGGCGTTTAATTTCATTTGCTGTTATATGTTTTATAGTTTCTGACTGGCTTTTCCCTCAACAAAATGCTGCCAGCATGAAATAATTGGTATGGGGAAAGGCTGCACACATGGGTTATATATAAAGGGACTTAATTGATTAGCTTTGCAAAATATCCAAACTTTGCTTGGTGTACATTTGCCCCAGTTCAGTTAACGATACCCAATTTTTATGGATGGCTCAGCACATCAGAAAAATGCCTTGTCTTTTCTCATGAGAGCAAATGATCAGCTTTCCTGGGTACAGACCTGCTAAACTGCTTTTTAATTCTTAAAATAGATGTCAAAATACCATAGTTCTATGCATTTTGCTTTTGGGTGTTGTTTGGTGGGCTTTTTTATAACCAAAGGTACTGTTCTTTCTGTTTATCTCTGTGCATTATTACAAGACGGTTAAATGCTAAATTGCATTAGAACTGCTGTAGGGCCGCATAATAACACTGCTTCAACTTTTCAATATAGCCTTTTCTATATGTATTTTACTATTCGATATTCAATATTCACTTTGCACTGTATGAAAAATGTAGATAAAAATTATCAAGACACTTCTAAAGTAATTGTTTCATAAAGCTACCCAAAAGGAAAGCTCTGCAGAACATTTCTGTGGAAGCTTTTTATATCAAATAAGTATTTGTTCAGTTTAGACTTGTCAATTCACATAGTAGTACTGGGTTTTTTTCCTTTGTGCTTCATCCCAATGGTTGGGAAGAGAGTTATGAATGTACATGAATACGAATCAGTAGGAATGCTGGTTTATTATTTCACAGGGAATTTCTGTACAATTTGAGAGCAACTTGCTACAAGTTGAGCAGACGATTAAGTTTAACCTTGATCTTAAGCCAGCTAGGTTGGCTTACATTCTATCAACAAGGGATTTAAATTTACTCAGACACATTTTAATTGGCATTTACGCAACATGTACTCACAGATGCTGAATTCATTGAGAAATCCTGAGTGCCATCTGTTTAACTCTGTTTCCTCTCTATTAAATTATGATAAAATAAGTCCACATCCTTCTGGCTTGCTAATCTATTTATCTTTCAGAATACAATATTTTAATTAGCACATCAATAATGTGTTATTTTGTGCTAGATACTGATTTATGGGTTAAATTAAAAGGAACCTTATTTTCTTTGCTCTTTTTCATAGCTGTTCCCTCAAAAACATTTAACTCAAAGATTTAATCTTAACTTTAACATCTAATATAAAATGTCTTTAAAAATACTGGATGGTTGTTTCAATGTTTCTGTATGTGCATGCTACTAATACTGACTCACATGGAAAATTATTTAAAGTTACTAAGTAACATCCAGCTCATTTTGGAAGAATTTGGCTGCCTTTAACAATGTGATTGATAGTTATTGATTGATCATGTTGCGTAAAGGAAACATGCATAAATTCTAGAAACATTTTCTTTTACAATAAACAATATAGTACATGCTAGTATATTACATTTATTTGGAAACGTGAAAAACAAAAGTTATTTTGATGGAGTTTCTGGACAGTATGGAAATATATATAAAAAAATGTACAAAAGCATTCATTTTAACAATTTTCAGCCTCCTTATGCTAAATATAAAATAAAAAATAATAAAAAAAATATCTTTGAACGTATTTCATAAATGGACAAAGCTGTTTTGAATCCCTGGTACCTCATGTGGAGCTGGATCTTCTTGCTGCATATCAGACCTTAGTGACTATGGGCTCAACTGTTGTGTTCTGAATAAGATACATGGTCCCTGGTGTATAATCACCAGTAGCATAAAGAACATGTGTAATTGTACTTCCCTACTCTTACGTAAGTAATAGAGACGTCAACTTCCATTCTGTAAAAGTGATGATTGTTAGTGCTATTCTAGGTTTGAGGGTTGGGGTTTTTTGTTTGCTTTTGGTGTTTGAGTTGTTTTGTTTTGGTTTGGTTTTTTTTTTACCTGAACACAATAATTGTATTTAACAAGATCTAAGACCTTTTCCCTGCTTTCAGCATTTATAACTGATAGTTCTCTCAATGACTGAAGAAAACTTTTAAGCATATTTTAAACTCATTGTTGCTCCAGAAACACTGGGTCATACTTAAGCACTTTTCTAACATGGTTCCAATATTTATCTTTTACTTTTGCATTGATGGAAAACATGAGAGTGATGGAAGGTACACATTTTCATGCTGAGGTGTAGAAGGTATCTCTCTTTTATTTTAAAACTTGTAGTTGTCTCCAAATTAGTCACCTTTTGTTTACATTGTACAATAGAAGCTTTTCAATGTAGTAAAAGTTTTCCAAATTGCTGTTTAGGTCATACTTCTACTTGTGCATGTGCCACTCTCTTCATAATTTTTATTTAGCACTGTTACTGGCTGTATGAAAATTAAAAAAAAAAAAAATTAAAAGATGAATTTTCTTACTGGTTTATCTGTTGCATTTCCATATTTTTTCTTCTTCACCTTAAATCAGCTTGTAATTAGGGAAGTATAAAATTTGCAGGTGGTAAGGACATTTGAATACAAGATAAATAGTTAGTACAGTGAGATAATATGATGAAAGATACATAGTAATTTCTAACCATGAAATCACATGTCTTTTTCATATCTGCATTCTTCTCTCTCTCTCTCTCTCTCTCTCTCTCTCTCTCTCTCTCTCTCT
>NW_020799091.1:108278678-108313060 GCF_003259725.1 Athene cunicularia | reverse complement strand
ATAAAAAGAGACAGCCTTTCTTTATCTCTCTCTATTTTCTTCTCTTCTCCAAGGTTTTCTTTGCAGGGTAATCTGGCTGATAATTGAATGTTATTGTTAAGGTTATAAAGCTAATTTTTTTTAATTTTCCTGTTTTACCTGTGCAAGATATTTACCTTTGATAGTGTGTTTGTGGTGCTGTCTATATGTAAAGCTTGTTACAACAGTTCCTCAGCTTTCATCATTTCTCTATGGTGGGTTATAGTGAAATAATAGTAATTCCCTTGCATACTATGCAATTAGCTTTGCTAGATGATACTGGATCTACAGATTCAGTTTCAAAGGAAAGGTGAAGACACTATGAGTATCTTTTTCCTTTGAAGTATGCTGTTGAGAATTCATCTGAGGATGAAAATGTATGGGCTTCTAGGGCGGTAGGGGCTAAAAGAAGAATGTCCATCTGAAATATGGGCAAATCAGATCATTTCCATCTCTCTACAAATAATGCCCTATAAAACACTAACGCTTCAAAGAGCTGAAGAGTTAATCAGGTAGATGTTGATGGATATAGCAGGTTCAATGTCCGATCACACTAGAGGGAAAAAACAACTAATCCCTTCTGAAAAAAAAAATAATGAAATCATATAAAATACACATGCACATAATAGGATTTCCTTGATATTTATTTCTTTACTTGTTACCAGCACTGCTAAGCTAAGTGTATTCCCACTTGGAAAGTATCTTTTTAATTATCCATCTGTTTTTCCCTTACCTTTTATTATTCTGTCTGAATTGGTGGTTCTGTGTGCTTCAAATGTTATGTAGATTTATTTCAGTTCTGGAAGTCTTAAATTATTTATACTGTTTGGGAATAATGTGCATTTCCATTGTTTACAGCTCTGGTCTTTCTGATTATGTAGCATCAGTCTTGTTTTGCTGAGAGTGTCCTCTGTTGATTAACTCTCTAGATAGTTTGATAATGGCCTATATCCAAATGATGTATATACAAATCCCAATTGTTTCCATGATCCTTGACAGAATTTAGTGAGATATTTGTTACTGGTTTTAAGATGAATATGTATAGAGTTACCGCTTTGCTCTTTAAAAAATTTTCCTCTGAGAGATCAGATAGTTTTGTCTCTTGTACAGTTTTACATGTCAATATAACAAAGGCTACTTAGGCATTATTCATACAGACTTGTAGTGAAAGCAGAAGTTTGACACAGTAGAGGGAATAAATGGTAATGGCACTGCTTACTTCTGCTTACTGGTTAAAAGCACTCACTGTTTTTTTTCCCTATTTACTGTTACATTGTTAAGGGTTCCCGGTTTAGATCCGGTGCACTGATGCAATGGGTCTGTGCATATATAATACTGTTATTTCTGTGGCTTTAGTAAGGACACAACAGATATACTCCTTCCCCCCAAGAAATCCAAAATGTACAAATATATTTTAATATTTACCTGTAGTATTGTGGTTTTGATACTGTGAATGCACTCTTAAGTATTTCCATTCTGTTGCTGTAAAGCAAACAAGAAACACAGCAAAGACTACTTATATGCACCTTACAGTTTGTATAAACGTTAGGAGTGTCTACTATTTAAAAGCATTTTTACATGAAGTAACTAGTGCCTCAGTCTCAAAGGAAAGCTTCTGAGTAACTACTTGTCATGGCAAGCTACTGGAAGATGCCAGTCAATTTCATTCAAGCACTTTCTTTAGTAAAGAGAATTACTCTTTTTGATTTGGATTCTCATATATAAATGAACATGGTGACTTCAAAGATTCTTACTTGCTGGTTTGCATTTTTTTGTTTCCTGACAAGAGAAGGCTTATATGCCATCTTTCTGTTAGCCCTCTTGTTCCTGGTTGGTTTTAGTTCTGCTATATGTACATTATGTCAACAGCAAGTAGTTGCAAGTAGCACAACCCAATAGAAATGTATTTATAAAGGGAAACAGTTAGCCTGAGAAACAGAGTTTATACTGTGCATGTTTTATGAGGACTTCAGTTTGGTCTGCTGCCTGAACATCCATTGGAACCTGGTGTTCATGTTCTGGTCTAGTTCCATCCATCCCCTTCTAAATTATTAGTTTTTGCATTCCAAGCCCTGTCCTGAGATATAAATCAAAGCTTGGTTAGTAGAGAAGATTTGGAGATTTCCTTCATAGTTCAGTCCTGATCCAAACTCAAGTGCTGACATAAACACATCCATAGAGGAACTTTAATTTTGCTTTTGAGTTTGGTTTTTGCTCTTGTTTGAAAGCAAACTGAGGAGAAACAAGAGAAGCCAAAATTAATTTTTCTAAGCTTTTATTATATTTACTAGAGGCCCATATAAATATGCAGACCAGAAACCTAACAAACCAATTGAAATTCTGACGGGCCTGGTACAGCTTCTCTGCATTAACTGACTCGGTAGGGTGGGAAAACAGAAGTTGGAATTCTTCCTGATTGTAGACTGCTGAAGCCAATGTTGTTTTGCACTAAAGACACTAACAGTAATGAGTAAAAGTAAATAACCTCCACAGCACCATTCACCAGTAAGTTTCAAAGTGTCTAAAAATGAAAATAAGCAGCACCAAAGCAGCTGGAGTTTTTATTTACTATAAAGTCCTACAACAGCAAAAATATATTCTCACAGTATATCAGTAGAACAAGTGTAAGAATTTAGGCAATCCAGGTAGTGTTTTGGAGTTAGGTTTTTTCCCCCTTAACTCAGTTATTTCTGAGAGAATTATTAGAAGATACCGGTAGCTTTTAGCTTGCAAATTCACTATCTTCTCAGCATCCTGTTTATTATAATTAGTCACAATGTATTTGCTTTTTAAAACTGTGCTTAAAACACATGACTTCCATTTTTGTGCATCTACTGATAATCTAGATTAAGTCTCATAATATTTCCAAGCTTGCTTTTTGTGTTTAAACATGCACAGAAGAACTAGTTCACTGAACTGACTTGAAAATTTAGTTATATTCAGAGTTCATAGAGAAATAAAATAATTCCGGTCTTACACAATACCACATTTGCTTTTTCTCTCTATAACAGCTCTTAATGGAAACTGAAAAGTCTTGTGGTTTACCAGGAAATTAACCTATATGGGCTGCTTAGGACTGATAGGAATTGAATTAAAAGAGCTGGTAGGTCTTTACAGAGTGTATCATAGTAACCCACAGTTCAAGTTTGTAATAGCAAGGGAAGTCAAGCGTGGGTACTTCTGCTAACAATACCCCAGCTTGAATGGAATCAAGAAATTTCTTAAGTGTGATCTCTTGAATTTTGTCCAAACTTAAGTTTCATCATTATGAGTTAGAAATAGAAGAAACAAGAGGGAAAAATCCGACAATCAAATTAGTGACATTACATGTTACAATTTCTTTACTGTGCTTGTTTCCTGGTTAAGTTTTTAATGAGTTGCACTGTACTGCAGTTTCTCACAGGGTGTAAAACAAAGTTGCAAACAATATTTCCACCAAATGCACTCGCTGCCTTGATCCTTTTACACTTTCACAGCCATTTCGGTTAGGTTGGTTTGTTTTGTCTAGAATGCACTTATAAGTTCCTATTTCAACCAGATTAAGCTAATATTACAGTCATCCACTTTCCCTTTTCTTGGTGGTGAATGCAGACATGTTGTCCTGTGTGCCACAAAGTCCCTACCAGCCCACGGTGCCTCACGGCGTTACAAAGTTGGACAGCAATGGATGCCAGCATCCTTTTGTAGCTGCTATTAAAGATGCTATCTTTAGCTGCAACACTGAAGTTATGCAACTTAATGTTCTCTGTGTATTTAAATATTAATGAAAACACAGGGTTGAAAACAATGAGTGTGACCCAATATGAAAGGAAGCATTTAATCAAAATTAAAATCTTCAGTAATGAAATCTGGCTGGCTTCATGCACATTTGTGTTCATGCTGAGCATCACCCTGTTTCCTTTTGTTAATTCTGAATCAAACTTCTGGCTGCTGTTTTACTACATGGGGCGATCCAAAACTTGATGCACTCCTTCCTGCCAGCAACAAGGCAGACTCTGCTAATAGCCAGTGTTTCTCAGATTTTTACTCAGTCGCACTTACAGCATATTAAATACTAACATACTGATCAATTGGCGCATTGCCTTTGAATATCTCATAGGGATTTCAGCCAGAATAAGAGTCCAAATGCAGAAGTACTCTGCTGCATGATTTTATTGTCTTTTGCCATTTATGATAGCGTACAAATTTCCAAGAGTTGCAATTCAAAGTTACATCTTGGTGAATTTGGTGATGTCCATTTGCTTTCAAAACCATTTTTCATTGTTGTAGCTATTAACTTTGCTACTTTTTGTAATGCTCTACATAGAATTTTACAATATCTGAAGCCTTTGGACGGTTGTCTAAATGAAGACCTGTCACTGTAAATCATGAAGACCTCTGTCTAGAGATTTTGCAAGTTCTGAACAGTAAAAGATTTGAGTGTATGATATTGCACCATACTTCTGTATACTGAGAAAGTGGAATGATTCATATCTTAGAATATGCCTGAAATAGAACAAATGTTTGCCTGTACGGTTTGGGATCTAACTCAAAGCAGTTAATTGAATTAGATGAAGACTGGATTTCTCTGTTACCTCTGTGTAAAACTGTCTGCCATTTTTCCCTGAGGTGATTTTCTTTAAATGTTTCTAAAATCAGCAAAAGTAATTTGGAAAGTTTAAGATACTTGGCATAACTGTAATTTTGAAAAGGTTTCTACTACTTTTTAGAAAAGGTTTCTACTGTGACAATCTGTTGTCAGTTTACATGCTGAATGTTTTAGGAGGTAAAGAAACAAGGTAACATTATCACAAGAATGACATATTTGTGCATTTGGATGTGCAGAGTATAATTAATGAAACATCCACTATCTAACTTAGGTATATCCTGCTGTATAGCAGTCTGGAGAGGTGAGAAAAGGTGGTGGAGCCCTGTGATCTGTAGTTCCTTTCAAGAGAATAAAATTGTACACAGTAGAACAGAATAGAAGTGTATGTAATAGTTTAGCAACATTTTTGAGCAGTGTGGCTTTACTATAGTATCTGATGCCAAGAAAGGCTTTTCTTAGCTCTGCTGTTATTTAGAATTAGCCACTCAGCCATATGAAGTGCCTGCATCTTGTGCTTACTGACTGATGGCTTGACCTCAGATGTAATGGGGGTATATAATTTTCCAGAATAGTAAAGAAGTGACTTAGCTGTTTGAATGTGATAATGATACTATATATTCTCTGATATTAAAAAGTCATGTTTTTCAACCACTTCAAAAGCATAATGGGGATTTTTTTCATGGAAATAGAGTCCTTTCAAAAAACGTTGATGGTAGTGGTACAGATATAACATGCTGAAATTTGAATGCTAAGCAGAAGGACACAGCTAGAATTGTTGCCTTGAGGAAGGACCTTAGCAAAACAATAGCATAGTGCATGTGCAGATTTAGGGCTGTGCATACTGCAGAAACATTGTTACTGCAGGTGTGTGAATCTTTATTGCTTTGAAAATGTCTCCTTTGATAAGTTTTTGGCTTCTTCAGAATGAAAGAATGATTAGAAGCAACTGTACAAGCATCAGCCATTTAAGTCTTGCCTATACTACAGAATCAGTGCTGCCACAGTTTCATTGGCAAGTCTGTGGAATAGTTGTATCTACTCTAACAACACAAGTTAAGATAGAAAAGGTTCCTTCAAAATTGGCCTAGTGAGGGATTTTCAAGCTTAGAAACTATGGGAAGAGAGTCAATTTTTCACATCTCAAGCCAATGTAGCTTGCTATGTGACAGCGACACCTCTTCAGACAACTGTGGTCTCTTTCAATTTGCCAGTGCCATATATCTTAGATTTAAGCTTTCATTGAAAACTGGCTAAATATTTGCTTCTGTCCTTGTTACCTGCATTCCTTCCTTTATTTTTCTCCCTCAATTCCTTTGGTACAGGACACTGGCGTTTCTGAGTTGGTTCGTGTCTTCTTTCTTAAAAGGGACAACCATTCTTCTTGTGAAATAAGGTTTGATAAGTAGTTAAGGGAAACATTGGCATTTTGTTGAAGTGTCTTCTCACCTTTTATCTTATCATTGCTTGGTCCTTCTGTCTCTTTTGTCATTCCAGTTATCTCTTTATGCTTTAATTTGGAGGGCCAAGACAAGGTCTCACTGCAGCATCTTAATCTGATTCTTTTTCTCTATTATAATCTGCTTTGAAGGGAAGGCTAGTGCAGCTAGCAGTTCATTGGAAACTGGACATCGGAACCTTGATTTGTGTACAGTAAAAAAAAATATTTTTACAAACACACCAATATCTTTGGATTTAAAGATGAAAATCCTTCCATGCCTAGGGGAATCTAATTCGTGATGCCCCAAAGACACGGTTCTTCTGTGAGTTGCATCTAAAACCCCATCATTTGTGTCCATAAATTTGGAAATCCATAAAACAATAATAATAAAATAACAATAATAGTAATTAAAAAACAAACAAACAAAAAACAACAACCAACTTTAAATATTTAGGACAAGCGAAGGGAAACTATCTCTGTGGTCTATACAAATGAATCTCCTCTTCCAGGAGGTAAATTCTGACTTGCTGGTAGTAAATGCTTTGTCCTAGACCATAATATGTGGAAGATGTTGAGAGGGATCACATTTTGTACACAGTCAATCAAATTAATAATTAGTTCACTTCTCCTTATCTATTTTCAATTTTTAATCAACCTAAGGGATACTTTCAGAGTCGCATGCCTGAGGCATCACAGATCCTTCAGGGTTTAATTAGATTTCCCAGTGGTGCAGTGTGCTCTCTTAGGCCTGTCAGTTACCCTTTCCATGGGAGTTAAAATTACTCTTTATATGACTTACCAGATTTGGTCATTTAATTGATTCCCAATTCATCATCTAATTCATTTACGCTTTCCTTTCCACACATGGAGATCCTGTTACGAGCTGACAGCTGTGTTGCCCAGTAAGATTCCTGGCAATACTTAAAGCCCAAATCTTCAACTAGATAAATAAAATCAGACTGATTGTGAGTGATTTCCATAAATTTTTGTAATTATTGTCAGTAACTTTCACCCAGTGATTTTTACAGAAGTATTTTTTGGGGACTTGCTACATAAGCATTCATTTCTTTCTATTAACAACTGTAAGTTTCTTAATGACAGTAACAAATAACAATAAATATGTTTATTTTAATGTCTTTATATGCATTCAGTATGTTTATTGACATGTGCCTCAACATGTAATTGCTTTTGCAGTGCAGCATATTGCTTGTATTTGTCATCAGCACCTTTTAAAATATGCGATCTGTGTAGGTGCAGCCCACCTTCATCTCTTTCTACATTAATGGATTAGAAGAATATAGGTGTTGTATTTCCTGACATATAGTGTGAATATAATAGGCAATGACACCTTTTTCCAAAGAACGTAACTATTGACCTTCAGTAGATACTAAGATCCCAGTTTGCTGGTGCTGTATCAATCAAAAACATTACTCTTTGGAGATAATACATTTTAAAACAACTTAATGGTTACAGTAATAGAGGCAGTACATTTTGTTAACATTTTAGACATGCGATCTAATTTCACTGCTTATATTTGATACATTTTACATCTATATTTAACTACTTTTGTGTCTTGGTTCTGTTCATTAGTGCTAAAAAAAATGCTGTTTCTTTCTTGCTTTGACCACCAGTGCTCTTCAGTGGTGTCATCAGCTATGAAGTACTGATAATGTTAATAATAAATTACATTGGTTTGTAACATGAGGTTATTAGCTCTCCCTTATACCTTTAATCTGTTAGCATTCTTACAGCAGAATATGGTGCCAGATCTGCATGCTTGATGAGAAATAGACAATTTCTGATTGCTGGAAATTCTACATTGCTGTGGTGGGCAGTAGGAATGCAAGTTTTCTGAACGTCTCTTTCTAGAACAGTTTAAAGCATTCTGTGTATACCATTTACTCATTCATTCATTAGTTTATTTTCATTCATTCAAATTAAATAATGCTATTCTTTGGCACTCTTAGTTCTTCCAAAATTAAATTACTGGTAAAATTTCTGTATGCCTCTTACAGTGTCTACCAAAGTCTTAAATGTTGTAATTTCAAATTTAAAAATAAATCATTGACAATATGAAATGTTAGGAAGAGAAAGAACATAATAACGAAAGGCAGATCTTAAGTTGTTTCAGCATCAAATTAAAAAGAAAAGGCCTTTTAAAATCTCTTCTAGCATTCATTAACCCTACAATTTCTTCCATGGTGACATCATGGAGGAAGTGTTTGTGAACCAGCTGCAAGATTCAGGTCAAGGATATCAACACCAAATCATATGAATACTAAGCAAAGAACACCACTTGATTTTAAAGTACTTTTGTTTCTTCAGGATTTCAGGTAGTAAGGTTTGCTAAGGGGCAGAGTTTAAAGCAGAGTAAGACAGCACTATATTAATACATTGACTTCAATGTCTTGCCATAAACATTAAAAATTGATCTCTACTGTGATGAAGTTACGTGATGGTCATTACTTTATGATCTCTTTACAGTGACCACTCTCATACTTGGAAACCTATTCAATGTGAAAGACTGTGCAATTAGGGAAGTCCTGTGTCACTGGACGGTTGGCTCTGTGAGAGAGTTAAACTGTTAGGCTACATGTCAGGTGTTTATATAGTTTTCAATCTCAGAGAAGGCAGAATGAATATTAAAGACCTACTTACTGAATTGATTGACATCTGCTTGTCTGAGAAAGGTGTAGCAAGATCCACTAGCTGAGGGCAAAGCACTTCGAAGTAGGAATCA
Source organism: Athene cunicularia (assembly GCF_003259725.1). NCBI lineage: Eukaryota > Metazoa > Chordata > Aves > Strigiformes > Strigidae > Athene > Athene cunicularia. Next base: position 108,304,276 of record NW_020799091.1, on the reverse strand, counting down.
GATGAGAACTGAAAATGATGAAAGTGAGGACCCCTACGCAGGCTGGCTGCTAAATGAAGTGGCTCCATACCTGTTGGAGGCCATATAAAAATGTAGACGTCGTTTGAAACATCAAATACCATATTGCTGGACTTGATTGCTGCATAAAATCATTGCCTGTATTACATGAGTGATCTTGTTAGATTATCATAACAGTAATTTATACAGACTATTTATAGCCCTACTCCTTTTGTTTCACTTTAATGACTGTACTACGGTTAACACCAGTATTAACCTGTGTTTAACATCTTCTGAAAGGAAAATAAATATTTTTTTTCAGGGAACCAATTTTTCCTATATATGACTGCATGGAAACTTTTAAGGGGTTGTCCTCAGAAGAGAATATTTCTCATTTGTAAATTAAATGATCAAGTTCTAGTCAAACCAGGTAACATTCTTATAGTTCAATAAGGTCTGAAATCCATTTTGGTAAGATGTGTGTTGACTTAAATCTGATCATACATGCATTTTTTGTTCCTTTTTAACTTAATTAAGTGCTACAACACTTTCCTGTTAGTGACACGCATGTATTAAAAATGATACTCTGACAACTGTATAAATTTCATGCCAACAAAGTCTTTAAACAAGGTATCATAGTTCTGACTAATGCTTAAGTTAGTTGTAATTAAAATTAAGCACCTGGTTTGAAGCACTGTACCAACTGACAAGCATCTTATAATATATTTGAATGCCAGAAATGTCTGCTGTGTTTCAGTAAATTTGAATTACAAGTTTGATAGGTAGTGGAAAAAAGGGATCGTTGCTGGTCCTAAATTACAGGAACTGTTCTGCTTTTGAATAACAGCTCAATCGTGACTAAGAAATAATGAGTTTCTCTTTGATTCACGGGATCAGAACATTTATATAACCTCCTGAATCCCATTTTTCATTTTCCTAATCTTACAGCATTTTAAAGTAAGCACTCTTCTTTGTTGTTTTGTTCCTCATATTTTATTAGTTGGATTAAGTATTAGATGGAAGCTTTCTTTATAATACAGTTGTTTCATTGGTGAGGGAAAGGAAAACATTGAATTACTTGTTATATATTTACAAGAATTAAAATCATAGAATTGCAGGATATTAAAATTAAAATCTATTACATGGGATTTTTAACAAAATTAGCCAAAAGACAGGACAGTGGGCCATTAAGGTTGCATTGCTCAGCTTTAGCTTGTAGTTTGATGTTAGCACGTTTTTGTTTGCTGGGTGGAATCTTCCTCATTAGCTGAGGTCTGGTTGTTTTCTAAAGCAATGTGAGGAATGAACATTTCTTCTAGTTATTTCATTTTTTTTTTCCCTACATTTTTGAGGCATGTGCTACAATAAAAAGAAACATTTAAATTATTTTCATGCAGAAAGAGTGGAAATCATTGGGATCTCTTTTGTTACCTAATTGTGTGATATTTCAGGTGTCTACTCTCTCTCTCTAGCAAGTAGACTTGCAAAATAGTGTGCTGTGTCTGAGAGAATGTGAGTTAGTGGGAAGCAAGTCTGGATGATGCCTTTTATAAGAATTGGATTAAGATGGCCTTGATCTGATTATGCAACTGCACCCTGAACATCTTCATTTTCCCCGTCTTCCTCTGTTCACTGGTTGACCATGGCTGTAGTATCTTGGTTGATGAGCGATCCGAGATACATTGTGGTGCATTGCTTTGAACTGATCTAGCATGAAGTGTCTAGACTACAATAGACCTGTAATCAAAATTTTCAGGAGATTAATTTATTTCCAGTTCTTAAATGATACCACCTGTTAAGGCATAATACCCACTGTGTATGATGGTAATTGGTGTGTTCCTTACAAAGTCATTCTTTTCACATATTGACTAGAGCTTTATGGTTGGTTTCTTTTTTTCTTGTGTTTTCTTTACTGTCTTTGAACTACATCATAGTTATTTAATGATAAACCTTAACATTAATCTTTCTTAATTATCTGCGGTGTGTATATATAAAAAAAAAAAAAAAAAAAAAAAAAAAAATCAGTAGTTGCTCCCTTCTCTTTTTCATAGTAGCCAATGAAGAACTTCAGAAAAAAACACCAGGTGCTGCATTTTGAAAAACACTGTTTAGAGTTTACTCAAAAAATGCTGTCTCTACTTACTTTGCTTGTCAATAAAAATTTATCCTCAAGTGATTGCTAGTTCCTTCTGCTCTGGGAAGGATTCTCTGGGGAAAGTGCCATTGTTTCACTGATTGAATAGTACATGGTATTAAAGAGTTGTATGAGTAGTTGACTTTCAAGTGGAGTTACAAAAGTTGCTGTTGAACGTGATTAGTTCAGCAAGCACATGGTTCAGAGTATACACAGCAAGATCATGGAGTTGTCCTAGCTATGCAGTGACAATAATTATGATCATTATTTATTTTATTTTCAGAAATATTAGAGTAAAATGTTAGAAAACCTTACTCACAGTATGTCAGAAACTTAGGGGAGGATTATATCTATGAATATTTTACACTGAATTCATTTAAAAAGAAAGAAAGAAAAAAAAAAAAAAAAGCAATCATCCTCTTAACTTACCTATTTTTATTCCAGCTGCATATATGTAGAAGGAGGTGCATGCAGTGAAATTTGACCTTTTGGTGACTGAAAGCACATGCTATGCTGGATTACAAAGTATACTTATGTCTTCAAGAGGAAATGTATTCTCATTTAAGAGTGAGCCTTGATTATGAAGGACTGAAAAGAAGTTATTTTTTTTCATAAGAAAAAATTTAAAATTTATAACTTCATGCAAGATTGCTAGGCCTGAGGCAAAAAAAAAGATCATGCTTCTACTTTACAGCTGCAAAAATAATTACATGATGACTATCTGTGGAATAATATTTAATGGATTACATTTTGTTAGTATTTCATTATGTAATGTTAGAGCCAAAATAACAGTAAATGGAAAAAAAAATCCTTGTTTTGATGTATCTATGGCCTGGACCTTTGATGTCCTCCTAAGGCATTCTTTTAAGCACTGCTTAATTTGTGAAAGGTCTTGGTTTACAGACAAGGTACTATGCTTGTAAAGCTGATATAAGACTAAGTGTAAAAATTACTGAAGTAATTTGTTTTTATTACACAAGTACTGGACTTCTTTGTTGCTTCAGAGGTGCTAAAAGCCATCTAAGGTGCTATCTGATAGGCATTCCTCTTAGATTTATGAGGTCTTTCAGACTTGAAAAGCACTTATGGTTTATTAAGATCACTTCACTTGATTTTTTTCTTTTTTGAACTTAAGGGCACTTCTTTTTATATATGTCTTAGCTTTATCCAAGTGATACAATCTTCAGAAGTAATAAGACGCTTCTTACTCATGGTCAAAACCCCCCTTTTATTGTGTTGCAATAGAACTGTGCTGTAGCAAATAAACACTTCTGCACTTTCATGTGCTGTTGGCACTGGGAACTGGATGTATGGGGTCTTTTAGTAATTTGGTGCAACTTCTGTTTCGTCTTCTTTTATGTTCTTTAGTTTGTAGAAGTGAAAAAAAAGAAGCAATAACATGACCAGTGGCTCCAAGCCAGATCAAGTCGCTATTAAAGTAAGCAGAAAAAATTCTTTGACTTCAGCAGAAGCAGTGTCAGCCTAGCCACTTATGCTACATGATTTACTGCATCTGGATGGCTTGAGGGCTACTTGGGAATACAAGAAGTTGCATCTGGTTCTTAGTGCCATATTCAGTGTAAACGGGATAAGCATATATAAGGTTTTCAGTGTATGTGAGCAATATTTTAAAGTTCCCATAACCAAAATAATTTGAAACATCCAATTTTGATGCATCAATATTTAAGGGAATGAAGTAAGGGAGCTGCAAGAGAATGCAGGTTGTTTTGTTTTGTTGAAAAAGAAGGGAAGCTAAAGGATTGGTCTTTTGACTTAACTTTCTGAATAACTAAAAATTACGTCATCCCCCTTTCTGAAAACATAGTATTTCCTCTAGATGTAACCCAGATTCATTTCATCACTGAAAACATTTTCATTTTGCCCTAGTCCATAGAAGGAAAATATCCATGTGTTTTGCTTTTCAGAGAGAGAAAATCTTTGTTCTTAGGTGGAGCATGCTTTCTCAGGTTTTTTACGCCAAACAATAGGTCCATGGTTTTGTTTTTAATAAACATTCTCGATCTCTTTGAGAGACCTGTTTCATCCAAGAGAACATGTTCATCCAGTAGCATCTCATAGACCAGAGACCTCCAGAGGGCCCTTCTAACCTACATTATTCTATAATTTCTTCATTAAGTCCTGTCATTCTGTTGTATTAGTTTGTATTATTAAAGTGATAGAGACATTTTATCCATAACCATCCTCTTTCACTGTATCAGTATTTCCTGATATGAAGGCATCCAGAAACCTCAATAAACTGAAATATTTGAAGTGTGAATGTTTCAATATGGAATGGAATTGTTAAATTCAGATGAGCTCTGGTGAGACCTACAGTATAGTCCAGTCTTGTTGGTACATGGATGTTCTTTGGTACTTCCAGAAATTATATGTTGTTTCTAGAACAGTGGTAAAATATTCTGTATTTATTGCTTTTGATTCCCATCTACACTTCTACCTCAGTCTTGAACTTTCCCTTTTGTCTATTATGTTATAGTGAGCCAAGCTGGACACATAGGCTTGTGACGGTAGCCACTGAATGGTAGTGTATCAGAATTTAAGGTAGATGGACTTGAGGAGAAAAAATAGAAGATAGTCCTACTGATTAACAACAGTGCTTTTTGCCAATAATCCTCCAAAACAAAGAACTACAAGTAATTTTTGTTCCCTCCCTCCCTTCATTTTAGATTGTATAGCATTGCAGAAAGTAGATGTGAGAAAGGTATGTACCTCTGTCCCAAAATAGATGACCCATTTACCATCAGACCATTTTAAAAGGTCTTAACAGCACGAAAGACCTTAGAGGAATGGTTTGCTGGCAGTACTGTACCTGCCAATCTGTGAGCACTCCCATGTTCCTTAACATCTAACAATAAATCACACTTCACTTTGAAATGGCATTAACAGCCAAACCACTATACAGTAGTGAATGTCCATATATCTGTGGTCCAAGACGAGGGGGATATATTTTTTGCTGAAGATTCTTGGCACTATTTATTGTTGACACAAGATTGTTGTGGGTAGCAAGAGTGACAGATAGCTTTGTCAAAATCCTAACAGTCCTTTGGCTGTAATGTACATTTCCATTACGGTATTCTTTCTTCAGTGTGGATGGAGTAACAGCAGTGGAGAGGACTAGAATGTTATATTTGTTATCATTTGAATTATTTATTTTTAGGTTAAACCTAATGCCACTTACTTGGCAAGATTTAGGAATGCCATTATTCTGTTAAACTGTGTCCCTGTGTAGTGGTCTGCTGAGCACAGCATGATGTCTCTCTTCTCCCAAAAAGAAAAATAATCACACCACTATTGATAAAACTCATAGAGGGTGAATAGAGGGAATTAGAATTCCTAGGTGTTGGGGTTGCCTAAATGATAAGAAAGAACAAATTCTAGTAATGAAGCTGCAATAAAAGTGTTTCTTTCTATGAAAGGTACTAAAATTGGCTTCTTCCAAATGAAGGATATGGGCCTGGCTCAGGCTAAGGGATGACTGCCAGAGACAGGAAAGATTTTATTTTTATTTTTTTTTTCTTTAAAAAGACACAAGCCAAATTGCAAAGATTACTTTGGCTAAGGCTACACAAATGATTGGTGTCTTATAATTTCAACAAAGAACTGGGAAGTTTAATTAGTTTGTTCATTTTTTCCATAAATTCAGGGATGAATGCAATTCATATGGCCATGGCCAGTGGCCAATCTTTAACCATAAACGTTTGAGTTACTGGCAGGCTGACTTTGTTCCTCAGAAAAAGAGGGTCAGAAAGCAATCTCTGCTTCTCCTAAAGTGATGTTCTACCTGAGCAGAAGACATCGTGCCTTCTTCGGCTGTGATGGGAATCCTGTTTTCACACGCTAGGCAGACACTATGCCAAGTACTACCAGTGAGTCAGCTCTTCTGTGCGGACAGTCCTATGTTTGTGTCAGCCTTTCACTGCTGTCAGTGTTAGTCACTTGGCTTGTATGTTGGAAGTTAAATGTGAGCTGTACATGGGTTCTCTGTGTTACTCTGTGGAAGTACCAGAGACCATCCACAGATGCCAAATGAAGTTCATTAACTGAATTGTTCATTAAAGTACAACAGCAATAGGGACCATTAAAGGCCAAAACAAAACACTTTGCTGTGGTATTGGTGTAGTTGGGTAATTTTTGACTTAATTTGTTTTATTCTTTCAGTTCTACGGGATGACTTCAGACAAAATCCATCAGATGTAATGGTAGCCGTGGGTGAACCTGCGGTGATGGAATGTCAGCCCCCAAGAGGTCACCCAGAACCCACTATATCGTGGAAAAAAGATGGGACCCCTCTAGATGACAAAGATGAGAGAATCACAGTAAGTATAAAAAAGTTTTTCAAACAATGCAAAAATCAACTAATCTAAGTCTTTCGAGCATGTGGGCATCCAGCCATTCTGTAAGTTCTAGGATCAGTCCTTTCCTTGCTTCGGAGGCAAGGTTAATTTGCATTTAGCTTGGAATGTGTCCTCTAGTTTCATACCACTTCGTTGCAGAGTATGCATTTGTTTGTTAAAGAGGACCATGTAAAACCTATGTTCTTCTCTTCTTCAGAGGAATTAGAAGCTTGTGGAAATGAAATTCGTTAAATTTGTCACTGTACTATAATTTTCTTGCCTTTTATCCACCTACAAATTTTTGCAACCTATAATATCTGCTTTCTTTGGTTGGAAAGAGGAACTACTAGTTGTCCATGTGAGGCCTTCTTTTGTAATGCTGTTGAAAAGAATCTATGCAGAAAAGTTGTATTACAAAGGATAAGAACACTTTTGGGATATAGTCACGGTATTTTAGAGAGATGATGACTTATACTGCCCTCTGAAATTAAGTTCTTTTCTCATTAGAGGTGTTGTCATACTCATTTGTATCTGTAGCTTGCTGAATACAGTGCGCAATGATACAAGACTATGGATAAAGCAGCTTCTCAAATCAGAAGACTATCCTTTAAGTTTTTGACATGTGAAACAAGCTAGTGAGCCTAAATGGCTTGAAGAAATGGCAATTGAAAATGGAGTTCAAAAATCATTTATATGCTGCCAAGATGGTGATGCAGAGCATCTTTCCATCTGATAAGAAACCATGTCATCCGAAAGCACATACTATGTAGGATCCTCTTGGTACTGGTAGGATTACTTGTAAAACAAGATCAGAGACACATACAACTTATATATCTCAACTGTGTGCTGAAATGAGAGAATTTTTTAATGGAAAAACACTTAAACCCCAGCAACCTAAGTAAAAAATTACCAAATTACCATTTCTGTTTGAGATTTAAATTGCCTGTTGTTCCATTTGTTTTTTACAAATCAGACAAAGCTCAGGCTTTCTGTAGTTGTGGCATATGCATACATTTAAATTTTTAAGTACCGTACTGAACCTATACTGATTACTGGCTATTAACTCAATTCCTCCAATCATACTTGCTAAGAACTTGCAATTTCCTTTTCAAATCTTCCCACTGTGACAAGTCAATTGACCTGAGACAAAGAGAAGATTCCAGTGCTACTTTTTCTCAGGAAATGCTTTCTAAACTTGCATTTTTTATTACTGTAGTTTATTCTCTTGAAGGATTTTCAGGTGTTGCCTATTAAGTACATTTCTTTCATTATATGTGAAAACTGTTCTCCCAGCTGCCAGAACAAAGACATACTCAGAACAAAAGCAAATATCACTGACTGGCAGTGCCACCTGTATTTATTAAAACCGTGCTTACAATAGAAGAAAGTACTTCAGTTTGGTTTTGTTTTCTGGTGATTGTATCAAATAGTCACCTACATAGTATTCTTTCACCATGACACCTGGTGGAGTATCTTGCTTTATCAGTTTCTGCTTCCAGAAACAAACAAATGAAAATTAGTTTTGATGTAGGTGTAGATATATACTTGCTTCACGTGCCCAAATGAGTGATTGTTTTCTGAGATGTAAATTAACAGTGCTGCAATAGCTAGCTCTACTGCGTTCATTTACGTCACATTTGCTTGTCATTGTCTTAAGCAACACTATTAATATCATGACTGCTTTCTCACACAGGCAAGAGACTGAAGCTACATTGTAATGCAGATTTGTGTCAACTTACAGCTGTAGCAGAATCGTGCCAAAGTGGATAAATATGCATTCAGATGTACACCTTAACGGCTTTGCAGTAACCATCTGTATTATCTTGCTAGTGGCTGGGAAGCAAGGGGAGATAGGGACATGGAATGGACAGCATGCTAAAGAACATATGAGCAAAAAATATTAATTTTGAGCCCTGACTTAGAATTATTCCATCTTGTTAATTTACCTCCATTAGGTCATTTCCCTTTCAGTTTAGCAACAGGAACATGAAGAATTAAAAGAGTACAACAGTTGAAACAAGAATGAAGTTGTTGGGTTTTAAGTGATAGTTTTCATTTTTGCAGGAAATCAACCTTTTTAAAAAAAATGTTTTTCATTTAAGTGCCTATATTTAAAATTAACACCTACATTCATTTGATGGCAGAATGTTCATTGACTCAGTGAGACTAAATTTCAGGTAATATAGTTTACAGGCATTACCTTCCTCTCTTTCAGCCTTGAAATTACCAGATCAGGAAATGTCAAACTATATGGATTGGTGCTCAATATATTTGTAATATCAGTGGGCATTTAATCAATGAAAATACTTTAGTGGCTCCACTTCTACAGCTTTTCCAGTTGTTTTCACCCTTAAAGGCTTGTTGATCTTTGAGTTACTGCTATTTTAAGAGTTCTGTAAGTGTCAAGGGCTGTTTAAAGCATTTCATACTAATGCTTTCCTTTCTGACAAGAGTTTTAAAATAAACATTTAAATTGTAATTTTTTTTTAATAAGGGATGATGCTTGACACCTTTTTTGATACATATCTATATTTTCTTCAAAAAGATGAAATGTGCATGAAGCAACCTTATTTTTAATACACAGAAGCTTTTTTTCTCATCTGCAATGACAATGTTGATCTTTGACTGAGCAGTACTGGGCTTTACAGAGTATTAAGGGTGCTGGAGAAACAGCTGGGTGGTAGCTTGGTTCCTGATAGAGTTTGAAGCAAGAGATCTGGATAAATAGCAGTTAAATAAGATCCAAGTTAAGGCCCAACTTCCTCTGGAATGCACTAAAAAGAAAATATTATTTTGTCCTGGTAGGGTTAAGGAAATCGATATGTTTATATAGGTGAGATAATAAAAATCAAAGTAGTCTTTGCATATTTTTGGTCCATTTGTAGGGCAAATAAACGTGCTTTGAAGAGAAATAAATTTATATGTCTTTCAGGTTATAAACAGTAGTGAATGGAACAAGTAAGAAATGAAAGTGAGGGTATGAGCACAGATATCTGTGATGGGGATTATAGTAACAGACATTTTCTTTGAGCGCTGCTCTCCCAGTAGTGCTCTGTTTTAGCACAAGTTGGACTCTGTGTGGGCTCTTCAGTGTACACATGTCCACTGGGTATGTCTGATGAAGAATCATCATCAAAATATTTTTTTCTCTCTGCTCTTGTCTATAAACAGTTTTCTCAGTGCATTGGAGCTAAGCATGATCTTTCTTATGTGTATTCTTTAATCCACAGTATGAAAGCATATGCAAGATGTGGCTAATCCCTCTCCATATATTACAGATGAAGCTGGAATGACAGTCTTGCATGTGAAGCAAATGCTTATCTTGAACTTATTCTGCTGAATTGCAAAACAATTATCACGAGGCCAGAGCAGAACCAGTGTGATTCTGTGTTCATCTAGTTAATTTTTCTCCCAGAATTACTGTGGAGTCAAGAATCCCTCCTATAATATATATAGATGAAAAGGAGTGCTTTGGTGCAGCCCAGTGAATAGCTCTAATTTCTCACTATGAACAGTGTAAAAAATAAAATGTATTCTTCCAATTTCTGAAATGTTCCATCTGCACTAGGAGAGGCTGTGTGACTCTCATCTTGGAGCTGAGGTAGAGAAAGAAGATGCAAGGTCTTTTCAATGAGTGGAGAGAAGGGACCTCACTGGGTGGGGAAGCTCTGTGGTCTGTTTCCAGACTGTAGTGGCGTTTACATGGTTAGAATCACTGTCTTTCCAGGTGAAGTTCATAGACCCACAAATTGCCTGGAGTGAGTATCTAGGCCAGGACTCCAGGCCCCAGGACAAGAGGCCTGCTGCCAGCCCTATCAGTCTAGCCATCTTTTTGCATGGCAGCCCTGTGTCATAAGGATGTAGCCACCTGTTTCAGGCACTTACCTTGATGCCAAAACCTGTGAGTTTGCATTCCCTCTGGCTGAGGAGGAAGTGCAGTCAGCCTAGTTTCTGCTGACTGCTGTAATTACTAGGCTTGGTCTTTCAAAATGTATTCTGTCTAGATGCAGTTGACAGGAGTATAAGTGGCTCTGAGTACCATTAGCAATGACTTGCCTGGATGCTCACACAAATTACAGTGAATATCGGTTGCTTGTAAGCCTGTGAATACCTCCAGTGCGCCTCCATTCACTTCTCAGCCATCTTCCTGTTGTGCCCTAAAACCTCTCATTACTTTTCAAATGGTTTCCCCACTGTCTTCCTACCACACACCACTGCAAAGAAACTTTCACCTCATTCCCCATCCATATCCTTCATCTCACAACCTGCCCTTGCATCCACCCAGCCTATTTCTCCCACCTGTCTTGCCCCACTCTGTCATCTGATTAGTGCTAACTGCTTGTGTGGAGGTAACAATTTGGAAGCTCAGATAAGCAAAACCTCCTGCTGTATGCTGCAATATAAAGGCACTTTTCCTTTGGCTTTGCTGTTAATGTAAACGGCTGGTGTGCTGTGATTTGTAATGAATGCGGTGTTGTCTGTCTACATTAGATTTGCTCAAGAGCCTCCCTTGAGGAACTGTGTTGCTGCTCTGTCTTCTTTGTGAATCCCAAATGTAGTTACCTGTATATAAGATGCTGACATTAGTAATCTAACCAAGATGGTGGGGCCTTTGAGGATATCTTTAGGCAAAACCTGGCATAATTACAGACGCTCAGGAGTGCAAAGCCTTCAGAGGATTTTGTGGATCTCCCATCTAGACAGGGCAACCTGCATGTGCTTTTGGATCCTCTATAAATTTGTCTCATATTTTAGGGCCTGTGCCTGCATAATTAGCTAAGCCTCAGTAAAATCAGGATGCAGTTGGAGTGCCTGTAATTATCAGTACTTTTCCAGTGGGAGAATGCATACATATCTTGCATAAGCTCTGGAGCAAGTTGATGTTTGAGCCAGGTTTGGAGGTCAGAATTTCACAGATGCTTCTGTTCCTACCCCATGACCAGTAGTAGCTCATGCTTCAGAAAGCTTCCGAATTGTTCACATGAAGTCATGGTCTAGGTGATAGAAGAAAAAAAGCTATGCATACTGAACATGAAATTTTAATGGGTAAAATCTTTTACATATACATGAAAAAGGATGCCGGTCCCTAAAAAAGAAATCCTTTGTAACTGAATACAAAAAGCAAAGCCTTCGCATTGAAACTTTGGTGCAGCACTGTGATTGCAGTTTCCTCCTCTTTCGTATTAACTCTTATCTATCATTTATCCTGAATCATCCTCATTTGATTTTTAAAAGAAAAATCTTGAGAAGCCACTTATCTTTCCTTGTTCAAGTTTCTTAGCTTTTAAGATCAAAGTTACAGGATGAATAATGCATACAGGTTTTCATTGATTTTTTTGTGTGACTGTCTTGTGACGTCGTTTTGAATGACTTCGACTCTTAATTTAGGTAAGTTGTAACTTGAATTCTTGTTTCTTGTTTTGTTTCCTGGCTCTGAAATAATACATCACAAATACGAAGCATTTATTCTGTCTTGCACAATGCTATTTTTACACAAGTGAGTGATGAAAGTGTTTCCTACAAAATGTGAAAACAAAGCCTCTGATCTTCTGCTGTGACAGGAAAACTTTCTTAAAGGTACTGTCCACAGGAAGATGCTTTATTTATTTGCCCCAAATTTTCTGTTAATGAATTGTCAGAGAGAACTTGGTTCATTCTTCTTGGTGGAGACCATTCACAGCCTCATTGTGTTTTGACAAGTTTAAAACTACATAGGTGATCGCAGCAAGATCTTGGTCATAACAAGAAAGAAGAAAGAAATGGAAGAAATTTCTATGCCTGTCAGTTAAAAAGGAGAAGAGAAAGCTTTGTTAGTTCTGGCGGGAACAGTGGAAAAAAGCAAAAATTAATTATCTATTTAGGAAAGAGGCCTTTTCTTCCAAAGTTAAATTGCAGTGGGAAAAATTGCAGAGAGGAGGTGAATCAAGAAAAAGGAAGAAAAACTGATTGAATTTGTTGCTGTCTGCTGTGCAGGAGTAACAGTCTTAACCCTTTAAAAAACAGCAATGCTCCTGACACAAAGCATACTTTTACAGTGCCACTCCAAATTAATTCAAGATGTGTATACTTATTTCTTTCTTCATTTCTCTCTTTTTTTTTTTTCTTTTTTTCTTTTTTTTTCTGGCCTGCTCTCTTTTTACATTACTTTATTAATTGTGAATCTCTTAACATCTTAATGTCCCCAAATTGCATGTCTTAGATACATAGCAAAAGAATGCATATTCCTGTAGATGTAATGCTAATGGTAACATAGTCTGTCCTGTGGAGAGCTGCATGAAAGATCATGGCCTGGGTACACAATAGAAAAAGCAATGGGGGTGAGGGGAAGGGGGTAGCAAGTACATACAGTTCAGGGTTTTATTTCATTTTAATTGTTTTTCTTTTGGGGGGCAGATTAAAGGGCAAGCAGCAATTTCCTATATGCCCCAAGAGGGTTAGAAAGAGAAGTGTATTTTTTGTCATGATTTGCAATATGTATTTGTTGCCGCCCAGCAATTTCCTTTCTTCCTAGTCCTTTTTCTTCATTCTGTCTCTTTCTTACTCCATAAGAGTGTTGGCTCTATTTCTTTTTCCTTCATCTGCTGATCCCTAAAATGGAGGCTTCCTTGAGGATCAAGACTGGTTTTTCTTCTGCTATTAATATTTCTTCCTTTGGCATCACATCTGGAGCTGCTGTGAGTTAACCTGGCACTCCAAAGGGAGAAAAATCTAAAAGATTGTGAAAAATAATTTGCAACCTCACAGCTGTCCCAGAGGATAGGGGGAATGGCTCTAAATCCTTGTGTTTCCAAAATGTGGCGTTGTTTTGACATGTTCACACTTAAGGCTCTGTATCCGGGTCCCTGTTGCTCCTGCTGTGCTCTTCAGATTCCAGAAATCATTCAAAATGTGTCTTCTGGATCATCTCCCTTGTTTTCTGTTATGACTATGGCATATGCTTCTATTGTCTCCTGCATTATCATCAGGGCACCTTCCCCATCTGCCTCCTTGATTCTCTCTGCGTGCCTGGCTTTTCCCCTGCCATGTCTAAACCACTTGAGTTTCCACATCTTCACAACCACTCTTTCTTTGTTAATACAGAGAGTTCTCAGGGTATCTTCTGCTATGCTGCTACTTTGCTTGTCATTTTTGTATTATCACAGCCATATCTTACATCTTTCCCATTATATGTTTATCTTTGATTAACATTTGTCACATCATTTTGTACTTCATTTGTGGGGTTTTTGACTGAACATTGACTTCTTTCACAGAGAACCCTACCCATCCTGGAAGGCTGTAAAAAATCTGACTAATAACCTAGGCTAACAGAAAGAAGAGAAAATATCAAGACATACTTTCATTTTTGTATTCATTTTCCTCTTTCTCTTATTTCATTCTATTTGGAGTCTTAACCATGTTCTCATCATTATTCAGTCTCAGCTCTTTGAGATGAACCTTTTCATCTCTAAGACATCCATGAGTAGTTTCCAACTCTGACCATAGCTGTTAATAGTGACAACTTGTATTTCTCAAAGTACTGAAATAAAGATGGATTGAAAATCCTAACCTGTTAGAAGATTCTCTCCTTGCAGATTTTTGCAGGTTTGCGATTTTAAAGAGCATAGCTATGCAGACTTTGTCAGGCAGATGTGAGCTCATTCAGTTCACTCTTTGAATCGACCAGAAGCCATATGGCAGCGGTTAATGTGGCGCCGAGCTTGAGCTAATAAGCCCTGCTGAGAGACAGGCTAGATCACTCTGGCACGGTATTGTACTAATATGACCACACAGTTTCTGTTGCACTGAGGGTGAGGGCAAAATGAGCTTGCGTTGTCTTGAAGTCTCCATGTGCCAAGCCAAAGCAGATGGCCTGAAAACGCCCATGTGGACATTCCCTTCCTTCTCTATAGCTCTTACAGTCAACTGTCCAGAATACTTCTTTTGGAGGCAAGATGCTTTCTACATAAGCGTGATGTTTTCTGCAAGAAATTGGTGAGGAGAAAGCTCTTTGGTCTAAAGTGTTTTGAGTCATGCTCAATGCCCAACATTGTTCTAACTGGTTTAAATGGCTCATTATTAACATTGAATCTTCTATGTAAGGTTGCTGGATAAATTGTAGGACAGGTTAACCATGCATTGGTTCAAACTTAACGTGATGTGTCTTTTCAGTAGACATCTCCAAAGGAAAATATTGGTCTGTGGAATTAGTGGAAAGGGAGGCAACATTATGACACAGGTCAAAAGGGTGGCCCAGTGTCAAACAACTGTGGACTGGAGAGGACACCAGTTTCTGTAGGCTTATGGTGTCTATCAGAGAGATTAGATTTCGCATTTAGGACCAAACTGACCTCCTGTGCCCCCAAGGTCATGCCTGGTAATAATGTAACCTACTGTGTGAGGTTATGAGTTTACACTTACCAAAACCACTAGAATGGAAAATCGTCATAATTCAGTGTTAGATTAAATGGTCATTTAATTGCTGGCATTTTAAACCAAGTTATTGCTGCTCATATTGTCACTATAGCTAAGAATATCTGTTCCTTCTGTTTTTTCTCACACTTTCAGAAATGTTCCTTTGCATCAGTGATGCACATTGCTTCAGCTATTTTGTTGCCACTTAAAATGTTAGGCATTAGACATGCATAGCTATGGTTTCTTTGTTTCACCCAGCAGTACTGAAAAGTACTTCTCTAATGTGAGCTCCGTATCTATTTTTCTTTGCTCAACTGTATTTTACACTGATTTCTACTTTTAAATATAAAAGTAAAGTGAAGAATGAAGTTCTTTTGTCGATACTTTACAGACTTAAAGGAATTTGAAAACTCCTCATTGAGTCAAAATTCTCAACAGATTTCTTTTGTCCCTAGTCATGAACTGATGACCTAGATAGTAAAAGAAAATAAATGCCTGCAGCAAATGGAGTATGTGTGAGATATCTGAGTTTTGAGACTTCCACAGGCCTAGACATTAGACTATGAGGATTTTCTTGTTAAAATGGCTTATTGAGAGTTTTTAACCTTTGGGACCATCTGAAATTATAGAAATGGTGTCTGGGAATCTTCTCCTTCAAAAATAATAACAAAACCCAGGTGGCTGTTATCTCAGACTAGGTTGAGAGCTTGAGCTATCCGGAGCGTGCAGGACTTTATGATTTGAATGGTTAGGAGCAAAGGTGATTTATTATGCTGAGAAAGTAAATTCTTTGTTTTGTTTGGCTGACAGTCTAGTTGTTGGGGTTTTTTGGGATGGGCAAGGGAGATGAAGAAAGGATGTGGGAGGGAAATTATTTCTTCATTCATTTTATTCTCTTAATGAAAAAGAAACATTTTTATTTGGTTAGTTTTTTAAGCAGTCAGGAAAGGAGCCTTTGCTTATATTACACACAATAAAGATGAAGATTGGGTTTAGAACGTTAATTCTTCTCCTCCCCTCCCTTCATCAACTGTATGGAAATTGTAGATGTAGAGTGTGGATGTCCTCCTCTAAGTTAATAATCCATTTCTGGAGACACTATTCTTCCCAAACCCTTAGGGACTGCTGTGCTGTGTGCCTTCTCCAATTCCTCATCGTGAGCAAAAACAATGAAAAGCAAAGCAATATTCAAAGAATCAAACTCTTAAATCCTTTTATGAATCTGAAACACTGAACATTAGGACTCATGCTGGGAAGCATGCACACTGTGTGCAGGCACAAAGCACATTCAGAGTAGAGTTCAGTCCATTGGACGTGGGATTTAGGATCCCTGCACATCAAATTTGAAAAAAAAGCACTAGAAATTTTCTGCATTCCAAGATTCTTTCATGCAGTCTCATGGACCTGTGAGCCTTTTATTTTTTACTGTATTTACATTAGCTTTATACTTGTATACCGAGATATTTCCGTCAGTAAAGCATGAAAGACACACAAATATCCTGCAGAAATCAGTGGATTATTTGTGGCAAGTCCGTATCAGTGAAGTGAAGCAACCCAGCTCTTCACTGTGTTCCCTGTTTTCCAAACACTGAAACCCTTTTCATTTGGGCGGCGGAGAGGCGGGGGGAAGTACATTTTTGTTCTTGAAAGTCTCTAGTGGACCTTATAAATTTGATTGTTCTTGGCATTTTTGATATTTCTAGTCACTTGCGCACCGCAGCAGCCACATGTTGTCACTTAAAGTCTAAATATCGGATAACTGCTAACTGAGACTTTATTGTGTATCATGCTTTTTTTAGGAATTAGTTTTGTAAAGTAAAAATGACACTAACTCTAAAAGCATGTTTAATAAAACCTCAACAATCTATGTGCTGAGTTTGCACATATTATGTTCTCACAATCAAAAGAAAAAATGTAGAATAAAAATAGTAGAGAAGAACAGTGTTCATTTTTGGAGCCTTGAACAGATGTAAGTGATTAGAGCTTTTTGTTTGGTTTGCTTTGATTTTTAGTCTACTTTTTGAAAGTTCTGTCAACTTCATTTTTGCTTATTTCACTTTGTTTGGATAGTTTTGCCTTACTGAGTTTCCTGTGATGCTTCTGGTTATATGAAAAGTCTAGTCCAAATCACAGCACTTCAAAAATAATAATTTTTCAGTTCTTGGGTTTCTTCAACCCAACAGAGTACTTCTCTCTCTCCAGGTAATAATATACTCACAATTACTTACTGCCAAGTTCAGATATTCACCACGTGCAGTAGTGTGGGACTAACATACACATTGCAGGGTGTTATTCCAGACTCCTGTGTAATATTATGCATACCTTCTTGTGGTTGCCCTCCTTAAAAGGGAAAGAAAAAAAAATCTGCTTTCTTTCCTTATCTAGCTGTAGAACAATTTTTGCTAATACTTATGCTGCATTGAGCATTTAGTTGATCTTTTTTTTTCCTCCTGAAAAATTATTATCTAACAAGAATCTATTTGTCACATGGTCACATAAAGATTGTTCTTTTATTTAATGTGGAAGTGTGGGTGGTTAGTTATATGTGGATCTAATTATACTATTTTTCTTCTAACTCAACAGCTTTGCTTTTGCCTCTCTCTTTATTGCTGTTGTCAGTTGTCTACTGTCTCTGCTAGGTCTCCTGGTTCTGGCTGCATGGGGGAGAATAAATTGCACAGAGGTAAGAGGGGGGAAAAATGAGTAAGTTCTTCCCACCTATATGTTTAAAAGAGAATAAACCCCACAAACCTTCTAGGGAGAATAATGATGTTAAAAAAACTTGGGAAAGTTAAGTGCCTTCCTGGTATATATCTTGAAGTATTTTTAGTGTTACACACAATATATTTAATTTTGAAACTAGCCAGAGATGTATGCTTAGGTAACTTTCTTTCCCTCAGAAAATCTGAAGTTTGGTTCCTTGAACAAAATGGTTATGACTCAGAATCTCTTAACTCTTAAGTTTGTGTATTTTGCATCATTGCTTTTCCAGAATGCCAAGTTTTTGAATGCAGAAGATGTTGATACAATGGCTTGGACTTCCCTTCACCATGGCCCACTTCTCAGACACTGTAAATGTTGCTATTCCCATTCATGTGAAATCATTTGTCTCTTAGGACTACTTTGAACTCTGGTGTTCAGTTTGAGCATTTCTCTTGGAGTAAGACCTGAAGCAAATCAAGTAGGAAAAAAATTGCTTGTTCAGGGTAAAGTGTTACCATAGAAGCTGCAGGTACCTGATTAAAGCTGGTTTATGGTTCATGGTAAGTATTCCAGGAATCAGTGTTCTGCTCTTCGTAGACCTTTACACTGAATAGAATTAAAGATAAGCTGTTTTTACCATGAGACTATACAGTCATTGCAACACAATTTTTAAAAGTGACCTGCAAAATATTTTCCTACAGAGAAAATTATTGTACAGTAAAGGAAAGATTGCCTTGAGGTAGAAAGTCTGCAATCTAAGCAAAGCAGGTAGCTGGGCTGTTTCAATCTTCCTGTGTGATTTTTGATAAGTCTTGAAGTTGTTCAGTACTTCTTATTCAGCATTTTGTGAGTTGTGGGTCTGAATTCATTCATAAATGTAAAGCAGCCTGACACTATTGCAACAAAGTTCTGTTGTGCCACTTTGCCAAAGTGCAAAGTGTTATTACATCCTACATCATAAATAGACTCCTTTTTTGTAGACAAAACAGTAGAGTAATATTCTCACTTACGTACTCAGGCCATGCTCCGCTCTAGGTATTTGTGATTGCATAATCCTTCCAGGATCTAGCCCAGTACAAATAATTTGAGATTGTCTTTTATTTCAAATGAAACATCTCTTTACCTTTACAGTTACATGCTGAAGTGTCAAAGTGGGTTTGAAATTTTGAAATTATTGTCCCATGTATTCAAGGATCTCAAAAGTTTATTAATAAACTAGGAATGTCTTCATAGTACTACATTGTGCCATTATAAGTCCTCAGAAATTTGCATTCACAATGACTATGGTTAATATGATTCATGAAAATACATTTTGCATACTTCCTGAACTCCTGAATGTGAAATTCTGGTATTACTGAAACCAGTGTTAGTATTAATGTTGTCTTCACTGAGACTAGCATTTCACGTTTTCCAAGCATGTATATAGTTGATTTATAGCAAGGGAGAAGCCCCTTTTTGAAGTGCTAGATGAGTTGACATTCTTCATCTTTTTGCTGCTGTTGTTGATACTGCTTCCCTTTTTGTTATTGGCTTGTTTGTCATTAAATTACTTTTCTTTTGCCAGCTTGAGTTTCATGGACGTACTCCATACTCATTCTCATTTTTGTCCTAATGAGGCTTTCTGCTAAGAAAATTTCTGTGTTATATGTCTTGCCAGTATCTTTTGCATTTGTCATTCTTAAATATTAGGAATTACCCAACTGGAAGTGACAGCTGTTACTCTCCTTTTGTCATCCAAAATCAAAGGTTCTGGAGATATACAAGGTCGTCTATTATATCTGTTATTCTTGAAGCTAACAAATATAGGTAGTTGTTACAGATTTTTTCAGTAGGAAGAGAAACCTTAATTTTAGAAATCTGAACATTTTAAGTAGGATATGGGAAAATAACTTTTAAAATTTGCAAAATTAAGTGTAGCTGGAGCAGCTAGATTAAATAAACATGATAGCCTACTTTGCTATTAAATTATATCAAATATATTTATTTTAATATATAATTATTTTGATATCAAATATAATTATTTTGATATTAAATGATATCAAAATAACCTTTGAAAATGTTCACTTTTAGGATTTCAACAGGTGGCAAACTGTGTTGTCCCTATGTTAACTCTCTTAACAAAGATTTCTTCTACTGTTATGAATATAAAGTTCAAGAAAAAGGCACTTCTTCATCTTTGTAACACATGCGTTTCTTAGACTGCAGTGTCAGTTTTACTGTGCTGCCCTGTCAATGAGTCTCAAATTCACCTTGAAGGATCACCCCCAGGGATGCCAGCTGAACCTTTAACCCTTCTGTTCTGACTGTCACCGAGGTTAACACATCATTAAAGCCTGTGATGTTCAGGATACCTGTTTCATATGGAGCCTTTATCAACCTGCACTCTTTCAAACAACTTAAACAGAAGCCTCAGTCTTTTTCATAGGAGTATGTTTTGATTATATTTGGGAATTAATTATATTTCTTCCTAATTTTGTGTTAAAATAGATGTGAAATTTTAGAACTTACAGCTTTATCTCTGTTTTTCCTAAATTATTAAAATAACAGCTATATGGTTATAAGCAACAATAAAAAAAAGAGGAAGAATTTTCTTTTTAAATTTGAAAATGGGCTGATTCATACAAGAACTGTTGCTTTTAGTACTACATAGCTACACAGTGCAAAGAAGTGTATGGTGACAGACAAAAAGACATCGTGAAGTGTTGGCTTTGTGGGATAATTTCTAGCTACTGACAGGTTAAGGACACTTTATTTGGAATTGTCTTACCAAGATACCATGTTGGATAGTTAGCTGGTTATAATTAAAAGAGGTTTTGGTTTGCTAACCCAGAAATTTATATTTGCCAGTACTGTTCTTGTCTATGGTACTGATATCTAGCCAAGGGAACTCTTTTATAAAAGAAGTCTGTTGACACGGATTTTCCAAATTCATATCAAAATATTGTTTTAATACATTGTACCCTAAAAATGTGCTTTTAGCAGAGTTCATATTTTTTTCCCAAGATTGTCCTCTGATAAAGCACATAGGCCATTTGGCTGGCCAGATCTGCTTCTGGATGCTGTTAATGGCCATCAGTTTTGTGTTCATGAAATAATAAAAGGAATAGATACCAAAATAGCTTTTATTCTCTCTCCTACATTGTTTCAAATGACTTCCACATAGTCTCATTGGAGAGTTGATACTAGCTAATGTTGAAAAGTTTTCTATGTTAAAGATGACCTATTTATTCAGGTACAGTGGAGAATGCCAATGCAATTTTTGTTTCTGCTGATGGAGGACATGACATTTAATCCCAAGCAGCACATAGTCTACTATGTTTTACCTTTGTATTCTTTCCTCCTTACTTTCTACAGAATGCAGTCTTTATAATAGGTCTACAGGCATTGCACCTAGGTATCTATCTGCAGCACTATATGTGAAGTTATTCTATGTCCATTTCACATTCAGCTGAGAGAGTTGAGATATTATTTGGACTGTGTTGTATCCTTCTCTGTCCTCACCATAAACACTGTGTACACATTCTTCTAGGTAACAAGCCTTATATCACTCCTTTCAGTTAGATATATGTCATTTTCCTTCTCTTAGACTTGTCTGGAAATTTGGAATAGTGTAGCAGCTACACTGGCTCCATTTAGGTGTGATACAATGGTTTTGCCCTTTGGAAGCATTTAAACAGTAGTTGACAATGTGTCCTGGTTCAGCTAGGATAGGGTTAAGTTTCCCCAGCAGAGAAGGGGGAAGGGATCTCTAGCCGGGTTATTCATACCATGCTGACGTCAGGTCCAGGGGCGGAGTGCAGAAACTTTTTCCTTTGTGGCTTTGACGGTGGGGAGCTCACAGCGGGCTTGTTCTGTAACCATTTGCGGTATTGCTCTGTATATCTTTTGTCTTGCTTACTGTTATTGCTGTTTATTGTTGTTATCATTGCTGCTGTTGTTGTTCAGATTGTTTATCACACTGTTGTATTAAATTTCTCCTTATTTTAACCCGGGTTTGTGCCTCACTGCCAGCCTGACTGGCTGAGGGTGGGGGAGGGGCAATGACAATGTGGTCTCCAGTCCCAGCAGGGCTTAAACCACACACAATGTCACAAAAGAGGTTTCTGAAAAGGAAAAGTATGGTTTATTTAACCACATGATCATACAGAAAAAGAAACAATACTTCAAACCACTCCAATATCTGTGTATCTAGCTACTTTAGCATACCTTCTTCCAAATCCCCAATTAATGAGCTTCTGGTCTTCCACTCCTCAAGGAAATGTGCATCTCATTAAATCCCTCTTCTTGCTTTGGTTTTTGCCTCCTCTTACATCTCAGGAACAGAGTTGCTGCTTTGGGCCACAAGGATTTCAGGCTCAGCAGAGGCCTAGTCCTCCGCTTCTTAGGTGAACTTCTCCTAAACAGTTCTTGAAAAGTTATCGTTAAGTTGATAAACTCATACCTTTGTAGTATATGCCTAGGCAGTCCCACTATAAAATTTGATGCTGTGTGAGAAGAATGAGCCTAGATCAAAATCTAACATGTTATTAAAGGCAATTCTAAATACAGCAAATACAATATTATAATATTCTATACATAGAATGCCGTATATATCAGATTGTTCTTTGCATGGATCTTTGAAAGTGTCAGTAATAATATCTATAATCTATAGTACAGCACTCAGTTCTTACAGGACTTGAACAGAAGCTTGAATCTAACAGGATTGTCCAGAATTTCTGTATTCAGAAATTTTAAAGAATTAAGAATTTTCCTGAAATATGGTGGAAATCTATTATATTCTGTCAAATATTTCTTACCAAATTTTAGGTCTGGGGAAAGCATGTAGCATTTCATTGCAATCCACTGGAAGTGGATCTCATCAAAGGACAAAACTTTTTAAGGTCTTATGGCACTTTTGGAAAATGTGTAGTAACATGTGGAACTATCTGAAAGGTGAAGAGAATCACCAGAACACTTTTTTTTTTTCCCTCTGTATCAAAGGTTCTCTAAAATTATGACTTTTCTGGTCATTACTGACTCCCATTTTCAGTAGAATTTGGCTTTCTTTTTTCTTCAAAAAAGTCAGCAATATGGCTGTCTTAGCAAAAGTCTGTATGAAGTACGTGAAGTCTAATCCCAAATAGTATAATGCAAAGTACAATGCATAGTTGATGAAGTCTTAGTTCAGCTGACTATTTTGGTTTTACACTTACCATACTTGAGGGTTTTTGTCCTTAATTTCTCAATGCTTATTCAGGGTTTGAAAACCACATTACTAGTCTTACATTAAAAATTAGTTTGCGAGGGTAGCAAGTATCATTTACTCACCATCTCTGGACATAAATAAGGAAAGCCAGTGGATCTATGTTGGAACAAACATGTCCTCTGAGATGAACAAAGGTGAACTTTATTGTTAACAAAATTTTCTATAAGGTTATACCTTAGTGCACACATCAGGGTACTGATGTGACCTACTGAAATTTATGTACTGCAGTAGTGGTTGATCCTGTTAATGTTTGGTTTTGTTGGAAGAGGAAGCAAGAAGACTAAGAAAGCTTATTGATAAGGTCTTTTTTATTTGTATAGATACTGTCAAGACAGTCCTTTAAATACTGTCTTCCATGCCTGTTCATATATATCAGCTTTCCCCAGAATTCTTTAGTGTGTGTTTTTGAATCATTGTCCTTGACTTTCCATGAGGTGCGTCATCATGGGAAGGAAGTGAGCAAAGGAAAAATTTGCAGTAACAGGAACAACACAGAGAAGTGCCAATAAATAAGTATTTTTCTTAGAAGTATTTTTATGTATTTGGGTCACTGATAGGAGTCATAGAGTGTCTCAGGAGTAGTGAGTTCAGACCTTGATGCGACTGCAGCTGAGGGCAGCTCTTGTCCCATTTGTAAATGATCCCCAGTCAGTCACGATGGCACTCAGTGTATTGCATGGCATAGGCTACAGGCAGCACTTTTGGTGATCTGCATTCAGGACCAGATTTTAAGAGTGGAACTGCGAACTCGACTACCTGGACATGTCAGTATGTCCATCTGAGAGTCAGAAGTTCTTTTAAATTCAAAAGTATATCTTCTTTTCTGTTTGTCCTGTTAAGTAGCTAGCAAAGAAACAGTAATATCTTTAAATGTTAAGTGTTTACTTCAGACTGAACATTTGGGTTTGTAGCTGTTTTGAAAGCATGGTGTGGTGGTCTTTGTGTTTTACTGTGGGAATGCAATTACAGTTTTTACCTTCCTGTTGCTGTCATAAAAAAAAAAAAGGTATTTCATACCAAAAGAACTGAAATCTGATCAAGTAACACTTTTTGTTTTCTGTAAAGATCACTTCCTATTCATTATGTGTTTTTACACTGCTAACAGAAGATGTCAAAGCTTCTTGTTTATGTTAGGGTACTACTAGTTTTAAAAAAAAGCATGCACGCAGCCACAAGAAAAACTGGGAAAATGAAAGTGCTGAGTAATTTCAGTTTCTCTGCCACTTCTACAGGCCCATTCCACCCATAACAAACTATGAACAGGGCTTGACCAGCTAGATCATATTTTAGTTTGCTTTATAAATATGAATGGAAAAAGTCAAGCAGCTGATATTTCCAGTGTCCAGAACAATTTCTCCCTGCTTTCAGCCACTTTTTTTTTGGTCCACCTTTTCCATTGGTTCAGTTTACAATACCCTTTTAACAACAACAAAAATTGTGCCAGGAGTTTAAACCCAACGTGGCATCTGAGAGGAATAGTAAGAAACTGCTGCAAAGGAAGCAATTAGCCCAGCAGGGCTCCAGAGCCCCTCTGAATAGCTCGGGCAGCTCCCGGCTGCGAGCAGATGAGGCAAGGGGAAAGGCACCATTCTTCAGGCTTCAGTTTCTTAATTCGCCTTGGCTATTCACACTGTAACCATTTCCATTTATACAGTGAGCAATAAGCAGTTCGCTGCTCCAAAGGCAAGGACTGAATGGGAAGAGCAGAACTGGTGGGCAGCCTGTTCCTGTTGACACAGGGGCCGTATTTCTCAGCAGTAAGCCTAGCAGTAGCCCACAAACGACAACACTCAGAGGGTATCATACATTAAGGGACAGTGATGGGAAATGAGTGAGCATCAGGGAGAAATGATCCAAGTGCATATAGAGAATGGGAATAGTGTATGCTTTGTTCTGCTTGGTTGCAACCTGTGCTGGAGTATTTTAAGGATAACAGAAACTCCAAGTAGCTCCTGGATTCACTGTCCTAAAGATCAGCTTATATTGTATAGCAACAGAGGACTGTACACTTGTGAACAGACCGAGATCTGCAGGTCACTCACTGGCTGTTGAGTCTGTCTGGATGATCTGAAGTCAAGCACAAAAATAAAAATAATGACACTGGGCTGCTGTGTGGGCTGGGGAGATTGGGACATTTGATCTTTACCTCTCTGTCCATACATTCTCCTCTTTATTCTTTGTAAATCTAAATTCTAGCATCTTCCAAGAAGGGACCTTCTCTATAGCTCGAATATCTGGCCCAGTGACTTTTCAGTGTTCGTTCAATGAGAATGAAAGTTACAGTCAGATTTGCTTGTGGTTGCCTGTGACTGTAGGTTTTTGCCTCAGTCCTGTAGCACAAAGCTTGTGTGCAGACCACAAAAAATACAAAGAAATCTGAGATTTATGATTTGCATGTGCTGCAGTCACAAGAGCTGCAGTGATCGCTGATGGAAGGGTGAAATGTGGCAGATTAATATATTACTTTTTTGTTTGACTGTTCATGAAAAATGAACAGTGGTGGTGCATGTGTTCCTTCTTTTGACAGCATTAAACAAATTATGTGAAAGGTTTAATGTTTTCCCAATTTTGTATGTCCAGCATAGTCTAAAATTAAGAGTTCTACTAACCTTAGGCTCAGTCAGAGATAAATGCAGTAAAAATTTAATCCAGGTTTATATGCTTTTTTGAAGTGTGGTTACATTTCCATAACATGTCATCTTGGTCAGAAGTCAGAGAATCAGTAATTTTTTTTAGTTATTTTACAAATTTTTTTTTTTTTTTTTTTTGGGGGGGG
>NW_020799091.1:108258044-108278628 GCF_003259725.1 Athene cunicularia | reverse complement strand
TGCTTGGTTGCAGGGGGGGGGGGGGGAGTACTACTTTCAAAAATGTTTGTATATTTGTAGTGTTTAGTTGGTAGGGTTGATACTTTTTTGGAAATGATTGTAAAGTTTAAAAAAAAAATGTTTTGAATAAGAAGTCAAATCTATCTCAAAATTTAACACTGTCAGAATACTAACTTGGAAATGTATGAAAAAATCCACAGTGTTTTTGCCACCTGTGACAAATTTTACTTTCTTGGTTTGGTTCTCAGCTTGTATTCTACTGAAGAGCTCAGGTTAACACACTTTCCCTTGGGAAGCTGCTGCACCAGCTCCAGGGAGGAAAGCTTTCACAGGCAAATGAGTGCAGTAAGTGCAACGGTCACGAGAAGGGTCTGGAAGCCTGTAATTCTCATTCCCTTCAGTGACAGGCCAGCAGTGGACAGCCAGTCTCAGAGAGGATGTGCCTCTCCTTGAGGCAAGCAGGAGTCTGAGCCAAATCTGCTGCATCTCAGAAGGTCACTGAAAATAATGACCTGCTGCACAGATTGATGCCAAGAAAAAAATTTTTAATAACTGTTTTTTATTTTTATTCTCTCTTCTCAGACTGTCAAGATTTTGTTGTTGCTGTTGTTTCACAATTGTACTTCTAAGTCCAGGAGAACCTTCGTTTTGCATATTAAAGGCCTTTCAATTTCTTGCGGGGAATCATCATAGAAGACGACCTATGAACGTGTATTTCAACACTCTTGATAACTTGATTACTGTCAGAACAGCTCCCTTTAGAGAACCCTATATCGGGACCTTGAAAAATCCTATATTTAAGTGCAATGGCTGTGAGAGATCTGCACTCTGAGAAATGTCTTTCATCAGATTACAAGTTTTAGTGAAGTTTTATCTAGCCATACTTCTAAGACTTGAAGTTGAAAGTTAGGACTCTGCTGTTGGAGACTCTTGCTCTGCACAACTCCTCTTTCCTTAGGGGAAAGTAGGAAATTTCCTATTGACAAAATACACCCCATGATACTGAGTTGTCTTAAATTCTGCCCACATTAACTCCAGGCTTAGAAAAAGAAGACAACATTGGTCAATACCTACAATGACAGTTAGGAACTGAAATTCCATTGAAATCAGCAGCAGAGTCCATACTGCTCTGGAATGGCACAATGGTGGTGCTTCTCCTCCCTTCACCACCACCCCCACTCCCCGGTGCTGTCTGCAGGCTTTAGGTGTACCCTGCAGCATGCAGAGTCACTCCAGAGTCTGGTCTGGTTTTGCAAATGGGCCCTGGAGAGACTGTCTGAAACCACCCTTTGGCTTCATTCTTGGTGACGTTTCAGCACAGCCCCACAGAATGGCCTTGTGTTTGTCTTTTGCAATGTAGGCACTCTCAGTGGGAAATAGGCTACTAAATTCCTCTGTAGATGTGGGCTATGTTATTTCTTTTACGGTTACCAGGTAGGAATTTTTTATATGTTTTAAAATTTGTGGTTTGTTAGGATTATTTTTCCATATTACATTTGTGATTCTTTAGGTAACATAATAAAAAACTGAGAGATTTTGTGTGGACCCCAGCTGCTCCTTGGAGGTGTGTAAATAATACAGTGGTGGTGATGCTTAAAAGAAAATTCTTGTTTAACAGATACTTCAAATCATCTGTCTTGCTTAAGGGGAGATAAATGAAGACATACCAGACACCAAGTTCAGTTCAAGTTCACTTTTATTTCTGATTTCAATCGCTGATTACAGTGAAATCTACATATGCACCAATGCATCCAGGGGAGATGCATGCATGAGGTTAATTAACAGTGTTACAGAAGTATTGTAGTTGTCATTAAAAACATGTCATTCCCATATTGGACTCAGTTGGGCTTTCTTTTGGTGTTGCAGAAAATTGGTTACTTCTATGTATTTTTTACTGACCCATCAGATATGCTTATGTGTTGCCTATTGTTTAGTTTCTGTGCTCAGTAAATAGCATTGTGAAAAACAGTTCTGTGGCAAGTTTGATAATTTTTTTCTTTTTTTGAGATCTTGATAGAGCAAATTTAAGGCTATTAAGGTAGTTGTAAAATGCTTTTGATGTAGGAGGATTTTAATCTTAGTTTATATTAAGAATGGACACATTACATAGTAAATGTTTTGGACTGTAACTGTGAAAACGTTTTCAGGAAAGTATTTTACTGGTTCAAATATTTTCATATAAACATAGCTGTCTATTTAGAAATTAGTTCTGATTAATGTGAGCCAATATGGCCTATTTTGAATTAAATATTCCTTTGTAATTAACAAAAGCCAAATGCTTGTAGAAAGTAAGTGTGGGACTGTTACAGTTTTAAACTTCTGAAGTATGGATTTTTCTTTTCTGAAGTTGATTTATAACATTCTACATAGATCTTGACTGTTTCCATGATCTTGTTAGTTGGGTGAAGTATCAAACACATACGGTAATTCTGCTATTTGGGTTTTTGTGATAATGCCAAGGACTGAATAACCCTCAGCTGCCTCTGAAGTCACCAAACAATTCAGGGCACAGATAAATTAAGCCTTTGTAGATTTCCATCTTCTTGTAGATACGGCCATTAATAATGAGGCCATAAAAGAGGGGAAAGCAGTCTCATGAGCAGAATTGAATCTGAGCTGACTGATGTATCCTGGCTGGACTGGCGGGAGTGCCAGAAGCAGCAGCTTGGATCTATTGTCATTTTATCTACCTTAAATGCACTTTCTTTTTAAGTAAAGCTATCTTCCTATGCGTTTTGCACCATGCTTTACAGACTCTACCTTCAGGCCTGTCATCATTGCAAGACTGTTTTGTTGCCCTGTATGATACAGGGGAACAATTGACTAGCACTTTGTCATGACAGATTTACAGCACAGGAAGACCACTTGAAAGTATGTTTTAAACTTCTTTGAAATAGAACTTTCTGTGTGTTTGATCTGGAGGAGGCAGCACGTACCTTCCTGGGGTCCCAGAAAATGGAACCGAAAGCAGGACAGACTCCTCTGTCTGCACTTTGAAGTTGAACAAGAACAAAGTTTAATCATTGTTGAAGACTATTCCAAACACGTTTTGATGTCTAGTGTCTAATATTTAAGCATGTTATAATAGATAGGGAAGAATACATGGGATTTACAAGACTTCAAGCAAAATACACATTTTTAAATAAAAATTTAGGATAGGTATTCATTTATACGGTCTTTTACTTCATTAAAACTGCAAAGTTGTCTTTAATGCTGACATTCCATGACTTAAAGTTTGTGCTGCAATGATAAGTCATAATATGGATGTGCTAATCTGTTTGGTTGAACTAGATGATCTTCAAGGCCTTTTCCAAACTAGACGGTTCTGTGATTCTGTTTTGGGATGTTAGAACACAGAGAGGGAAATGAGAACTCTGTTTCCTAACTAAGAAATAAAATCTCCATTTTACTTGTATCTACCATTGGTGACAGTATTCATTACAATTGCCTGTACTTGCCTTGTTCATTAACTGTTATTGTCATTTATAATCAGTTGGTACTTTTTTAAAGCAAAGACCATGTCTGACAGGTTAATATCACATGCCTGTCACATTTCATTTAAATAAAAACTGATTTATGTATGCTGTACTGTAGAAGACTGAAATGTGTGAAATTTGTGATACTTCATATGCAGAAACTCTGTACAAAGAGAGGTCAGTATTTCACTTTGCAGTCTGAATTTAATTTGCTTATGGATTCAAGTTTGCTTTAGAATTATTTTGCAACAGAGCAGATTTCATTTATTAAATAGAATGAAACTAGGAGCTAAAAGAAAGTTTAAAAAAATACCAGTCACTTCTAGATTTGGACTTCCCAAGCATTTCTCTCATTACTTCATTTTTCTCATATTTCATAGCACATTTCTGTGTAAAGTAAATGAATCAACCACATATATAAAAATATTTCTTAACACAGACAGATGGGTATGGATTTATACATACAGAAATTTACACACACATGCAACAACAGGCATAGGTATATAAAATATGGCCTTAGAATAAGTATATGTATGTGTACAGCTATACTGAATACTTGGTGGTACTGTAGAACCCTTGGGTAAGTTTTTATGGATTTGATTTATTGGCTGACTGAGTTGATTCATTATTTGTATATGATTTTTTGCTGCTGGGTGGCCATAATTTACAGTTCTGGACCCAGTTAACTCTGTGGGTGCCTAGAGTTTTCTGTATGAACATCTTCAACTATTGTTTAAAAAAATAAATGAAGTGGACTTGCTTGAATGAACACTTTACTCATGAGAAGCAAAATATAGTCAGGCAGGCAGGTGATAGAAAATAGATTTCAATAAGTCTTTGTAAGTCACCATGCTATCAGATATTCTTGTAACGTACTTAAAACAATCCATACATGTTACAAGCAACTGAAGATCATCTATGAACTGCTGTGATCACAATCTTTTTCTTTCATCAGTATTCAGTGCTATTCTCATATTCTCTACTTGCACAGCCCTGATAAATCTGCTGGTAGGCACAGAACAAAAACAAAAAAATCCTGAAAGGGCATGAAAAGTCAAAAAGTGCCTCGGCATCATTTCTGTTTAAATGAAATGTGATATGATATGATACTTCCATCTTTTCAAAATCGGACTTAAATCTTTGGCAGTTAGCAAAGCAATTCTTTTCCCATGATAGGCAGTATCTACCAGAGTAGTGTAATAAAGCTGTTCGCTCTATCTTGTTTACGTGGAAGAAAGGACTTCTTTTTGTATTCAATATGGTAAGAACTGTTCTGGAGGTTTGGGATGAAATGTTACACTGTCTGTCACTTTTTCAAACGGTTACATCATTTGCTACTATAAAGTCCAGCTGGGGTAGGGGCCCAAATATGAGAAGAGCCAAAACGTTCAAATTAAAATGCTTTAATTAACTTTTAAGTTTCCACAGACTATGAATAGTTCTGATTTGCAGGATTTCAGATACTGCCCCCCCCACCCCCCCCCAAAGGTGATGTGGCTCTTTACTGCTCCAAATACTGGATATGAACTTACAGTACTGGACTTACTGAATATAAACTTAGTAAGGGAAAGAAATACAGCAGTGATTCTTTATGTGTTCCTCCAAAAATTTACATGTGTGTATTTCATTGTGTACTTTGTTACTTAAAGACATTGATCTATGGTGCATAGGTATTTCTACAATTTCCTATTTATAGAAAAAGTGTCAAACATTGCACGTAGAGAACATAAACTTGTTATCGCTACAGATTTGATTTGCAATGTCTTGTTAATAAATAGAAGGGCTTGATCAATCTTAATGTGATGGTGGGTACCTAATTGTTAAAATTTAATGGAAAACTTGGGTAGTGACCCAACAGCGGAAGTACGCTTTCTTCTAGCCATCTGTGAATGCTCTAGTTACATACATAATTCCACAGGCGCTTGTGGTACATTTTATTGCAGTTGTGTAATTCATCACCATTTAATGTGGCATAGCCATCATTGTAGCTAAAGTTCTAAACCCATCTTCTTTTTTAAGGAAAACAAAGAAACTAAAAAGGTCAACAAAAATAAAGCAAATGCATTCAGAATTCCATCTTGGAAGCACAGCTTCCTTCAGTAGGAATATCGAGTCTTTGGAAGTCTGCCTCAACGTCCATGAGGAACATCTTTCTTATGTAAATCTCAAATAACTTGGAAGAAAAGCATCTTTCAGTGTTTTGTTTTTGTTTGTTCAGTTATTTCTGCCCTAATGCTTCTCTCCATCTATGCTTTGAAGAGTGATTCCTAGAAGAAATTCCTATGATAGTTCTTCCTGGCGGTTGCAATTTGTGCAAAATATACAGTTGTGTCATATTGTAATGGGTTTGAATGGGATTTTCGTAAGTGCTAAAATCACAGGGGAGAACTAATTCTACTGAACGTCAGTAGGACTTAAGCTCTTAATACATGTATGAAAATCACTGCTTTCAGTTTACGTGGGTTTGAAATCATCAGTTGAGTTTCTAGATTCTTGTGATATGTAAATACATTTCTTTGTTAAATCCATTGCATTCAATATTGATACACGTGAGAAATACAGATTTCTGCATATGTATCTGGATATACAAATACCCAAAACGCATGTGGAAATCTTTCTAAAATTGTTTTTTAAAATCCTTTCAATAGATTAATTGGAAATAAATAGCTTTCTGTGATTTAGGGAGATGTAAAACAGGAATAAATACAGACTTTTAGTTATATTTTACATTTTCTTCCATGCTTACCAGTTCAAGGGGTCAACAATCTAAAAATACACACAGATTTTTGAAAAATGTGTGTTTGTAGGTCACCTTCGTTTTTTCATTCTTCATGCCTCAAATCCCCATTGAAATTTCATCATTGCTAGATTTCTGAATGATAAAGGACATATCTTTTCTGTTCTCAAACAACGGGTGCCAAAGGCAACAGAAGAAAATTTGTATGCAACACTATCTACGTTACACGTGCACGTTCATTTATCTCAATAACTGACTGTCATCTTTGTGTGCATACATCTTACAATGATAATAAGAGCCCAACACTGCTCAGATGTCAAATTTTGGGGGATAGATTTCTAACTGCAGGCAACTTGATCAAAATACCTCATATCAAGAACACTCCTTTCCTTGTCACTGACCATGTTAGACCCTTTCATGTACCTTCATGTGTGACTTGCATTTATTATTTCCACTCATGCCTTGAACTGCAGTGGTTTTCATAAGTGATTGGACTCATAAGCTTATGTTCACTTAAAAATGTAATTAACATTTTTGTATATTAAAGTAAACATAGTATGTATTTGGTTGCCTACACATATTTTGCTGAATTTTGGTGACCTTTGAAACTTGTTCAAACATTTTGTTGAACAAATGGGACAATAAATGCTTTTAAAAGGAGATGAGATATTTTCATATGCATTAAAATTTTATATTACATATCTTTATATAAAATAATATTTACATAATTTTTACTTGGAATTATATATTTTTGTTAATATTTATTGTATGTTTTCATATACAAAATAATATTATTTGGAATCACAAAGGGAAAGTATGTTTTCTGATTTGGGGGTTATTGGAATTCCATTGTCTTTCAAAAAGTCAATTCAGAATTAAGAGCAGAATGTTATTCGTCTCCCAGTAAGGCTTTAATTGGTTCTGTCCAGCTGCTTATCAGCCTTTAAAATTACTTATTTAAAGGTGTAAAACTAAAGAATAAAAAATTTCCTTTATTTTCTTAAGAAATGCAAACCAAAACAAATACAGAATTCATGAATGATAAAGAGCATGACCAGTGGTAGGATAACATACACATATTTCTTGTCAAGAAAAAGTTATTGTAGCACTTCATGTGAAAATGGGATTTTTGTCTAGTGCTAATTTTTACTCTCCACCTGATTACAGCAAGCTGCAGTAGTACATAGGAAGGAATTGTAGTCCTTCTGACCAACAAGCTGGTGGCCAAAAACAGGCTGTTGAACAACCAGTATTACATTACAGAGAATGAAGTAAAGAGTAATAGGGGTCCAAATCTGAGAGATTTTAAAATACTGATATAAAACTAAGAGGCAAGCTTTTTGCATGAAAGGAACATTAGATTAGTAATGTGTTGTTTGGGGTTTTTTTACTTTTTTGTATGATTTGGAAAATCACCAATAGCTTGTTTTGTTTCATTATCTCTAACAAAACCTTCTTCGGTTTAGTAAATATTATTAAATCAGTAGTTCATATTAAAATATTTTTTATTATCCTTGATTTGTCCTAGATCAGAGGAGGAAAGCTTATGATCACATACACAAGAAAGAATGATGCTGGCAAATATGTTTGTGTTGGAACAAATATGGTTGGAGAACGTGAAAGTGAAGTTGCAGAGCTCACTGTTCTAGGTAAGAACTACTGCTTTAAGACGTGTTAGTGAAAATGTCCAACTTCTGTTTTTCCTAGTAAGCCTTTTATTAAGAATCGTTCTCATCTATTTCCTTCTCAGTGTTTGTGTTGAAAATGTTTTTGTCATGATTGTGTTCTAGCAAATGGGTGGCAGTTAATGGCCTTGCAGTCCACCTTGGACTGTTTTCACTGTTGGAAGACACTTTCTTACTCAGTTATCAAACTGAAAATAATACCAGTGTCAACTGAGAGTAATTTAAAATAATAGCAAAATAAAATTAACTTCACTAAAAGCAGAGGCTTATTTTTTCCCTCTCATTTAATAAAATCAACATTATTCTAAATAATTATCCTTCATTTATAGTTGGATATAATGAATGCTGTAAAGATACAACAGGTCTACTTGTTCAGGTAATCCTAGTGATAGTTCCTCTGAGTATCAAAAAATACATTTTCATTTAAGGTAACTGAGCCTCGCTAAAAATTGTGGGTTTTGTTGCTATTGCAGCAAAGAATCTGTAACTCCCAAGTGCAACCTCAGAATTCCTTCAGCATGGGAGAATAGCCTCATGATCACTGTAGATGCACCTTTGGAAGTTTTCATTTAAAATGTGTCCTGTGTTACTTTGAAGTAGGGAAGGCTTGAGATAGCTAAATTGTTTCCACAGAATTAATAAGTACTTTGTCATCACAGGATGAGAATATCTAAGCCACTGTTCATAACACACTGTTTTCCATCGCAGTGCTGCTGCAGTAGTCCTGGCTTTTGCTTTTTGTTGTTTGGTTTGGTTTGTTTTTTTAAAATTCAGGTTTAAGATATATCTTGTCAGTCTTTGTCACTTTTATCTGTCTTCACTACTTTTTGGAGTTAGAACTCAGGCAGCTTGAAATCCTATTCGGAGTTCTATTTGAACTGTGTTTTCTGTAATGAGTTGTATGCCATCTTAAAGTTGTTGAAACTAAGTATGCAGCAAGATAGTGTGCAACCTTTTAGAAGGTAAGGAAGACTTCTTATGATCCACTATAGTGTTTTGGTTTTTTAAAATTTATAGACACCTTGGAAGCACTTTGGGAGAAAGTTTATTTTCAAAAAGACTTTTAGAACTTCCAAGCAAAATCTAGAATTGAAAGAAAGTTGTAGTTACATTGAGTAAAGCCGTGGCACTGGGCTCCTAATTAACTGTACCAGTTAATTGTTCATTGCTCGTCTAGTACTAACCAGGGAATCATTGTATGGACTGTTACATAATCCAGGCTGGGAAATACTATATTACTCTTGCGGCTAACATGTCAGAAGGATGCACTGCAGAGAGAGGTGTGCCTTTGCCTTTTCCTGCATCTCATTCTCCCTTCAAACATATTTCTGATTTTCAGCCTGGGAAAACTAGTGAGGTTTTTTTTCAAACAGGACAGTGAAGCTTTGAATGCCATATCAGTCTGTGTCTAGAAATCTTTAATACACCTTATTCTTTCAACTCAGGCCTTAGATAATGTGTGAAAAAGCATGAGAAACATGCTGACTTCATATATTAAAATCTCTCAGCGTAAATCTTCTGTTTATGGGTTTTGGTTATTTAGAAGTTGAACTGCTTTTAGGTCTCTGCTTTAGATCAGACGGAGGATTTCATGCCAGAAACTGTGATATTAGAAAGTTTCAGAGTGTTCCTTGCTAAGATTTCCTTGTATTTACCAAAAACTTTTGTGACAAAGACAGTTACTTAAATTAGTGCTGATTTCCCTTACCCATTTATGCTTTTGAATAAGAGTGCTATGAATGGGCAGTCAAAAGCTCTTGGACTCTTACTCTTCCTTTAGGATCTGGAGACAGTGTGCCTCTTGGTGGGTGTTGCTTGTTGTGCAGCAGTCCTCGCCATACCAGATCAGTCCTTTTGCTGTTGCATAATAAGTTGAACATTCTTCCCCAAACTATTCTTACACTGAAGTTTAATCCATAATGTTCTTTCCTTGCATTCAGATTGCATTTTTACTGCATCTACAAGAAAGGGGCTGGGGGGAAGGGCGGGGGGGGGGGAACACCACGCGACACAACACACATACGTCTATATTTGTATTAATTCCCAGCTAGATTTATGTCTGTAGGTCTCTGTTTTATTTCTCACTTCTTGTATATGAACCCAGGCTAGGACTGACAAAGATCAACTTGCAATTTCATCTAATGTTATTTGCCTAGCATTGCAAGCCAAGGTAGGTTTTCTACAGCACAAAGCATCCAGTTGGTCTGGACATCCTCAAGAATAAAGGAAGCTCTTTTATAGGGTTTTGTTCAGTTCATTTCCACTTCAGTCCTTTTTGAACCACACTAACATTTTATAATACTGAATCTCTATATCTTTAGCTCCAAAGTCAAAGTAATATTCAGAAACACCTTTTACAAACAGGAATATGGGACACAAAGAAAATGGGATTGCCTCTTTATCCTTCTGTCTGATGCTTTTGTACTCCTGTGAGAAATCTGTGGCACATTTTTGAGTATTCACACTTTCTGATTGTGCCATTGGCTTCAGACTCTTCTGGTTCCATGGAGATAAGATTTATATTTTTGATACATACAAGTCAAAACATGCAACTGCCTTCTCAACTCCCTCAGATCTTTCACAGGTTTATAGGCAAAAAGGTCATCTGCCTTAGGCAAAAGAACCTGGCAAGCACTCTGCTGTTAAACCTTCCCTGCTCTTTTATGGACATCCTGTTGTCATCTTGTGCTGCCTTTCTAGATGGGTAATCCTTCCTAGAGT
The DNA here is from genome assembly GCF_003259725.1 of Athene cunicularia. Classification (NCBI taxonomy): domain Eukaryota; kingdom Metazoa; phylum Chordata; class Aves; order Strigiformes; family Strigidae; genus Athene; species Athene cunicularia. The sequence continues at coordinate 108,268,009 of NW_020799091.1, read as the reverse complement.
ATACTAGAAATTGTTAAAAACACTTTTCTTTATTGTGCGTTTGCAAATCTCACTGCACTCATGTGGTATGGAACTGTGGAACTATGAATAGCCCAATACCATAAAGCTTTGAATCCTGTTACAAATAGCAGAGTGTGTTGATCCCTTTCCTGAAATTTCCAGCTAGTAACTGGAAAACTGGTTGCCAGAATAGCACAGCCTGTATTGAGATCCCATTTTGTTTCAGAAAGCCTGAGAAAAAGTATGCAGCAGTTAGTCTGACTCTGGTGAGCCAGGACTTGGGTCGTTCATGTCCTACAATATGGGTCAGGGATAACAGGAATTTTTATGAATAAAACTTATAAAGAGAACATTGTGGTGAGTTTTGGCTTTTTTTTATTTTATGTGTGCTAGTGAAAAAACCCGTTGTCTTTCTAATGTAGCATTGGAAATGATTGCATCGAACACTAGCTGCTGCTGACACCTGCAAGTAGCATCACAGAGATACTGTGCTGGACCTTAGCCTTCAAACTTAGAAGTTTGAATTCAGTTTTGACCATTGGTTCAAATTTTGGTTCAAATTTTGACCATTGAGTCAAAATCTCCAGTGAGACAATGTTTGGTTTGTGCCTTCTGTCTTTTTGAAGCAGTTCAGCAGATGAGCGGTCATTTGTCTGGGTCCTTGCAGCAGGCCTGCATCTATGTAAGTATCAATGTGTATTTAGATTTTCTGTGTAGGCTGTTTTCCTTTAACTATATTAGCTGTGATGAAGTAAGGAAGTCTGTGCTTGGATCTGAGCAACTGCTGACAGCGTCTGCCTCCTGTGCTGAGGTTCACAGTGCTGGCCATCTGCAGAGCTACGGATCTTCTGCCTGGGGCTGGGAGTGAGAGGAGTGGCAGCAGAGGCACCTCCATCAAGTTCATCCTCCTAGTCCCCTTGCTCTAACAGTCACAGTTCAAGGAAGATCACAATTCAGGCACAGAACTGCTGAACTAAATCTGTTTTTTGCTTTCCTTTCCTTTTAGAGAGACCATCTTTTGTGAAGAGACCAAGTAATTTGGCTGTAACTGTGGATGATAGTGCAGAGTTTAAATGTGAGGCAAGAGGTGACCCAGTCCCTACAGTAAGGTGGAGGAAAGATGATGGAGAATTACCAAAAGCAAGGTGTGGTATATAGAGTTAGCATTTTATTGCATCTAACTTGGTATATGATGTAGTCATTCAACATCTGACAGCTAGCATTTATTTTTCTTGAATGGAGAAGGCCTGGCTTGACCTAATAAAACAGTTCTAGTTAGGACTGAGCTCTGTTTGAGGTTATAATTTACATTGAAACTTAAGAATGGCTTGTTCTCAAGGTTTTGTTGTGAGAACATGTGTGTCAAATCCAACAAAAAATAGCTAAGCTCAGTCAGTAATATCTGATACAGATTAATTCTTCACCTGAAGAATCTTTTGAAATTACTAAAACTTTTGGAGAATGTGTAACAGATCAGATTACAACATCAAGAAGTATATATTGGAATTGCAATTGGTATTAAATGAACTTTGGTAATGTATGTAGAAAGCTGCCTTGGTTATACATGTTTTTGTTACTAAGTTTCCATTTAACTATTTTTTTCCATCATTGCTCTAATTTAGACCAAAAAGTATAACACCTTATTAAAAAGAAATGCATTCGTGATCAATGGATTGATTGTTTACTTATTTACTTTGGATTCACAATTATCAGTTAAAAAACTGTTAGAGGAGAGTACTGAAGAAAGAAACCCTGTAACAGTTGGCTCCAGCCATCCAAATCCAGCTTCCTGTCAATCTAGTCTATAGCTTTAATAAAAACTCTGGCGTTTTTAAGAGAAAAATCTACTTCCCATAAAGAGAAACACATTGACTACATTATACAAAGAAGAGAAAAAAAGGTGATGAAAGGAGAGGAAATGGTAAAAGGCCACATTGTTCTTTAAAAAAAAATTATTGAATGAATTGTGATTTATCTTAACTTTCACGCAATTCTGATATTCTTGAGAACAATATTTTCTTTTCAACCATATTAAAAAAAATCATTCAGATGGAAGAATTATACAGAGAATAATAACTATTATTACTTTTACTTACTAGAAGAGTTCTAACAATTACAATGTTCTGTGTTAGAGCTTTACGATAGTGTCACAACAGTGAAATTCTACTGATGTCAGTTAAACTGACTCACATTGCAAATTAAATCAGAATTAGGTTTTCAAATATTTATATATAATTTGCTTTTAAAACTTTATTTTTACATTATCAGTTTATAAGGATTTATACATATTTTTATTTCTAAAGGAAATATAGGAATAAAAATATTTGAGAGTAAACCCACCATATTTTTACCCTTTACAGAAATTGTACAAAGTTCTGTTGTTCCTGTTCATTGTTCATTACTATGTTTATTTAAAGATATGAAATCCGTGATGATCATACCTTGAAAATCCGGAAAGTTATGGCAGGAGACATGGGCTCGTATACTTGTGTTGCAGAAAATATGGTTGGAAAAGCTGAAGCGTCAGCAACTCTAACAGTTCAAGGTAAGAATGTTTGCATAGTTCCCCAATCTAGAATAAAGTTTATATTTTTGCATGGTGACTTTATAGAGTTGCTAAGTGCAGACTAGTTGTGTCTATACACAGCTGTGAGAGTTGCGACTCATGCAGGAACTCCATGCTGTGCTGTTTGCTGATGTTGTTTCTTTGAGCTTAATTCTTAATTCTTAAGAAATTGAAGCACTTCGCATGTAAGGTTTTTTGTAAGCAGTCTCTACCATTCCGGCATGTGAACTGAATATGTTTTGAACTTCAGTGTGATCAGCATCATGTCACTTACAGTATTTGTATCTGAAACCCTAACAGAAAGAAGAAAAACAGTGTTACCAAACTACATTGTTTTAACTTGAAGAGTTATAAGTTCAAGTTTTTGCCATTTTTTTTCAATTAAATATAATAAAGAAGCAGTGAATAATAAATCTGTTTGTATATCTTTTAATACTCTAGCCTAGACCACTGGAATTCCTGTTACTTTTTCATTATACAAGTGTATTGTAGCACTACTGGTTCTTTGTAAGATAAAAACTCAGTGGAACTCAGTGAACTAATATGTATAAAAATCCTTCATTGCCTTTATATACACAATCCAGATGTTCACTAGTCAGATAATCCCTCTCTTCCTTTCCTGGCTAGCAGACAGGCAGTGATGTCGTCCCAGTGCTTTTTTCTAAGCACTGATGGTCCTTCTGTCCTTTTCTCTGCTCAGTGGGAATTAGTCATTATGGAATTCTGGGGAAGTACAGGCTTAAAAGTTTTTCTTTGGTAACAGGCCTCTATTTTGACACATTTACTGTAACAGGAAAGGTCTTGTCCTTAACCGGGTCTCCTTTTTCTAACAGAAACATTTGTTGTCCATAACATCTGTAGCTGTTAGGAAAATAGGAGTTCTTTTGTTGAAGCTCTCATAAAACCAAGAATTTTGAGATGTTCTGTTTTGTTAGTCATCATGATGTTTATACATCAAAACTGATACCTTATGTTTGCAAAATAACCAGCTCTTAAACTCAGTCTTTTAGAATAAATGATTAACACGTGAGCAATAAGCACTGTTTATTCAAAAGAAGAAGACTGAATTATTTTTTAAAGGGTTATTTCTTCTGAAGATCATGTCTTACATCAACTCTTAATCTTATAAAATGTGAGTCTTAAGAAAATTTGCCTTATGACTGGTTGAGCAGTTACATTTCCGGAAATAAGCTGTTGGTAGACCTAATACTTTGTAGTCTTATTCAAAGTAATAAGCAAACACATTCTTGTAATCATATTTAGGTTAGCGGTGCTACTCTAGATATAAAATGACATAAATTTGTAGATAATAGAGATCTAGAGTGAGATCTTTTGAATTTTTATAGTAAAATGCAACTTATAAGGAATGTGATCATAACCTAAATCTGGTTTCAGCAAGATTCTTTTTAGGTACTTCTATTATACAGTAAATATTTATATTGTAACAGCTTTGCTCTGCAGATATTGTTATGGGATAATTTGTTTCCCAGTGTGAATGGATTACTGCCTGAGCCATTTGTCTGTACTAACATCTTCGTAGAAGGGAGTGATGGGAGAAACTGTAATGTGCATAGCCAAGTTCTAGTTGATAATGTAGCAAGTTATGATCAAAATCCATTTTTTTAGAGTGTCCAGGAGACCTATATTTATGGGAAGAAGAAGAAAAAAAAAAAAAGACTCCTCATACATTTTCCATTCATATTTTTTCACGTTTTTCTTTTTCCTCCTTTTTCTCTTCTTCCCTCCTGTCTCCTCCTCTTCCCTTGTTTCAAAGACTATTTTTTTTCTAAAGGTTCTGGTCTTTTACTACACTTCATCTAGAGAAGTAGATCTGATCTAGTTTCAGTGCTAAAATGAAATTGATCTGGCTGTTCAAGGACACACAGCTTTTTGAGGATTTTTTTTTTTTTTTTTCGTATGGGTAGTATTTTTTCCAGGTGATTTAATGAATAGAAACGACAAGTCTTTTCTACACTTCTGGTAACTGACTGTTGGGTTTAATTAGTGTGTGTTCTGCTATGCCAAATAGAGTTATTTCAGTTATGTATATAATATGCTTATTCAGTTACATATTTGTAAACAGAGGCCGATTTTGCAAATCATGGCCTCAGAATTTACAGTTGCCACTGTGAAGACCTGTTAAATTCAGCAAAGGCCAAACAGGGGTTTTTGCTTGGCTTTGGGTTTGTCTGGGTTGTGTGTGTTTTTTGGAGTTTTGTTTGGCTTTTTTTCTCCCTCAGTATCTCAGCAAAAGGCTGTGGTGCTTTCATGCCAGACTATATGCCAAAGAAAGAATATGGGAGTTGTTAATTATAACCCCAGAAGATGGGTGTCCGTGTTAGTAGAGGGGCAGTCATCATCTGTCAAGTGCCTGTACAGTGGAACTGCTGCACTGAATGAAACGTGGCAAAAGAGCTGTAAGCAGTGCTCTTTGGGACGATGCTTGGGCCTTAGGGTTCATAGCACTGCTAAGAAGAAAACATACCCTCTTCTGTACTCGTCACTTTTCAGGTCTCAAGCACCGTGATTGACTTGTGTATGTTCTGCACTATACAGGGTTATCTAGGCTATTAAAAAGTGGAATGTGCAGCACCAGGGCTAACTGAGATACCTAGGTGTCAGGGTTGTGTTGATGAAATGCGGCGAATAGCTAACCTGGTGTCTCAGCCCTGTATCTGGTGGTATGATTACCTCCAGGTCAGCTCTGATCGTGCTTGATCTAGCAGACGTTGGAGTGTGTAGTGCGCGCCCTGCAGTACTCCCTGTCTCAGGCTGCAGAGCCTCTGAGCTGGATGAATGGGCCCAGTCGGTGTCTATGGACTGGGAACTGTCAACTCAGATAGTTCAACAATATATAATAAAATGCTGACTGCAGAAAATTCAAAAGAGGGGAGGGAATATCAATTCCAGTTTAATGTTCTTCCTGCTTATGGCACCAGCATTACAGATTCTGGTTATTGGAATCACTATTTTCCATTATACAGGCTCCTGACTTTGTGGGGTTTAAGTGTTTCCTACATGAACTACAGACACTGTATTTATTGTGATTTCAGTCATATTGTTCCACCAAATCTGGAGTTCCGTAGTGACAGAGAAGTTTGAACCCTTCACTTAGTCTTTTACTATTGCAGCTTAAAAACATTTCCATCCTTGAAACTGTTTGTCATCTTCTTTTCTCCTTGAAAATTAAATAGTTAAGAAAATGTAATCCTGCTGTTGTTTTCATTTTCCTAAAATTAGAGTGTCTCAGTCCACTGTTTCCATTTTGCAGCAATGTGCAGTGCATATGTAAAGCATCCAGAGACATTGCTAAATAACATGTGGAAGCATTTTATTCAGGAGATGATTAATTATTAAATAAATACCTCACTCAATACAAACTACCAAGAAACAGCTGAAAGTATAATACATTATATATTATCAATACATTTTACCAAATAGCTCATGTGCTCCAGAAAAGGCAAACAGTGGCCAAAAGTGCATCTCTGGAACCAGCAGATCCCTCTCTTGCTCTAGCACTAAGCAAGTTGTATATATATATTTTCTATGTATTTAATACATATGCAAGATGATTTTCATGTTTTCATTAAGATTTCTATTATGTGATTTTCTTAGTTTTATGCCTTGAAGCAGAACTGTAGAAATTATAATATTACATATTTCATTATTATATATATAAGTGAAGCCTATGTTCCTGAGACACACAAAATTACCAAAAATGCATGCCTCAGAACTTCAGTTCTAAAAGAGAATTAGTTTTACCATATATGCACATAGAAGTAGAAGAATATGCAAATTTCACTTTTAATCATAAAAATGCTTTCAAGTAAATCTAACAACCAAAGGTTTAACATATTTTCCCCTACTTCCATTTGGTTTGCTCCCATTTGCAGTACTTAATTAGGCTTTTTTAGCATCTAATTTTGTACTAAGTTTATTATTTATACTGAAATGAGCTTTACTCTCTGATAAAAGCAGAAGTTACGGCTCCAGTGGAGGTCCTACTGCACAGCTGGCCAAGAACCGTTATAACAGTGCCAGCGTAGTTGCTATTCAACAGGCGTTAACACAAGAACAGGTCAAGTAGGTCAGTTGACTTGAGGACTTGACAAGAATAATACCAGTGCTGTGGCTGTTGGTGACTGTTGGTTGGTCACCAGCAGGTTGGTAGTGAACAATCCTCAAAACTCTTGAGTTATTCTTAGCTCTTCTTCCTCAAGCAGTGACTCTGGAGGAGCTTACAATACTTGTTACAGTGCTCTGCCTAATATGCACCTAAACATGCAGCAGCAGTGACTGAACTGTAAAATGTAAATTTTACCATTCAAAGGCACTAAACACATTCAGTGTTATCAGTTTGGCAGGAAAAAAGATTTCCTATGGAAATTACACTGACCAATTCCTATTTAACAGTGGTGATCTTTGATATCAAGGTTTTTTAGTTTATGATATCATTAATTTTAGGGTTAACAGAGCTTGTCTGCAAGATGGATAGTGAGCAGAAGTTGGAGTAGTCAACTGACAAGGAATTTTAATCTGAAAAGATGGCACATGCTTCAGGTCTGGAATTTCCTCCTCCTTGTACTTTGTACAAAGTAGCTTCAAGGCATGCTGTAAAAGACAGCTATTTGATAATGCTTCTGGGTAGGGCTAGAATACCACCCAGAATGAAAAGGAATAGGATTTGCTCTTTTATCTGTCAGATTCTATATAAATGTTTCAACTGTATCATGCTGCTGGTACACATTATAAACTGGCTGTAAATGTAATTGCTTTATAGGTGTTTGAGCTACCTACATTAAAATAACAAAGACAAAATTCAGAGTTTTATGGGATTACAAAAATGCTGTTGAGCTATATGGTGGTTATTATGTGTTGCAGTGAATGCCTCACAGTATCATGGGTGAATTTAACCACTTGAATTTTAAAACTGAGATTTGGATTTAAATCTGAATTTGTCTACATGGTCTCTCTTTAAGTCAGTATTTCTCAAAGAACTGATTATGGGCCATATTCTGTCTTCAGTCCCCATGAAAGAAGATGGAAGAATATTCATTGTCTATGAACTTCAGGGATTTTTTTTAATTAATAAACTTTTGACAGGATGAATGAGGGAAACCATGCCTTGTGATTTGTTTAGCTTAAATGACTGCAGTAAACTATGGCAGCACTTCAGATTTCTATTAAAGTTCTGAGGAGTTTGACTGCCACCTATTTCTGGTGAAAGAATACAAATCTTAAATGTTAATCAGAAGGAACTGAGGAGACTATCTGAAGAACAGATTAGTGCCCTGAAGGTGTTTGTTCTTCTGGTAACTGGCGAACACTAAGGTTCCTGAAGCTTTTCTAAAATACAGGTAAAAAAAAAAAAATCAGTAAATATTTCCGAGAAATTTTTAAAAAAGTTATTTATAGTTGTTTCAAATCCATGTCACATATTTTGATAAATAACTGCTTCTGTGGTATTTGAGTTTTTAAATAGAGTTTTATTTTTTTATGGAGTCTCACAATGGTGATAACAAGTGCTTACAGGGAAGTAACACTTCAAAACTTTTCAGATTCCTTCCTGCAATTTAGTACTTTGAAACAAGGACTTGAGACAGATGTTTCTGAGCAAATAGAAGCATTACCACAAAAGTAAGCTGGAGCTAGAAGCTTTCTCTTACTGAAAGGGTTTTATTTACTGTAAATTTCTTTAAAATTCTACCTTTTAATCACTTGCTGCAGAGAATTTAAGAAAGTACATTTGTGTAGCATACTTAAGCACTCAAAAGTAGCAAAGAAAATCTGTATACCGTTTTCTAGTGCCTGCAATTTCCTAAATCCCCCCATGGCCAAGGAAGAGTCAGTTTTGTATCAGGCTTCACTGTTGCAGACTTTATTTTGTGACTGCTGATCTAAAGATAACATTTCAATAATTCTGTCTTTGGAATAGACAAAGTAGAATTTTACTATAAGTTGTTGAGTTTTCAGATTTTTGGGGTTTTTATATAAAATTAAATAGAGAGCAAGGAATAACCATTTTTCATTGGTTGTTCATTGAACAGTACTTCTGCTGTATGTTCATTCTGAAATAAACTTAGGCTTTCTTAAATTATGCTAAACATCCATAAAAAGGTAATACGCACTTTATTTTTGCTTTGTTTATAGTCTGTAAGTCATTTTCATAAGGACTGTACAGGGATTATAGTGCACCCTTTTTTTGTTAGTTTACATACATCATCAAAATCAGTCATCTGAATTGGTTCTTGACAAAAAAAACAGCTGACATAATAATTGCATTCAAACATGAGTACCATTTGTTACTATGAATTATGTTTTGTTTGAACACTAAAATATTTTATTGTTAGGTGCTGAATAACACTCAAGAACTGGTAATAAAGTATCTTGCAGTCTCTATACACAAACTAGAACATGTAGTAGGCTCAGTATCAGAATCTTACGGTGCAAGAAAAAATGGCTTCTTCAGGTTAAACTGCTAAGTAATCAAGTATGTTCACATTGTTTTCTGCAGGAGGTTTCTGTGTGCTCCATTTGTCCCCATGACCACACATTAATTTCTAAAATTTTGGGTTAATTGGGTGGGGGTGGGGGGTGGGGTGGTGTCCATTTAAGTATGAAATACGATGAGAGGATTGAGAAGCAAGAAAACAAAGCTCTCTGGATGACATCAGGTCACTTGTTCTCATCAATATCCTATGCTTCTAAACACAGCATTGAAGGGGAGTCTCTTCTCTTTGCATCTTTCAGTGGCGTAATGAGTGCACACTTAGGACTTTCGTCTCCTCAGATTAAACAGATACTCTCTTTTTTGACATAGTTAAGGTAGCTTGTTGATGCTTGAGTCTCACTACAGAGGAATAAGTCACCTCAGAGTACTGCTGTGGTCCAGTCTTTCACCAGCAATATCTGATGGCCTTTTCTGTACCTCTTCATTCAGAGTTCTCTGGTGCTCCAATCATGTCAGTTTTTCTCCTCCAAGAGTATAAGTAACCTAACTAAAGACTACACCTGAAGATATGTTTGCTAAAATCCCTAGACCATCACAGCTACAGCAACACTTTTGTTTCAGACTACTTTTTCATAGCATTATCATCTTTTGACAGAGGAGAACCACTCCTTCACTGCATGAAAATCAGGCTGAAAGTCCCTGATTATTTTTTTTATTATTTTTGCACATTGTGTTTATTTCCTTAAGGAACTGGTTCCCTTTTCTACCTCCATCACAGTAAAAATTCCCAGTACCTGATGGATAATTCCATCTTGTATAGAATTCTTTGTTGTATTTTTTGCTACTTAAAATTTGTTAATGTGTCACAGGTGCCTTCTTGTTAACATTTTTAAAAGTTAAGTTCAGGTATTAGTTTCCCATATGTAAACTCGTGTTATCTTGGGGGGG
>NW_020799091.1:108091660-108257994 GCF_003259725.1 Athene cunicularia | reverse complement strand
GGAGTGGTGTCCCAATTAAAAGAAGTTCAGGTTTCTTTTCAGTTGACAGTATTCCTTATTGACTGCCCAAAATAAGTTGGTTTTTTTTTTAAATGACCAAAATATACTGCACTGTAGAGATTGTCCTTCCATTTTTAGGGTGTGTTTGGTATTCATTGATCATGGGGCTTTGGCCACTTTTCACGAATAGCTTCAACTTATTATAAGAAGGTTGGTATGCATTTCAGGTACTTCTTTCCAAGAAGAAAACTGTACTATCATAAACAGCTAGGAAAAAAAATCCACTCAGTTTCCTTTTCAGTTCTGCTATCTTTAGCTGTAAGTCAAAAAATGCAGTAGGAAGGTCCTAAGAGTTCTTCAAATAGTGTTCAGCTATCACAATCTTTTTCTACTTCTGCACAGCTTATTTAAAATTCATCTATCTTTTTTCACTGTTTTAAAAGACTTTAGTATAAATATTTGTAGCCACGACTACTTAGATTGCAGCAGTGCCCAAAAATTACCTCAGTTCTTTTTAAACACAGACGAAGACATCTCTTCTCCAAAAAGAGAAGCCTGGGAAACTGGACTCCACAGTTTACTGCATTACTCTAGTTTTTTTTAATAGATGGAATTAGACGTCCCAAGTGTGGTCTCTAAATTGTATTTGGTTTATTGGATGGTTTAGGAGGACCTAGAGCAAGGAAGGGGGAGGGGAGACTAGGAAAGGTACTTCTAGAAGACCTTAAATCCCTCTTTCCCTCCCTCTGTCTTATAACCCCCATATTTCCGATTTCTCTTGTCACTCAAGGCAATGACTACAGGTTTTATGAACGTTGTAAACTGCATACTACATGTATTAACCTGAAAAGTGCTACCTTTTAAAACCACACTGCAAAGTCTCTTTCCACGATTTTTATTTTAATCATAGAAATCTTCATTGACTGCCACAGAAGGAGATAATAAACTTTCTTATTTCATCGCTAGTATCAGCAAATAGTTGAAAATCTCTTGCAAATCAAAAATCTCACTTGAGTGCACTTTACACAGTTCTCTTCCCACAAATTTTTGCAGTAGGTTCCTCCCACACACACATATGCAAACACACTCACTTGTGGAGCCCTTTTCATCTTCACTTTTTAAATGTTTTAAAAGGAAGATTCATTAGCCTGCTATGAAACAGACATTAAGATTATACCATTACACAGCTGTGACACAGCTGAGATAGAGCCAGTTTTTACTAGCCAGCCCCATCAACTAGAGTTGAGGAGGGAAGGACCTCTCAGCCTAAATCAAATCTCAAAATGGCCAGAAATCCATAAGGAGTTAATGCCATTTGATAGCTCTTGAAAACAGAATAGCACCCAAGCAGGAGGTCTGGTTAATGTACAGATCTAGTGCTGTTTATCAGCAGAGGGTGGAGTTTGAGCCACCAAAGTGTGTAAAGAAGCTTAGTGACATTTTAATGCCGATAATGAAACCAACAAACTGGTGAAAGAAATTGCTTGTTGCTCCCACCGCAGAGCTGAGAACAGATACCTTCCTGCTTGCTGCAGGAGGGAAAATCATTGATTTTGAATCCATGGCACTTTAAGTTGATCTCTAAAACTGGTTCTGGTGTTGATGATGTTGAATTGCCACACTGTGTGTGTTGTGACGTATGTGTTTAGGGTGTGTGTTCTAAAGCCATATCCTTGGCTGTGTCTCTCCCTGGTATGTGTACCAGCTCTACATGCACTTACATTTTCAAGACTATTTGTACTGTCAGCACCAAGGAATGATACTTGCCTTTTTTTGTCATCAGACCACTTTCACACAGAGCATGTTATCTCTCCTGAGTACACAGAGGCACCTGCCCTATTTCTCTGGGTACCAAGTCAAGAGGCATAAGCTAAATCCAACCTTCCAGGCACATTCCCTCTGCTGAGAATGAGAGAATATATTCTGCCCTGCACGGTCAGAGTGTCATGGTGATGTGGCTACCAGGTTTTCAGACTGCAGCTGTCTCATGACTGCTGGTTTGAGATGCAGCCGAGTAGGCGCACAGTGAGTAGTGCAGGTGGCAGCCCACCAGTAACCAGTACTCTAAGAGTGGCACTTCAGTGTAGGGCACAGACTCTAGCCAGTCTGTTTCTAGGTTGCTGCCCAGTCTTCACTATTCAGACAGAAGGGAGAATGTAGGTCAATTGTAAACAAAAACAAAAATAAATAAATAAAAACTCATTGGGAAGTATGTAGAGGAACACAGCAGTAAAGTGATACTGAGATTTTCCCTTTACTGCCTTTTCTGTGCATGAACCTGAAATGTTGTTACAGGTAGGGGGTTCCACTATTTCTAAAGGTGATCTTACTAGAGTTCCACTATTCCACTTAGGGTTCTAAAGGTGATCTTTCTAGGATTCCCCTGTTTTTAAAGGTGATCTTACTGTTTTTCCTCATACTTGGTTAACTGCTTTCTATCTTAATTTCATTCTCTTACTTACTATTACAGAAAACAATTGATTTGTTTCTTTTCCAATCGGTTAGATTTCTGTCTTCTTGCCTTTAGTAGCTTTGAAGTTACCAGAGTCATATATTCCTTTAAATTTAAGAAGTGCTTATCTGACACATCAGCAGCAATCCAAACCAGATTTTTTCCAGTCATCGTAAATGTAATAAACCATGATCACTCCCTTGCTGAGGGTTTGGAATTACAAGTCATCGCTTTTGATTTGAAACCTCAAAAATCTCATGTAAACATTTAGCTTCAGCTATATGGCTGTGGCATGCTTGGCGCCAGACTGTTAGACCTTTCTTCAGAAGTTTGTACTGCACTGTATCACACCTCGTGCTCTGGGTCTACATACTGTGAGAGTATTCGTGGTGACTAAGGATGACCCAGTCTGGTCCTACATGAATGTTAATTTTAGCAGAAAATGTAGGAAAGTATGAATTTATATATGTAGCTAGACCTCAAGAACTGACAACTGAAAATATAGAGACCAATACAGATGAAAAGCGATATACCCCAATTCTTTTGTGATGTACCTGGTGTTATTTTCCCATATTTTTCACAGGTTGAAGCCAGGAGACAGCTGAGTGTCAGCATTTACATCTTTTCAGAACAAGAGATTTTGGCCTTTCTTTATTTCTCTGTAGAAAGTGATACTTTTCACAAATGACTGCAGGGAGATGTGCTTATCAAGGATATTGGGTGTTTCAGATTGCTTTGATAAGAACAAATAGCCTACAAATCACTAGATAAGGAATGAAACATGGCATGTTGTCTTTAACTATCTCTCTAAAAGTTTTTGCAAAACACCAACATAAATATCTGATAGTCATGTTGCAGAAAGGTGTTCAGTTGTCCTTGTTTGGATACTTGAAGGTAAAAAGTACTTATTTAGATTCCAGAGCTTAGCAGGCCTAGCAATGAAACATTTAGGAACAGAAGAGGTTGTCAGCTTTATAGCTGAGTTTTTGCTTGGCATTAGAGAAGGAATTAGAAAATAAAATTGTTCAGAACAAATATATTTTCTTTAAGGAGTGAGCAGTTTGACCAGTTTGCTAAATGTACTCAGACACTGACATTTGCTCTACATATAACTCTAGTACCCAGATTTTCTGTACCCACTCAGACAGAGGTTATAAGCAGTGGGTTTCTCACTCGCTCATTTCATACAGAGATTATAAACAGCTGACTTTACATTCTACAGAATGGAGCATTCTTTAGAACTGCAATGCTTCATGACAGATAACGTCTCTATCTCTGTACTGTCTCTGTTGCTAGCTCTGGTTTCTCCTCCCAGACTATCTAGTCTCTGTCTAGCCAACTGCATCAGAAATGCCTGCTACTGAGGTCCACTGTCTCTTCCAGCACATGAGCTCATACTCTCATCTCATCTCCTACCCGTTTGTTTCTACAGGCACATTCAACCTCTGATATTTTTCACTCAAACTGGGATTAATGTATCACAACATTAATTGAAAGAAATCTAGATTTCATTGTGACTGACATTTCCTAGATTAGCATGACCTTGATGGTTGTATGTTATTATTGGCCTGAGGTTGGGATTGTTTCATTTCTCTGGTGCAGAATTATACTTTCTTGCTTCCTTTATAATAGCCTTCCATGGATGTCAAGCAGTCCTTGAAGATGTGAAGTTTTTTATTTAAATAATCAAAAATTAAACACATTGAGCTTAAGTCAAAAATATTCATCTTGTGTCAGCTGAGTAACAAGATGTCTTCTGAGCACCTGGAAGTTATTCATAAATAGTAATAGTCAGAACAATAATTAATGAGTATTTAACATGCAGAACAAAATACTGTTTAGTAGTAAAGTACCACCTCGAATTTCAGGATCTCAAAAGCACCTTATTAGTACAAATTAATGAAAATTTCTATTTTACTCTCTTTGAGATAGGTAATTACTACCCCACCTTTCAAGAATGGGGTACTTGAAGTTTATAGCTTGTCCAATATCAGACTAAGAAATAGACACAACCCTGTAATATTTAATTCTGAATATGAGGAAACTGATGAGTTATAGAGAAACACTAGATTGACATTTACATTCACCTTTGTGAGAAGAATTGCAAAATGTGTTATTTAGAGATGTAGGCATTGCACACAGTATGTTGAGGTCTCATGTACCTGTAAAGAAGGGCTGAGAGAATAGGGTTTGCACACAGCTTGGAGAGGTGGCTTCGGGGTGGACATAAAAGCAGCCCCTAATACCTACAGAGAGGTTGTCAGTAAGATAGAGCCAAGCTTGTCACAGTGGTGCATTTTGGGGAGGGCTAGAGACAATGGATTGTAGTTGAAACAAGGGAGTTCAAGGCTGGGTATGAGAAGAAATTGCTTCACTGGGTGGACAGCAGTGCATTCTTAGTACTTGGAAGTTTTCAAGACCTAGCTGGATCAAGCCCTGTGCAACCTGTTCTGGCCCTGTAGCTGACCCTGCTTGAGCAGGAGGTTGGACTACAGACCCCCAAGGTTGCTTCCAACCTGATTATTCTATGACCCTACAATACAGTGGCTCCATTAATATCTCTCAGCTATACTAGTCTGTAGTTTAAGTTCTAAAACTGCAAATTCCTTCTCCTGAAAGTGGATTTAACGATATCAATAGTCCCAGTGAGGTTGATAGGATTGCTGGCAAGAATAAGGCATTAAAAGATCACGTCACTAGTCTGGAAATCACTTTTCTTTTGGCTTTTATTCAGTGACTGGACACGTCTTCCCTGAAAAACTTCACATCAAAGAAATTATTTGAAAGGCAAAAATATTATTCCTTTGGTATTTGTGGTTTTACATGCTAACTTCCTATCTTTACAAACAGGTTATTCCCCCTAATTGCCATGTGAAAAGCCATGATTAACACAGGGAAAATTAATTTATTTTATAATTGAAAGTGCTGTCAAATAAAATGTACCATAGTAGAGAAAAAGCTACTTACTTCTCAGTTTTAGTAACCTTAGATATGAGTAGGATGTAAATCAAACCGAGAAAGTGGTCTTTGTTGTAGTTGTTGCAATTATTGTTCTTTTAAACCACATGATATCCCTCTGACAGAACTGTTTATATTTTTCTATGAAATTTCACCCTTTGCCCTTGCCACAGATTTGCAACCAATGTGCTGCCCTGTTTCTACAGGGATTTATTTTCATGTATCAGTATCCCCTCTCTTATTACAGGTGGGAAAAAAAATACATTTGCTTGACAGGTTTATTTTTGACCTACAATAACAAAACCATCTGGTAGAAAAAAAAGTGGAAATTCAGCACTTATAAGTTAATTTAATTTGTATTTTATTTGTAGAAACGTAATAGAGCAACCAAGACAAATTTCTACCTGTTAGAAATCTTCAAGTGAGCTTTCAATAGAGGGCTTAGGCAGCTTTGCATTGCTACCAAGAAGGCTGAAACTTTCCTCTTTTTGGCACTATTTGAGTAATGGAAAATTGATCATTTAGAATTACTTCGTCTGTGCAAGAATTGCATCCTGTTAAGTCTCTTACCAGGCTATTTCATGTAGAATGAGAGTTGTGTTTTATGGAGAAGCATTTCTAATTCCAGATCAGGTCAGCCCGTAATTGCAAGTTTAGTAGAGAGCTTTTCACTTAAAAAGGAGTGGTTGCTGTGTAATACACTTACACACAATCAAGAGTACCTAGGAGCTGAGTTTTGGGGACAAGCATATTTCTCTCAGGAATTCTTGTGTATCATTTCTTGGCCACTCCTCTTACAAGTGTTTGATTTGCAGATAATCTGAGCAGAATAATGCATGCTGATTTTCTCTTTGAGAAATACTGAACCCACACACTTAAAGAAAGCTAATGTACATCCAGAATAGTTCCTTAAATTTTCAAATCTTTGAAAAATGGTAATTTCAACTTCCTGTGTTAGGCATTATTTCCTTAAAAAAAAAAGTCTCAAATAACATAAAACCTAAATTCTCGATATGATCTGTTTTGGGGGCATTCAGTTGCATCTTCTTACCTTCAACATGATCCAAATTACAATATTACATCTGATTCTCTTTCTGCTTCATTTTCATAATACACCTGGAGTCCTCTCTATTTATTTGAACAGTAAGCCAGTATTCCTCACGTTTAATGAATTTTGGCAGACTGGATATTATTAGTTTTTTTCAGAGGGTGAGGTATTGCAGGTGCTTACTAACTTGATATGAAAGTGTACCCTGCTGAACAACAGTTGTTTTACTCTCAAGATGAAGCGTTAAGATTAAAGTCTGGGTATTTGTAACATCCATTTTAAAAATTACATATTTTTTGGACTTTTACAGTAATTATACCAACTACTCTTTTTTGATTGATTTCTTTGTCAGTATCTGTGTATATTTTGAAAACTCATGATTTTTGTTTTTATATTCTGATCTGTTCTTTCAATTAGTGATAGGTGGTTGGAATGCTTTCTAATTTGCCTTTCCTTTATAAGCGTAGTTAGACTGCCAGGATCTGTGCCATTTCAAAGTTCATGATAATTTTCAACTATGGTTGAAAGATAATTTAGTATTAGATCATTTAGCACTGAACATTTCTTTTGAAAAATCTGTTTGCAATAAATCTGTGGTTTTGAACATTTTAGTGAAATGAGGGGGTGAGAAGAAAAGGGTTAAGAATCTTTTCAAATTAATTGTGGTTTACTTTGCATTTGCAGCTTAATAGTGAGCATTATGACCTTGATACAGTGATCTTATACTAAAGAAAATGGTGTGGGGGCGAAATGCCTTGGCATATTATTATTTTTTTAATAAACTTCCTTTGTAATAGCAATTAACCTCAGAAAAGTATTTTCCGTTTGTAGATGTTTGAATGCTTTAGAAAGGTTATAAATGTCACTGTTCCATTTGAGCAATGTTGCAAATTGATATTTACTGGAGATTTCAAGTTAATTTTACCATGGAAAGCTCTTTGCAGAGAAATAATGATAAAATGAGAAAAAAATTTTACTCAAGGTTACACAACAGTTCATTGCAAAGGCTTGGAGTATGACACAGGTTGCCTGAACATTATTTCAGTCTGTTACCCATTTTCCTCTACAGCCTACTTTCAGCATTTGATAGAGACTTCTGCTTAAAAATCAAATTAAAAAATTGTGGTTCAACATTTTAAACCTATTTTGCACATAATAGAATATATGTGTACTTTCTAAGGTCCTTACCAACAGTCCTCTTTATTTTTTTTTTTAAGTTTGCTTTATTCTTTGCTTTGTTTCATATCTATTCAGTTTTATTTATTCCATGTTTTGTTTTTGTTTTGTTTTTGTTTTTAGTTGTGTCTGGTAAGTTGAAATTTTATTGGCCATCTTCTAGTCATCGTGTCACTGTGACGGGAACTTCTCCTCCCCTTCCCATCCATCCCCTTCCATGTCCTTCAACCAGTCAGCTCCCATCTTTTACTTGTTATTGACAAGACACATCGCACAGAATAAATTCTGCATGAAGTATGGGTAACTTAATGACAAAGAGAAAGGTAATGGGTTGCTAACTTTCTGTCTGTTTTTACATGATGTAATGAGACAAATCTTAATGTCTTTTATCTTCAGTGGCTGCATTCATTGAACTTCAAAGTGTTCTGTAAAAAATTATTTTTGTTTTAAAGTTCTCAAGGATAGAAGTTGTTGTTTCCTTAAGTGGATTATTATTTCAGCATGTTTTACAGTATGTTCATCACTGAGTGAGGTGTGAAAGCAAACTGAAGTTAAAAAAGGACAGTGAAAATGCTTCCAGTACAGTGAACTTTGAATGGAATTTAATAACAAATTTTCACTTAAAACTGGTTTAATTCTTCTGACATTGAAGCTAATAGGATATTTATTATTTACATTAATTGCAATAGATTTAGAATAATATGCATATGCATAATATGCATATATATATAATGATATGCATACAAAATACATATTTAGAATAATGTCTAGATAAACATATGCCTATTTACTTTTTATAAATTGTACTATGGTTCCCTGAAAGACTGAATTTCCCCTTATTTCCTGTGTTCGGTAGACCCTGACCAGTCATCTTCTGGTATCAGAATCACAAGCATTCAGCTATTTCTCCAGTGGTCAGAATATTTTAATCTCTTTACATCTGTATCCATTCTCAAGTTCAATAAAATCTGAAACCTTATAAATCCTATGCACTAGCACAGGATTTAGAAATCCTCAGTTTCATTTTGTGTGGCATTGTGTCACAGACTAATACAGAAACAGCCAAGCCCTAAATTTGAAGGTATGCTAAATTTATTCTTGTTATTAGCATCCAAAAGCATAACAAAGGTACTTCACCCTCATCTCCATTTTCCCCATCATACTGTGCAACCCTGTGGCAAACCCCCAACAGGTATTACCTTCTATTCTAAATTAAACATGCTGTCATGTCAAAGTCTTCCCACATCTTCTTCCAAGGTATTGATTGAATGTTTCAGAGCTAAATGTTTTGAAGTCTGCTAATTGCTGTAGGTCAATCTGACATTCATTTTGGATAGTTTCTTATATAAGGCAATTCTAGGAAAGGTAGCATTTGCATCCAAATGTAAATAATAATATGTTGTGCTTTAAAAATTCCTCCCAAAGCAGGAAGGTCATGGTAAGAGTATATTCTAATATGATCTCAGTAAGAAGCAGAGACACAAGGCATGAGGAGCAGATAACTGAAAGTACTGGCCTACAGGAACACTGAAAGCAATTTTTTTAGAAAGGAGTTTGAGTGCTGTCGAGTTCATTCTAGATAAACCTACTTCAGGTTTATAAAATACACTGAATGATATCTTTAAATGGTATGATTCACACTCTTTTTAAAGGAAAATCTTGTAAATACAGAAATATTTGAAAGGAAAAAAAAAACAAAGCACCAAAACCATTTTAGTTATTAAAGTCAGATTCAAAACATCCCCTTTATTCTCAACTCAAAGAAGAGGGAGAGCATAATTAGTTTTGGACAAATGATCAGAAGGAATTGGAAATTAATAAGTAACTGGGCTTTCATTCAATGCACATTTTTCAAGAAGCGAGAGTTAACAGCCTCTAAAACAATCTAGGTTTTTTATGTGCTAGCCCCATCAAGATAGCTAATGCTGTCATCTATGCTGATTTTTTTTAATTTTACTGACATGATTTTTTGACATTCTATTTACTACTAGATGAAGGGGTTGTTGAAATCTGTATAAATCAAACAGTTTGGACAATGCTGTCTGTATTTATAATGTTAGGCTGAGCAGATGTTTCAAATTTGCCTTCATTTGCATATATATTTTGTTTGAACATGCCCTTGCCTATGTAAATGAGAAAGACATTTAGCTTTGCTGTTTCTTTAAATTCATTCCTGTTCAGAATTGGACTGAAGATCTTAAATGGTTGTAATTCATTCAATAGTATTTCTGGGGCTTTTGTCTAAATTTTTTTGAGACCCTCAACTGCATCAGAAGTCTCTTATATAAGCAATTAAGTGCTTTTTCTCTCCTCAGCTTTCCTAAATCAAAGATGATGACTTTTGTGCATGTAAGCTTGAATTCATAGTTACTCAACGGTGTTTATTGCAGCCCTTGACAAAGTGTGGCCTGTGGGCCAATTGTCCCTCAAAGATTTCACCATTCTGACAGCCATACTCCTCCTTTAAAAAACAAATTGTAACAAATTTCTTTGTTTTGGTGACTTGCCCTGCAAGTTTTCTCATTAAGTCAATGAGACTTACTTCCTTGTGTAAGTGATCAGCAATAAAGGCATGTGATGCACAGTCAGAGTTTTATTTGGGAGGTCCAGCAACAGAAAAGATGATGTGAATGATGCTGGATCTGTGGCTGTTAGAGAGTCATGTGTCTTTGTGTTGCTTCTCCTTATTAAAGAAACTTAACTATCCTGTTTTACACCATTTAAAGTCAGTAGGCAAATTGTGCTTTCAATTAGGCTAAGTTTGGTTTTCTGACAGTAGTGTGATTATTTTTTTATTATTATTTTCTGGTATTTTCCTTTCAGAGCCTCCACAGTTTGTTGTAAAGCCTCGAGATCAGGTAGCTGCACTGGGGAGAACAGTGACTTTCCAGTGTGAAGCAACTGGAAACCCTCAGCCAGCCATCTTTTGGCGGAGAGAAGGAAGTCAGGTAAAACAACCTTTCTGTCCCTTCTTCCTGGCAATTTCTTGAAGAGATGATGTCACGTGAGAAAAAAATATTTTAATTATTGTTTTAAAGATGTGGGAAATAGGTCTAGAGCTTTGAGATTATGGATATTTCTTCTCTGCTTCCAAGTGACATGCATGCTAGATGATATCAGCCTTAATAGAAAGGATATCTATGCTTTGCTGAATCGCCCATTTTCTCCATGAGTGTAAAAATAGATCTATGAAACAACTAGAAACATTCCATGTTTCCCTACTATGAAGATCTTTTTCACCTAACAGAAATTTTAAGAGATGAAGAGATGACTAATGCTGAAGTTTGTTTGAACTCCCAAACACTCCTAAATTTTCAGAAAGTTTGGCTCTGGGTTTATGGTGCAGCTATTAGTTTACCATGTGTTTGTCTATGACAAACTGTACCATTTGCTGTATTGATCTGTATCACTGCATGGGTAAGACTCTTGTTTGGGGCTAAGCAGATCTACTTTCCCACTCAGTCAGTTGGCTGACAAATTATACCTGAATCGGTCACTTTTTCTCCCATCTTCATTATTTGAATGGGAGGGAAAAATATTTTCAGCTTCTTTGTAAATGATCTTGAAAACCAGTGGGTGAAACACAATACAGCATCGCAGGAGAATCACAGTTTTCTTTCAGAGTCATCTTTTGAAGGAGGGATGTGACACAATGTATTCTTTATTGGAAGGAAAGAAGGAATATGGGATTCTGTTTTTCATGTGAATGAAGGAATGAATGGTGCAATACCATATGACAGGGTTCTTTGTGTTACAAAACAATGGGCCAGAGAAATTGAGAACATTTAGAGATTGGATTCTTTACTCCATTTGCAACATTTCTGTCTAAATACCTAAGTACAACTAGACTGCTGACCAAATTTAGATGATCATCTTCAATGGTATAATTATACCAATTATACCAGTATATTATGTTTGTATTTTTGCATTAACTGGATTTTTTTTTTTTTATTGCCAAGTGTTGTCTAGTACATAAATTTCTGGGTCATTTTTAACTCTGCTGAGTGGTGACCACTCGTGATGATTAAGAGAACTGGAGGAGGAGGCCAGTGAATAGTGTTTGCTAATACTGAAGTAGAGGATGTTGTGTCCCATTTTTCTGGATCATTTTTGGAAATGCAAAGTGTACTTAGGCAAGAAAGAGGGCTTAAAAGTAGCCTCTGTGACCTGAAAGTAATCTCATTAACAAATTTTTCAGCCATAGGTAGAAATATGGAATCAGTATTTTGTGTAAAGGATTTGTATTATTTTTATTGCAGTTCTGATTTTTGACCGCTGTTGTTTAATACTATGTAATTCATACCAAAACTATCTAAGTAGAAACTAGCATAGGATTTAATGCTATATTATAAGAGTTGTTACAGAACACAAACACTATGACTAGAGAAATCTAAACAGCATCTCTTTTTTAAAAAGTGCTCCATTCTTAGGAAGGTGGCAAGAGTTGAAATATGAATAAGTAAACCAAAAGCTCCATTTAAATAAAATAAATAGAAAGCCCTGAAGTAAGTTCTAAAACTTTAGGTTTACCACAGCTGCTTGCACCATTATGGTATCTGTACATATCACATCTTTGCTAGTGTCTGCTAAACTTTGTGTAAAGCCCAACATTGACCATAGAGGGTGTTAGAGCAATCCCAAAAGATTTGCATTATTATATGTGCATATTGCACCTATTTTATCACAAAAAATCCTATTAAAGCTCTTCACATTGTGGTGTAGACATGTTTAAGATAGGAAGAACAGAACATTTTATGTATAATGTGAAAAGATTAATTTGTTTAGATATATTAAAGTTAAGCTTGTTGATGTTTGAATTTAACCCTTTTTCCCCCTTTCTTTCCTATACATATTGTAGAATCTGCTTTTCTCATACCAGCCCCCTCAGTCATCCAGTCGATTTTCAGTTTCCCAGACAGGAGACCTCACTATTACCAATGTCCAGAGATCTGATGTTGGGTACTATATCTGCCAGACTTTAAATGTTGCAGGAAGTATCATAACAAAAGCCTACTTGGAAGTTACTGATGGTAATGATACCTTTATTTTATCATTTCCAAGTTTTTATTTTTTATTTGAAGACAGCAGTGGAATGATATGGCACTACTTTGAAATCTGCTTTGAAGCAATACAGATTGCATGTGTCTTTGAACATAAAGATCCTGGTTTGGCCATCACTGTCAGGGGTTTAAAATTTTGGATATTGTGTAACACTGTATTTCCATTTTATCTTTAGTAAGTATACTTCAGTTTATGTATTTCCGTCAGATCTCTAAATTTATCTGGCTCTTTTTTAGCTTACCCCAGTAGATTTAGTTTACTTTCCAATTGCTTGCTGCCTACCTCTTTATCCCTATTACTGTGTGTCCGTTTGCTTATCATCTTCATTTACCTGTTTTTTTCCCTGCCTTTTAATATTGCAGTATAGCAAGTGAAAAACTTCGATCAGTGTGGAAGTCAGTAGAATAACATGCGAATTAATACTGTTATACATTGTTTTTTAGGAGCAGTTAGGAAAAATATTTAAGATGAAACAGCTAGAGGGAGCATGACTGCAAGCAGTTATATATGCTGATGTGAGATCAATTTGCCAATTAACAGAAATGCTTCATATATTTAATAGCAAAGTTACATAGGAAAAATAATCTTAGCATTTACGGAAAAAGAGGGTAAGTGCAGTCTGTGGAGAGACTCTGAGGGGAGAGAAGCTGTTGTCAGAGAAGAGTTTCCATAAACTAAGCCCTGTAGAAAACAGAAATAGTGCAGTACTAGAAACATGCAGTGAAGCTGGAGGATAAATTTTTTTATTTACACCCACCGGATTGAGATTGTTTGGAGGAATAGGACTGCATACTTTCTGGTTTCTCACAAGTGGTAAACCACATTTCTTAATCCACTTTTATCCATTTTTCATTGGGGAGAAGGCCATGGCAAGGTGAGAAATAAATTTTTTAAAGAAAATCAAGAGGTTTTCTGTTAATGACTATGCCATCTGAACTTGGAAAAAATCAAATTAAATATAATTCCTTTACTATGATTGTATGCTCTGGATTGATCTGATGGGTAGTTGTTTCATGTAATGTCTTCAGACAATATTTTTTGGAACTTTTATGAAAGTGAAGGCAGGATATGCAGGATGATACCCTGGTATTCCTAAAGGCAATAGAAGTTGCCATCAAGCCATGGATTTCAGTGCCTTTAGATTTCTCCCTGTAGAGCATAGATTGGTCAACCTCTTAACCACTGATAGCTGCAAAGCTCCTTACAAACCTGTCAAAGTCAAAGCCAATTTTTTACTGTCTCTGCAGAGAGATACTAATGGCCTCACAGTGCATTGCACTGCATTGCAACAGGTTAGAACAAGAAGTAAAGGATAAATTATGCAGCTGAAAACACAGTGTCATCTGTACATACAAATGAAATTACAGCAGTTGGAATTTAGCCAAAAAAAGCAGTACTAACATCCTGACTGTTATTATGAAAAGTAATTTAGAAATATCTGATGTTCAGAAATTATCAGAACTTCAGGTTTATATTTCAGCTACCAAACCAGTTTTTAAGTTACATGAGCCCCCCCCCATGACACTGCTGAACAGATTTATGTCATTTAAAGTTGTCTTTATTTTCAGATCATCTGTTCATGTCATGTTGGATAGTACAGGTAGAGGAGGTCACTGAAACACAGTAAGACAGCTTTTACATCTTTTTCTGATTATCCATTGGATAATGGAAAAACACCCTCATGTAGACAGTCATTCTTTTTCTATGAATACTAGGACTTTATACTGTCCTGTGTACAGTTATTACATAATCCATCAATAACATTTAATTTCCATTGTGTGAAAGATGCATTAAAATTGATTCAAACACCCTGTGGGATTCTCTTTGTGACTTTGAGGTCATATTGACAGATTAAGTCATCATAGAACATAGAAAAGTGAGAAACTACTGGAAAAATATTTCTTAGTTGAAAATTTTTAATATGATCCTATTCATTACCTTTGTGTTTACTTTACTGCTAGGCATCTTCCAATTAAGAAACAACACCAAGATTAGTTGATGGTACACAATAATTTTTTTTTAAGAAGTACATATTTGCGAGGTTATCCCCTACCTGCCTACCCCCTTTTTCCCTGACTTTGAATGCTGAAAGTGTGAATTCTGTTATACAGGTCAGAAGATGAACAAGGTGAATTTTGTGCCTTGACAAAGAATTTGGGAAGTCCTTTCTCATTCCGTTATCACTTTATAAAGGCATTGGAATTAGAGAATGCCTAGCAGAAAACCATTAAGTAATATGTAATGCTTTTTTACTTTCTGAAAATATTGTGTTGTATATAATTTTAAAATTCTGTAGTTGTGCATCCTTATAATGCATACCTCCAACTTTAATTACTTGTTTAATTATCTTTAGTTTGTTTCAAAGCCTCAAGCAACTGCTGTTGCTTAGATGATTAGAAAATTGCTTCCAGTTGCAGAAATCTCTTTCCTGTTGTTTCTTCTTGCAGTGATTGCAGATCGGCCTCCCCCTGTCATTCGACAGGGTCCTGTGAATCAGACTGTAGCTGTAGATGGTACTTTAGTACTGAACTGTGTAGCTACAGGCACTTTAATGCCCACTATCCTCTGGAAAAAGGATGGGATCCTCGTTTCTACTCAGGACTCTCGCATCAAGCAGTTGGAGACAGGAGCATTACAGATCCGATATGCCAAGGTAGCCTGAACTGGCAAATGGGTTTTCTTGTTTGTTTCACTTTGTTTTTTCACCTCCAGGCTCTTTTGATGTAGTAAATCCTACATTTAGAATTAATGGAATGTTAAATAACTATATTAAAATATTTGATATTTCATGCTTTCAGATAGTTCATTCTTTATGCTTAACACCTCAGCTTATTCTGCCTAGGGCACGTTATTTCAGATTTCATAAGGAGAAATGGTTTTAAGAGGTATTAATGAAGGGAATTATTTGGTACTTAAAACATGAAGGAGAAAGCAAAACTTGTACTTCAGAAGACAGATCCTTAAATTATTTGGGCTTTAGCACTACTAGATTAAAATGATCGAATAATTTCAAATGTTTATAAAGAAAAACTTTGTTTAGCATGCTGCAGTAGTAGAGCCACCTGCACAGATTTTTCAAAACAGTTTTTAAAGCTTAAACATATTCACTCAACAGTGTAAACATACCTTAAACGGTTAACCACCTGTCAGATACCTGGCTTCCTTGGGGAACTGTAGCAAGCACCTGGTCAGTATTGCTGGTCGTGCCTCACATTCTGTAAAACGTTTTAAAATATGAAGTTTTAGCATACTGACTATTCTCTGCTATCTTTCCTGTGGTTTGAAATGCAGGGTTTTTTTTAAAAAATTAGGCTGAATGTATTACTTCACTGTGTTCCCTAGAGTTGCCCTGTTACCAATTACAAGTTACAGTGCCTTAGTTTGAACCTCAGATTTTTGAGCACTTCCGTTCAGGTCATCTACTGAGGCTGGGATCTTAGGAGGATAGCATTTCCTTTTTGGGAAAAAAACTCTTTTGAAATGTGATTAAGTCACATATGGACAAATAATCCAACATTCAGAACTAGATGAGAATAGCATATGGAGATTCCTTTTTGGGTCTGCTGTAGAGTGAAATTTATACTAACACAGGGAACCCCATGTGTACAAGGCTCTATGCAATATTTAAGCTTTGTTTCAAGGATGACATGCTCTCCAGTGCTGCAGTCCAGACAATCCCTAGGCATTTTTTAGGCATAAGGCTTACAGTTGCATGGGGTCTTGTCATCAGAGTTCCCTCTCAATTTACTTCTAGGACCTCTGCAAAGTAAGGAATAAATGCTATAAGAATTGGACTTCAGTTTGTTCATTACAGAATAAGTAACCTCAAATTAGAATCTGTGGCTTTTCCAGTTCTTCAACAAATACTCAGAAATAAGTATCCATTTTCATTTTGCAGTACACAAAATCATAACTTCTAACGGAAGAAGTTTCTGGTTCGAAGTTTTTACAGCCTAATACGTTTATCCATATTCATGGGGGAACACAGAGAGCTGTAATTACTTTTCTAGCCCACTGAGTGCCTGATTGTTTCAAATATTTATTCTTCTCTTTTCTCACTCAGCTGGGCGACACTGGTCGTTACACCTGCATTGCCTCAACCCCAAGTGGCGAAGCTACATGGAGTGCATACATAGAGGTCCAAGGTAAATCAATTAGGGTTTCTCTGCATGGAGAAAATACGTAGAGGAAAATCAGAAATTGAAATGCAGAATATACCTGACCGTCATAAATTGCCAGTGTGGATGTGCACAGCATTTAGGTTACAGCTGCTTCCTGTGTCTACTCAGCATTTCTCTCTCCTTTGTTAGAGTTTGGAGTCCCAGTGCAGCCACCAAGACCCACTGACCCAAACTTGATTCCTAGTGCTCCATCAAAACCCGAGGTTACAGATGTCAGCAGAAATACAGTAACATTGTCATGGCAACCTAATTTGAATTCAGGTGCAACACCAACCTCTTACATAATTGAGGCTTTCAGGTATATGAGTTTCATGTGATCTTGCTGTACTTGTGCTTGTATGTAATACACTGTTAAAGAAGCACGTGCTAACCTGCTGTTGTGTGTGTTTTGTCCGTAGCCATGCATCTGGTAGCAGCTGGCAAACTGTAGCTGAAAATGTGAAAACAGAGAGTTTTGCAGTTAAAGGGCTAAAACCTAATGCAATTTATCTATTCCTTGTGAGGGCAGCTAATGCATATGGATTAAGTGACCCGAGCCAAATATCTGATCCAGTGAAAACTCAAGGTAAGCTTTTGATACTGAACATTTTAGGTGTCAAAATTGACAGAGCAATACCAGGTGCAGGAATTCTGGTAGCTTTCAACTGTCTGCCTATCTTGGCTATAATATATACTAGATAGATCAAGTTTAAACACTGTATCCTACTATTTCTATAACATAGACTCTGAAGGGTGCTTAGACAGCATATTTCATTGCCTAAGGGAACCCTAGTATCTCTTATCCAAAGATATTTACATCTTGCAGAATAACTCTTGTTAGCAACAAAAGTAATCTCTGATTATTTTTTTTTTAAGTTATCATGCAAATCTTCAAATTCCGTGGAAAAGTTGTTATGTCCAGTGAATCGAATGAGGCTTAAGACTGAGACAGAGCAAGAAACAGTACATAATTTAAGTTGGTTTCTGCTGCATTAGGAAGGAGAAAAGTTCAAAATTTGAAGAAGTTAGGCATCATGAGCCAGTAAATAAGAGGTTTTGGAAATATTTTGGTAGTACAACTATTGAAAGTAAAATATTAGGGAAGAGAGACAATACTTACAGATAGCCAAGTGGAAGAAAAGGCTGGGTAGTAGTGGATGAAGAAGTCATCTGATGACTCCAGCTATGAGTGAAGTCCAGCTATGGACTGAATTCAGCTATGTAAAATTTAAAATAACTTTGTGTTCACTGTAGAAAATAAATGACGCTTATGGTGGTGTGCAGGGAATAATGCATTGCAACTTTGAAGCCTGCATTTTTACCAGTAGACATACTTAGATCCTTAAGAAGAGAAAAACTGGGCATATCCCTTTTTCAAAGTAGAAGTGATAGAGAGAATCTTTCTTTATTTTTTGCTTTTCCTACTTACTGGAGAAATTGACCCACTGGCTTATTATGAGTGCCTGTGTGGTATGGTTGTTTGTCTGTTTGCCTTAGTAAGTACATGTTTGTTTTAGTGAAGAAGTTTCTTAGAGGAAACAAAGCATTTTCTTTTGGTGACTTTTCATTTTTTCTGAAGTTGGTCTGAAAGCAAGTATTTCTCATCTCCCTTGGGGTGTGAACAATTTCACATTGCTGTCCTTTGTTATGCATTTCTCCTGATGGGTGAGAATTTCAGTGGATATATATATATAGACAGGAGAGTCACAGCCACATGGAAAATAAGGATTGCATGAGTTCCATAGTCTGTTACCAAGGAGAGATTTAGTAACTTTTAGTGATTTCTGTATTCCTAGGAATAGAGCAACATGCATTACTGTGTGGACAGGCTGCAGTGTTCTACACGAGTTCTTTTTCATGCAGTGTAGTTTCCTTCCTGGAAATGAGATGAGGTATGGGGTCTGAATGTTCCAAATGAACTGATCACTGACCTGATTCTGATAAAGAGCAAATGAGCCACTGTGCTGTTTACTCAACAGAATTGAATCGTTTTTAATGGCATGGAAAAACTTTGCTGTCCTCAGGGCTGAGAACCCCACAAAGCCTGAGTGAAAATAACAACCAATAGATAAAATTTTCATCAGTAGTAGGAAATGTAATCAGGTTCAAATTCTTTAAAGCGGTTCCTCTGTTCTTCCAATACTGTTTCAGTTTTGTGTAAGCTGCAGACTTATCTCTAGAGGATGGTATAGTCTTGTCCTAAATGCATGTCCAGACTAGGAACCTAACCTACTTTCATCTTTAAACTTTACCAACATTAACAGCAACATGCTTAGGTGTCCTCACTGTCAGTCTGTGTCTTGGAAAGTTGGAGCCGAAAAAAGAAAACACGCGTCTTGTTGTATAGCACAGATGCGCAAATGGCTGAGCCTATTAATAGTTTGATTCATATTGTTGATGACTCATCTTTTAGGACTAGCAAAAATAGAACTAATTACTCCACTGACTTTCCTGTTATATTCTAAGCAGGGTGATATTTAGGCAACTGTCCAAAGAGAAGCTTCTATCTTTAATGCTTTCAAACTTGGAGGGAAGGGAAATACTCTAATAAATGTACTGTTTGGCAGAACATATACATGTGAACACAGCAGTGACTCAGTAGAGGGCTTATTAGAGGACAGATTATTGTTTTGTTGTTATCAGTGTTCACTGCTAAAAGTCCAGATTTGTCACTCACTGACTGCACGCTTACCTGTTTGCTTCTTTAACTTTGAAGAAATCCCATCTTCTTGTAAATATGTTGAGGAAACTGCATGATAAAAGTTCAAAGCGACATAGGCTCTGTATTCCCAAATGGGAACTGTATTTCTGGAAAGAAACTTGTCCTCATGTCTTGTCCTAATGCAGTTTTACAATGGTTTTATTATTATTTAGACAAGACCAAAAGGTGCTAAAGTGAGAATATGACCGCCGTGCTACAAACCTGCTTTACAGGTGTTGCACTTATATTTAATGTGTCTTTGGTATCAGCATCAACTGCACTGTACAAACCTCAGCTTTCAAAGTAGTCTACAATTCTACTAATTACAGTAGCTGTAGTTGTATGTAAATATAGATGTAATTTCTATGTATTCTCTCTTTGGCACTTGTAAGCAGACAGGTATCGAAATTTCCAAGGTCTATAGAGAACAAAACCCTTGAAGATTTTTCTGATCTTGCTTTGTCACTAGAGGAGGTCAGGCAGGGAAGTAGTAAACTGGAGCAAAGTTTATGTTATGTATTATTTGTATCTTGAATTAGATTAATTTAAACATAAGTAAATAAAAGTACTTTTTATGAATTTCCCAGTCTGTGAATTTTAGCCATAGTTAGCGTGGTATTTGTTAAAAAATGAAGTGATCAGAGAGAGATATGAAATCAATACAAAAACTACGTTATTCTGCTGTCCATAGTACATGTATATTTTAGACACCTTTTTAGTGATTGCCCTATAGATTTTATGCGTGTTTGACAGTCATTCCATTTCCATTAAATAGGCTTTTCAAGGGCTCTGCATGCAGAAAATATGTGTTTCCATTGTACCATTGCACATTTGAGAGGAATTTGTCCCTTCATGCGTATGAACAATTCTTTTAGCTGTAAGACAGACCAAATGTCAGTAGAGCCAGACAGCACTCAGCTGTGCTCTGTCTCCTGTTTACAGAAGTCACTTGCCATCAAAGAAGCTAGAGCCACATGACTATTTTTTTTTTCTTCAGTTGTTACATTTATTTTCTAATTAAAAACAGTAAAATTGCTCAAGTATTTATCTAAAGATACAGCTTCAACTTTTGCCTTTCTTCATAGGTTTCCTGATCTCTTGGAATTTGCAATGGGTAATAGAATGTTTTCTCCTCCCAGCAGGAAGGAATAAAGAGATGCTGCTGTAGTCACTTATCAAAGACATGCTGAGCATGGTTTTTCTTTTTATGCAACATTTCCCTCCTATTTCTCCCTGTTAAAGTGCAGTGCATTGATTCGGTACTAGCTAAGCGTTGGTGATTTGCTCAGGAAAATACTTCATGTCGTTTTTTCTTACGTAATTGAGAAGTACTTAGGAAAAACTTTTTTTTGTGATAGCATCATATACTTTATGATGTATTAATTTGTATTTACATATACTTAACAATCATATATATTGAATGGAATCTTAAATTATTACAGATGTTCCACCAACAAGTCAAGGTGTTGATCACAAGCAGGTCCAGAGAGAACTAGGTGATGTGGTACTACATCTGCACAACCCTACTATCCTTTCTTCCTCATCAATTGAAGTCCATTGGACTGTAAGTATAAATCTGTATCATGGAGGTGGTTATATATACTGTTGAATTGTACTATTTCACTGGAGTCAAGCTTTAAGAGGCTGTGTAGTTGTGCTAGCAAATGTTTTCCTTTGGAATGAGTGCTACTTGGGCTTTTCTTCCCTACTTCATTAAATTTTCTCCGATTTTCACCATTTTATATCGCCATAGAAAGTGCTGCTTACAATATGGTGAGAGTTTCAGAGTCCTCCTCTGGAAGCTAAAGGGCTGATCAAAGCCTTCTTAAGTATTATCATTTGAAGCTTTTTCGCTGTTTTTGGTAGGAAGCGTATCAGTCCCCTAATGAGATAACATGAGCACTTCTCTGTATGACAGTTGCCAGTGAAGAGAAATACTACATAATTCTGTTTGAAAGTGTTGCCTCCATCCTCAATACATACTGAGAAGCACACCCAAACCCATAGAGCCTCATCTGAACCTATCCTTTCCCACAGTGCTATGAGTATGTTCAATACAGGAGAAGAGACAAAAAGGGCAGTTTTCAGACGTGCTGATTTTGCTCTGGTAGGATGAAGCAGGAAGTTGGCCATGTGGAGAATATATTAATAGCAGGGGAAATGAGAGAATGAGGAAATATAGGAGTGCTGAAGCAAGGGGAATGGGAACATACATGGAAAAGATTCGAGTAGGCTTACAAGACTGAGGCCTCAGTGAGAGAAAGGATTAGAAATGACTTACTGTTGGGCACATTTGGCAATCGAGAGGTAAAAATGAAGAGAAAGAACAACAAGGGAAACTGAAAGTACCAAGCAATGAGATAAGAAAATGTAATTCAAATAAGAGCAGTTTTAAAATAGAATGCAGAATGAAGAAAAAATGAAGGATAATTATACCACGTGCAGGAATAAATCCAAAGGGAATGAGCTTTGAGGTCTTTTTAGGACTTGCATCTGAATTTGTCAATATATTGGCAGAAACAGTGTAGGATAACACAGGGTGTAGCCCCTGCCATGCCATGGCAGAACATTTTGTACAGGAACAAAAGGCATTTTGACTTTGTAGAAGAGCCCTAGTCCAGTAGAGTCCTGGTCCACAACCAGGGCTCCTCGGTGCTGTAAGAGTACAAATGGTATCTGCTGTGTTGCACAGCAATTACACTGTCACCTGCAGTATGGCCCCCTGCAGCAGGCAATCTCCTGTTTTAACTAATAATGCTAAAACATCTTTGAGGTTGCTATCATGATTTTGTTTGACCTTTACATACAGAAGAACTTTTTCCGACAGACAGTTTTTGTCAGTCTCTTGGGTGGCCTCTGACTTTTCTGCAATTTCAAAAATAAGCATTACGTCAGTTTCAGCTAACACACGCATTCTTTATGTGATTATTAAAAATTAAACCTGTTGCTTTTTGGAGTAAAATTACAAGGAAACAGTTTTATTATATCCCTGCATGAGATTTTTGAAAATGGGGAAAATCTGATGCACTTCTTAAATTTTTTTTGTAGTTGCTGTTGGACTTATTTATTCATCAGAAATTGAAACTTAAAAGATAATGAAAGCTCTACGAGAGATCATTTCTAAAGGATTTCTGTTTTAGCTATAGCCAAACACATTTAGTCCCACCCTGGTTTACATTAAGATCTCTTTCTCCAAACATATGATATAAAATGACCTCAGTCCAAAAAGGACCATTGAGCATCATTTTGATCTGCTTTTCCAAGACTCATCTGTGTTACCATGCTGAGTTATGAGCCTCTTTAGAGCCCTCTCAAGACAACCCTTCCCCTCCCGCAGAGGAGCCTCCCATGGAGTGGTTGGATATGGAGGAAGTGCTTGGGCAGATCTGCCCTCTGACAGAGCCCAGCCTAATCACAGCGATGGAGATAGTGCCAGCTGGCTGCACTTTCTCCAGAAGGAAGCAGTCAGGAAGTGGTGCTCATTTCATGGATTTTGGGAGGCATCCACACCTCGGGAGGGTTGGCGGGCTCTCCCTTTGATCTCCATATTCATCACCCGGAGTTGTGGAGCTGTGTATCCCCTGCCCTTGCCTTGCCCTGTGTACCCCCTGCCCTGCCAGGCAGAAGTCTGGCCTGTGCTGAGCTCCATCACTCCACAGATGCAAAGGCTGTTCATTTCATGGAGCTGGAGCATATTATACAACTCCGTTATCCCCCTTTAATGCCTTCATAAATCCACAGAAACCAGTGCACTTCTACCAGCATCACACAGATTAATGCAGTTGTGAATCAGGCCTGTAATTTGCTGTAATGCAAGGAGCAGCTTTCATCTGCTTTGGGAGTGTCATTTACTTGCAATAAAATAAATGGATAGTCCAAGGACTGAATATAATGTCACAGACATCATTCCTGATTCATATTTTTTAAAGGATGTGTTGTGTTTTCTGCTGTCTTGCCAGGTGGACCAGCAATCCCAGTATATTCAAGGATATAAGATTCTGTACAGGCCTACACCAGCATCCTATGGAGAGTCAGAGTGGTTAATCTTTGAAGTGAGGACTCCAACCAAAAACAGCGTTATCATTCCCGAGCTGAAGAAAGGTGTAAACTATGAAATCAAGGCCCGCCCTTTTTTTAATGAGTTCCAGGGAGCAGATAGTGAAGTGAAATTTGCAAAGACCCTGGAAGAAGGCAAGTAGGAGTCAGACTGTCTTCATCTTTCCTTTTTGAAGTAGTAGTCTGGCCTGCTTTCCTCTGATATGTTCATTATTTGATTTTGTTTGAAGTGTGTGCTGTTTGAGAACAGCAATCTGCAGCAGAGGAGGCTGTGTTGGACTGATCATTATGTGGATTGTTTGGTGACACAGAAGTAAATATTCAGAACCACATGCGAGAGACAGAAAGAGAGGGATGTGCAAAAATCCCCTGCAACACACAATGGGAAATGCGCTTTTTATCTTCACTGCAGTATGTACTCCTCCCCGCTGAGTTCATGGTCTGGTCACAAGTGACTTCTATCAGATTCAAGCACTTGCTAATCACCATCTTGAGTAGATAGCAGACACCACAGAAATCATCAAAGTGCTATAGCTGAGGGAATGGAAAGCACATTTTTAGAAGGCTTTTATATCTGGATCAATCAGTAAGACAAAATGAAAAGATGAAGGGGGACAACAGATAGAGTGGACTAAATTATGTATTTCCATCTCATACATGCACTAAAAAGAGAAGGTTCATGAAATTCTTCCTTTTGTTGCTGCTCAGACATAATGAATATGCAAGATGGCCAGTGCCTCTAAGTAGGGATTTCAGTGCCTCTGTTGGGTTGTGCAACCTTTCCCCTTCTCTCTTTGCTCCCCAGTATAAATGCTGTGTAGCTCTGGTTTATTGCTGCAAGTGGTTCAAGAGGTGTGCCTAACTGCATCCATCTGAAGCATCAGCTAACATCCAGTTTTTAGAAAGACTATTTAAAATGAAAAAAATAAATTATTATCGTTATTATTATTATAAATGTGTTAATATTAACACATTCTGTCCTGATTTGAATAAGTTTTGTATTGGTCATTATTATTTATGCACTGCAGGAAATGAGATTTAGCATTCTATTGGGGTCAATTTATAGACTTTATTTTTCAAAACTGCTGATCCTGGGTGAGAGGATTTGAGTCCAGTGAGAAATTCAGTGGTCGGGACTGTGACATTCAGGTAATGGGTGTCTGAGTTTGGAGAGTCTGGTGACAAGTGTGACCTTTTTCCTGTTCTTTACAGTGATACTGCAGCAGAACTCAGGAGGTTGGTTGCAGGTTCACATCACTTGCCTTCTGTATCATTTTATCTTGTGGGCAAGAAGTGCCCGCAATGAAGGATGGGCATAAAAGAATGCATTTGTATAGTCCAGAAACCATCTTCCTAAGAGGAAGACTCCCTTCTGCATGTGACAAACTTAACTGTTGAATCCTTCTTTCCAATCAAACAGCTCCTAGTGCTCCACCTCAGAGTGTTTCAGTAACTAAGAACGATGGGAACGGGACTGCAATTGTGGTCACCTGGCAGCCGCCCCCCGAGGACAACCAGAACGGGAGGGTTCAGGAGTATAAGGTACTGCTGGCATGCCTTGAGCCCCTGGCAGAGGGGCTGTGGGCCGGGGAGTGACAGGTTAGGTTGTTCGTGGATGGTTGCCTCCATCTACTGGTTAGTCAGAGCAAACGAGAGAAAAAACCGCTTGAACTCAAATGCTGTATTTAGTAGTTTTGTCTAGATGGTAGAAGGCAACTAAAACAGCCTCCATAAATCAAAGCAGGGTCAACACTCTTAATTAAAACAACTACCTTCTTGCCTTCATTATAACTTGAGAAATGCACACACAAGTAGAGAGGGAACCATACCTGTTTGAGAACCATTCTGTGACTCAAAGACATTGGCTGAGGTAGTAAATATGAAGAGGCTTAATGAGTTGAAAAGCTCAGGGATAATAATTAACAGTGTTAAGGTCTGAGTAAATTATGCTTAACTGGGTAGTTAAAACAAATGGAAACTTTTAAGTAGAGAATGTGCTTGCATGATAATAAATGTATTTAGTGTATAGAAATTTTTCTTTTACTTCACACAGAGTTCTCATTATGCCATTCCATTTTTAACAGATTGTAAGTATATTATAAAATATTTATTATTTGTTTGTTTAGCAACGTGCACTATATTTATTTTCAATTCAAATTGTTTTGCAAAAATGTACATAGCAAAGTAAATGAAGCTTATTTTTCCTAAGCAAGCTACAGATGTTTTAAATATCTAGTTGTGGCTATCAAGTAAGTTTTGTATCCACAGAGAGGCAGGATCTTTGGGTTTAGTCTCCTGTAAATGCCCATTATTGAGAAAAATTTTTAAATGAGAATGTCTTGCCTATTTTTTAGGTTAATACATTGTGCTATAGCCATACATTCCTAGCCATCAAAACTCATTCTGTTTTTCTTTCTTTTCCTCAATAGAAATGGGAAAGGTAAGAGGTAGCTGAGCTTCATGATCAGAGTAATACGACGCCTTTCAGAACCTGGTCAACTTGTAAAAAAAATAAGTTTATGGCTTAGTTTCAGATATATAATGTAACTGGGGAAAAAAAGAAATGCAAAGCTACTTTATTTAAAGACAGACCTTGAACTGAACAGGTGGAATTATTTCCATCAAGAAACTGCATCAGAGGAATGTTAAGGTTGTAAGGACAAAACAATAAAAGTCAGGAAATTCACAGTTCTGAGTGCATATAATACCTAACATACCTCCTAGCACTGAGAGGTAATAGGCTATCAGTAGGAACAAGCATCTTGTAGTGCTTGTGTGGCACACTGGCATGATTCAAATCTGCATTTTTTGTGTTGATTCCATTATTTTATTTTGCGCTTTTAACCATGGACAGAAAACAGACACAATTAATTTATATGTAATTGCTACTTAAGTTGCTATATGTAATTATTTTTTTCTGTCTAAAAACTACATAAATGCAGAACCAGTGATTTCAGATTAAGAACTAAGAACAAGAAAAAAACAAATAGAAGTCTTGTAAAATTTTCTTTTTTCTTTCCTCTTTGTTTTTCTATTTCCTATGTCTTCTCCCAGAAAAAAAAAAAGTTACACATATGTGGGGGAGTTCTTTGTTTTCTTAGAGACTAAGATCTAAGGCACAAGTGTACTTACTGTAATTAAAGGATAAAATAAATAGGAAGGAGGATACCATCTTAATTGAAGAACTGTCAGGAGCACACATAAAAAAGCCAAAAATTCAAATCACAGCAAGAGTCATTCATTCCTTCCCTAGCATGAAGTTAGAAACTCTCGTTACACTAATTCTCTCTTCACTTACATGTATATATAATATGAATTCCTCCTTCCTTCATAACATTCTAAAAGTTTGTTTTCACTTGCCTATTTAGGTACAGTCAGAGTATGACAAGTACTGGACAACCTGATGTTTAACCTAATGTTTTATTAATTTCTCCATGCATCTGAGAACAAAACATTTTTATGAATTAGTAGTGCATAGTTACAAGTACATAATAAATTGTTTTTATTGTTTACACATACGCTATTTTAAAAGGTAGCAGTAACAATTTCTGTGAAAGACATAAGTAAAAATGTAGATTTAAATCAGTTGTTCCTCACTTTATGCATTTCTTATTTACATAAGAGCATTTTACTGGACCATCTGTTAGAATTTAGGAGCAATATTACTCATAATGACACCACTATTGCTGACTGAAACAGTCTCTACTTAATATCAGAATATAAAAAGAAGACTCTCTTTCTGTGCTCTGACCTACTCTACAGCAGCAGTTATGCATATGCTGCATTGGGATTCTGTTTCAAAGGAGCTTAAAATATATTTCAGATCCTCACAGCCCACTAGCCTTGTTTCAATCCTTGGCATCCAGAGAAGGAAAAAGGGCATTACCGTGTCCTGAAAGTGAAATAAAATTTCCAGTGTCCAGGTGGAAAGGGTTCTACAGAAAGGGCCCTAGCAGTTCTGTACGTGAAACTCTAGCTCACTCACCTGACAATCCACAGCAGCAGAATTGCATGAGGGATTAAGAGCAGCTATCTGGATACTAAATCTTTTAGGAGCTCCATATGTCAAAAGCAAGATCTTCCCTCCTGTGTACAGTCAGCACAGGTTCAAAAATGCTGCTGTTCTTAGGAAAGTTTGCTTCTTTACAGATAAAGTACTGATTCTAACTAATTTAACTTTCTGGTTAAATATTAATTGTAGAGCAATACATTTGTGGAAAGGGAATAAAAAGGAAATCAATACAGCATCATCAATTTTTTAGCAGATCTAGATTAGCTGCTACTTCACCTTTAATAGCAGTTGAGAGTTCAACCATATTCTTAAAAGCATGTGCTACATCAATGGTGCAGGCCTAAAGAGATAAATATGTCTTACCATATTGTTTTTCACAATCGTTTAATATCACTGATGTAATTTAACAAGTAGTGAATTGAAGTCATTAGACCTGTGTCTTGATCTCAACCAAAAAATGATATCTGGTATTCTGTTGCCTGTCAATAGAAGATGGCATATTACTCAATCTTTTCCTCTTCCTGCCATTTTCTCAAAAAAAGATAACAGTTGGATTCCAGCGTGACATCGGTTCTCTTTTGACATCATGTGATGAAAGACTTGCCCCTGCACTGGAGTGAAGAAAGTCTTACTTGACAAATGATTCCTGAACAAGAGAATTGCAAATTCATTTAAATGAATGCTCTTACTTTGGTTTTTATGTGAATGATTCTTGGCCTCTGGACTTCCCTTATTTGTTCAGTGTTAACTGATGATTTTAGTTTTATTAGCACTGACGTCACTGGTTGAACTGTAAATGAATTACAATAAACCCATCAAATAATTTTAGTAGTTAGAGCTGCTCTTTGGAACAAGAAATATCTTTTCAGTATATAGTATATATACAGTGCCTAGGACAGCAATCCATGACTGCAGATGTTAGAGGCATTCTAAATTTCTTCATGCAGCAAAAAGAATGTGTCATCCTTCCTTCTACTTTTCCTTCATTGTTGAATTTTGAACATTTATACATACACTTACTTCCCTGCAGGTTTGGTGTCTTGGCAATGAAAGTCGATACCATATAAACAAGACGGTAGATGGTTCCACCTTTTCTGTAGTCATCCCCTCCCTAGTTCCTGGTATTCGATACAGCGTGGAAGTGGCAGCAAGTACCGGGGCAGGACCTGGAGTGAAAAGCGATCCCCAGTTTATCCAATTAGGTAAACCTGCTGGTAATCCTACCTATTGGTTTCAGTGATTTTTGTTTGTTTGCTTTTGTCTTTTATGGCACCAGAAGTACTTGCAAGACAAGTGAAATAGATAGTGTTACTTGATCTCTGGAATAGCTGGATTTGGCATTTCTCATTTTAAACTTGCCTTAGAACTGCATTCCAAAAATGGGATTACAACAACACAGATTTTTTTAATCTCCCAATTCTGCAGTGCTTTTTGCTTATTGATTTTTCATAGTGAATGTTCACACTTAAACTGGTGTAATAAAACATGTAGGGGAGTAGGAATCACTAAGTATTGGCTCACTTCAGGGGTGTAATTTGTCTTGATCAGATTTTACCTTTCTTTTTGAAGCAAAAAACCAAGACCAAGCTAAAATTAGGCACAGTAAATATCAACTGTGTGTGAAAGCTAGTGAATAACCTGAGTACAGGAAAAAGAGGTACACAGATGATTTACAATAAACTTGGCCTCCTACATTCATTTATACTAAACATCTTTCTGTCATAAATGGAGATCAAGGACATTGCTCCTGCTGGTATCTGAGAGAAATGCATCTTTGCTGTTGGTTAGGTGAAGACTATTTAAAGTAGCTTTAGGTATAGTCATATGCTGCTTTAACAGTGTGCCTGCATCAAAATAACTTATCATTACAGTATATAATTGTGAAAGTAAACTCAGCATGTTGCTTTGGACTTTATGCCCCGTCTGTCTCTGAATCATTAGTAGATCTTCCTTGTTATTTCACTTTTAATATTTAAAAATCTGTAATTACTGCATGTGAAAACAAGACTGAATGACTAATATATTCTCTGGAAAATTAAATATACATTTTCTTGTCTATTAAAATGAAGGTCATCTTTAACTAACTTACAAGCATATGATTCCCAATACAGATTTTACGACAAAATTAAACATAGCTCATATGATATTCCAATTAATATGTGCAAAACCCCATAGTAATTTGTTGGATTGTTCCTTTCTATAGCCAGCATCCATTCACAGCTTTCTACAACCAGCTTTCCAGTCAGCCAAGTTTGTTCTATATGGCTTAGATTTTGAAAATTTTAAATGAGTGAGTCTTATGAGCATAAAATAATGGGGTAACATCGACGTTCAAAGCTGAAGACTTCGTAACCACTTTTTTTTCCTTTTCTCTGATGATAAGTACATGCTAAATCAAAGTGACTTTTATAATGGAACTTAATCACTTTGGGGTTTTGATAAGTGGGAAAAGAAACAAAGGAGACTGTCAGAGTAAGATTTTTGCCTGCTTATGGGTTCCTGACATTTACTGACAGACACGATGTTAGAAAGCATGAAGCAATCACACACCTAGAGGCTGTTCAAATGAGCAAGTCTGGTAGAATCCATATATTTCCTTCTGTTTGGGGTTTGCTTTCATAGTCTGGACTGCTTCTAATTAAGTAGCATGGCCAAATCTACATGTACTGTAGTAAAAATCCCATGAATTGGTTGTTAGGTGGCAAAGACCTGGAAAAAGGAGTCTTGTGGGGATCCATGCCACTAGAAGCAGCACAAAGAAATACCTACACAGTGCTGCAGTCCTTTCGGCAACTGCAGGAGGTTGCTGAAAATAGTACTTAAATTTAAGAGGAGTACACTTTAGTAGCACAGATCAGCCTAAAATCATCAAGGCAGAAGAATGGCTGCAGTTTATCTATCTCTGCCCTGTGATACAAGTTCTCCTTCAGCCCCCGCAAGGAATTGCTTTCTTAGTTCTTGGATGTGTTCCCAATGTCGGGGTGGAGCAGACACTGGAGTTTACTGGTAGCTTTTCTGAAGAAAGAAAATTAATTTGTTGATGTCATCAATTGGCACTTTTCACCAGCAATAAATTACATGGTTACAGAGCGAAGGGAGGCCAGGAAGGGGGAGGGAAGAGGACTAAGTATGCTACTTTTAGAAGATTTGAAAGAGTCCTTACTCCCTGGAACTGTGTGCTCTAGGAACTGTGTGTTTGCCACTGACAACTTCAAGTTCCTACATTTCTGTCACTGATCCTAACTATTCCTTCAGGAGATCTTTTCCTGATATCTTAATTAGTATAATCCTTATGTTTTTAAACTAAATTCCCTATGTGGAAACAAGATATACTATGTGATTTAGGTATTTTCTTTTAAAAAAAAAAAACAACACAAAAACCACTTTCATTAAAATCAAACAATTCCTTATAATGTGTTTTTCTTACAAAAATGTGAGACTAGATTGTGGCTGGCTGTAGAGCATCCAAATAAGCCTTTTTTTTCCCCAGTGTAGCCTGTTCTTTTGCACAGCAACCTCATGTTTGAGTCTGCATGCTGTTCTGGGTTCTCCCGGGTTTGTGACTGTGAGAAGTGTCTGGGCAGAGTTTCAGCTGGGTGTGTGACAGGAGGAAGCTTCACCTGCCAGAGGCTGCCTTCCAGAACAAAACGGGAGGGCAGGAGACATTGGATTCTCTGAGAGCTGAGGTGTGCAATTGCCATCCCATGCATCAGCTGAGTTGTGATAACTGACCTTGTGCACGCACTTAACCTGTTACAAAGACAGGTACAAATTGTAAGCTCAAAGCTCTTTCATTTTCCATGTCTCATCTGACATGAAGCAGCTCACTGAGCTGCGGTACCCCACACTTCCCCTGCCACCAGGGACAAGCCAATAATATACTTGCTTGTATTCAAAAATCACCTTTTAGTGTTTAAAATCATGAGATCAACTGAAAAATCATGTGTTGTCTTAAAACACTTCCCTTGGGGCTGCTAAATTGTCCTCTTGACTTTTGAATGACCCTTTAAAGCTTTCTGTGGGTTTCCAAGGGCTTGGAAAGCCATTTTTTGTTTGTTTTTAAAGAAAAGTTGATATTTTACACAAAGAAAGACTGAAAGAGTTTTGGTGTTAAGGAAGAAAAATTGTATTTCATGAGAGCTAGCCACAGCTCACTATATTGTGCTTAATACTGTGCTGTGGAGAAAAAAAAAAAAATCTTGATACAACTTTTTTTCTTTGCACAATGTGTAACTTCAGGACATTGGTTACAAAACGCTCTGTGCAGAAAGGTGAGAATTATCACAACAAATTTTTTTTTTTTTTTGCTGATCTCTAGCCTAACTTTTTGTGCAGTTATGGTATACCACCTGTGATAGCTTGGCAGTGTTACCTTTGCTTGTTGACAAATCAGAAGTGAAATTGGAACATATGGCAACCTGTTTTGTTCAGGGTACCAGCTCTGTGAAGTCCCACAACTGCAGGTAGTGTTATCCTTAAACACGTAATTTGTATGAATATATGCTATGCAGTTATTTATTAAGAGACGTCTGCACAGTTATTATAAATATTAAGTGCATTATTGAACCAGTGGATGTCTCAAGTGCACAAGGCACAAGAAAGTCTCACTGATTCCTTATTATTCTAAGTGCTTTATTTAGGAGATGCGATTTGTGAATAACTGGCATGCCTTCAGGTGTATTATTCTGACAGCCCTTCAAGTACTTCCACCATGATAGTTGTAAGGGGTTTTTTGTGGATATTTTTGTCTTGTAGCCTGCAGACGACTCGAAAAAGTAATCTTTTTCCTTCCCTCACAGCAAACCTTTCCAAACCAGTTTGGGGCTGTCTCCTCAAACTGCATGTTCTAAGATTGAAGTGCAAAACTGATATTTTTCCAGTTTTGGAAGCTTAGATAACTAGAAAGAGGATAAAATAGCATATTCTTAACCTGGTGATATTTTACCAAATAGATTTCATATCGCATCATGTGTGTATACTTGAGGAAACGCTCAGATACTATGTTGCGTATTTCAGGTGTTTTGCATTTTTTGAATTACCAGAATTAGTGATGTTAACAAAACAGATCTTCCTACTTGCTGTTTCTACATTTTGTATACTAAATGAGACAGACATATAGAAAAGTACCATTCCATAGGTTGTACATGTACAGGGCAAAGTTAAGGTTGCTTGCACACCTGTGAACCTGGAATTTCCTGTCTTATTTAA
The DNA here is from genome assembly GCF_003259725.1 of Athene cunicularia. NCBI lineage: Eukaryota > Metazoa > Chordata > Aves > Strigiformes > Strigidae > Athene > Athene cunicularia. The sequence continues at coordinate 108,225,162 of NW_020799091.1, read as the reverse complement.
ATCTTTGGCATTCCAATCTTAATTGTATATTAACATTTAACATTTAACAACTTAAATGTTAGTTTTTAATGTATTACTATTTATATGAATAATTGGCATTAGAGAGTTAGAGGTCGCAGTTCTTCTCAGTGTGAATTCTAGTTTTCATTGAAGTTTGAAACTTGGAGCTTCAAGACAGTCAAATCGGGTAGCTTGTGAGCAATAGCCATAGCAACATTATCTGTAATGAAAAAGAAAGCTCTTATCTTGGGATAGAAGAAGAAGGGGTGAGTCACTGTGATAATATGCTGGTTTCAGGGAGTTGTGGGATCAGCCTGCTCCAACAACTCTGAGGCATTTTCAAGTACATAAAGTGCTGCGGCTGCTGCTCTGGCAGTAAGATGCACTTTGCCGTAGAATGTTTATGTTCACTTATTATTTTGGCACGTCTCCCCGAGAAGTGCAAGCAGGAACAGGAATGTTGATTATGAACCAGTTACATCTCAGTCAAAGCTTCCAGAAATTTCCTGGGATGAAGGAAAAGTACTTTTTTTAGTTCAAGAGCTTTTTTCCCAACTGATCACTCAGGATCTCACAGGACTGTTACAGAGGGGGAAGACGCCCTTCTCAAAGAAAGGCTTCTAAGATAACGTTCCTGGAAATTCAGATTTCATTCCCTTTGCTTTATATTTAGCTTACTTTCTATTTTTGAATTGTAAGAGGAGAAGAACATGGGTCAAATATGGTCTCTTGAAAGCCGTTCCATCTTCTTTTCTATGATCCTCTTTATATGACTGTACATGAACACATACACTTTTTTCTCTTCAGCATGTGTGTAAATATATACCAGCTAATTTAATGTAATGGTTCTAACAGTCCACCCATGTGCAATGTGTCATAAGCCTAGTTTCTTAAAAGCAAAGATATTATTATGCTGTTCTTATGCTTGCAATGGCTAGCAAAATAATACCAGGAAATGAGTCTTAATTAAAAATTACAACAATAAATGTTCAAAGAGATACTTCAGTATTTTGTAATCTTCAGACATATTTTGACTGAGCAATGCAAAATGTTTGTGTATATAAAAGTACTGTCTTTCTGTATGGCTGAATTGTTGACATGTTTAACAAACAGTCTTATTTGGCTTTTGAGTTTGTGAGTATTCTTTCCCTCTGAATTTGTTGCTTTAAATATATATATATAGGTTTTCCAGAAATCTTTTGTTTTATTCCATTAAGATATACAAGGTAGTGTAGCTGTTTAGAGAAATAGCAGGCTTCCTCATTTTGAAGAGAGACTGATGGTGCAAGTTTTCATATCTTAATATGGCCTCAGCTGCAAAGAGACAAAAGATGAGATAGAGTGTGACAGATTTAATTCATTGGTCACAGTATACTTTATACATTTAAGCCCATCTGGCCACTTGTGTGGAACTTCACTTGGCTGTCTCCATAAAATCTGAAGCAACCCATCTTAACCTTGCACAAATAGGCATGAAATCTATAAACCCAGCAGACACAAAGGGTGTATTAGTAAGAAAAGAATGAGTCTGCCTGGTGAACTTTCAGATTAGGCAGTGCACTTAGAACCGTAGAAGATAAAGAGACCTGAAATACGGAATAAAATTTCCATTAAGGTAAAAGTCAAAGGCAGCAGTGATTCCTTGGCAAAATAGGTATTTGACCTTGGTGTTGCAAAAACTGAAATCTGGAATTCTTCACTGGAAGAAGCTGTTATTAATTTAACCATTTACCATTCAAAAAGGTATCCCCTTTCCAGAGGAGGTTTGTTGTTTGCATGATTTGGTGTGATTCTATCTCCTGTTTGTGTTGCTGTTTCTTGTCTTTTATTTGCACTTATTATGGGAGTAATGTGAGATGTCATATAAAAATAAAAATAATCTATTCACTGCTTAGTTTGTAGGGGAAAGGTTTTGTTTTTTAAGTAAATAGGTCTTCATTTCTTACACAGATTGTATTAATAAAACTAATAACAGCATCTTTCTCGTTAAAACACTAGTCCCTTATTCTGAATCTGATGTCACTACTGATAGTGAAAAGCAACTAGCTGTTGGATTTACACAAGAGTACAAATGGGTAATTTGAAGAAGACCAAGCTGTGGAATGTGTAAAGCAATATCATCTCTGAGTAAAGGTTTTGGATTCTTACCGTATTTTCCTGGGCAGTAATGAAATTCCCAGTAAGCGCTCACTATAGCAGTAAAAAATCAGGAAGGCAGTATTTTGTCTTTGAGTTGCTTCATTGCAGGTAGAAAGCATTGGTCCCTAGCTGAATATTCTTACTTCTGTTCCTAGAAAGTTCTTGCAAAAGTTCAGTGCAGAAAGAACAGAAAAGACTGATTCTTAGAGGTGCTTTCTCTATTAAAAAGAAATTAGAAGTATGTGAAAAATACATGTACTTTATTTTGATGTGGGCTATTTAAGGATAAACTGGTTTTGAAAAGAGCTGCTTGTGCAGTTATGATGATACTGCTTGACTGTTTTTAACAATTCATAACTCATTTTTTAGTTATCCTTTAGCCTTTTTATCCACATTAAGAGGGCAGGATTGGTTAGTTTGTACTTTTACTTCTTTACATCTTTTTAAATATTCAGGGTTTTTTTTATTGAGGTCAAAGTGAGAGACTGCAAAGAGTACATTAGACTGTGTAATACAAGATTGAAGTCATCTGTCAGGAACTGCTAAATTAAAATCTATCCTGCAGTACCAACCTCATGTGAATGTGCTTTGAATTTATAATTCTGTGATTTTTCAGTTATGAGAGTAGATGTTTGGTGAGCTGACTTCTACTCATTCGCAGAGCTTGAAGAAGGGACTATGCATGTTTCACACTTGAGCTTTCGTTTACTTGCTCTGTTCTTTGCTGACTTTCTGAATATTTTTCTGAAGCTGGTGTTGCTTTGCTAAAATAAAAATAACAGCAGTCTCCAAGTTTGAAATTTATGAGCTTAACTTTGTTGTCTAGTGGCCTGATTTTAGCAAGTTTCTTAAACGAAAGTCAGTGAAGTTGGGCGTACCTTTCTTGTATGAAAAACAAACCATTTCTATCTAGACCTGTAAAAAGAAGAGCAGTCTTAAGGGTTTTACCTTGAATAACTGGACTATGGTTATGTCAGTTCTTTTTGTGCTGCCTTTTACAGTTGCTCATTCAAATTAATTGGCTATTTTGGGTGTCTTTTTTTCAGATTCTCATGGAAACCCTGTATCTTCAGAAGATCAAGTCAGTTTGGCCCAGCAGATTTCTGATGTAGTAAAGCAGCCTGCCTTTATTGCTGGAATTGGTGCAGCCTGTTGGATTATCCTTATGGTCTTCAGCATCTGGTTGTATCGCCACAGGAAGAAGCGAAATGGACTCACTAGTACTTATGCTGGTATCAGAAAAGGTGCCGTATTATATATTTCCGTCCAGTGGCTGCTGAATGTCTGTTTACTGGCTATTTAGCATCAGTCTCTTTTTCTTCTAAGACTCGATGCAAGAATTATCTCAGATTACTTCAGTACTTTTGGGGAAGTGTGGATCAGGAGCCAATGCAGAAAGCAGCGATATTTACATAATGTGTTAAATCTGGCTTTAAAGCATAAGCCTTTAGCAAAATACCTAGACTAGCTTTTCATAAAGATACTCCTACAAACGACAAATGTAAAGGTGGATTGAAGACTGGGAGCTGCCCTTGCTTCCTGACACTGCACCATCTGAAAAGGAGACAGGTGGATGGTAGTTCATTGTCCGTCTTGTTTGGTCCTTTGCTTGCTGCTAAGATACTAACAGTGGCGTACATTACAGTAATGCTTTTGGTGCGTGTACTTGAATTTCCTTGTATTCCAGGGGGATGTGGTGAAGTGGCTGTTTGCAAAAGCACAACAGTCAATAATACTTTCCAAGACTCTTTCATAAATGCTGTTGTGAGACCCTTTGTTGAGACTAAATTCTGGGGCTATCACATCTTGCATCTGCATTCAGTTAGAATGGCAGCAGTGGGACTAACTTAAAGCACTCTTTGTTTTCATGTTATTGATACCTTTTAGATCAGATTGTCAGTGGGCAAGCAGCGCTTTAAAGTATATTTTGTGACAAAACTAGAATCTCTACCTAGAAGGTCTTCTGGAATAAAAACTTGATTTCTTCTGATTCAGTAATCTTTTGATTAAGCCCTGAAGTTAAAGCTCAGTTCAATAAACTACAGTTCATCACATCTCAAAGCAGTACCTCATAGGCACTCATAGAGTGAGAACTGTAAATTCTGGAATTAATCAGAAAATGGGAGATCCTGCTTTTGAAGGAATAGAGGTGGAATGTTTGATATTTAGCAATCAAAAGATAGCTCTAGGCTTAAAAGGTGTACACATCTTAATGTATGAAAGGTGTCATAAGATTACATTCCTTAGTCACTTCAGGAGTGAATGTGGTGGGCAAGAAGGCAAATCTGAAATGTTTTTAAACAGTGTATTGCTATGAAAAAGAAGCAGTGCTAAAAATAGCAACTGAGGGGAAACACGGAAATAGTGCTGGAGTGTTGCAGAGTTTAGGTGTCCTTCATGCTATTAAAGTACCAAAGCTCACAGTAGACTTCAGTCACAGTGGTTGTAGCGGAGTTGTAACCACAGAAATTGGGCATGAATTTCACCTTTGATTTTGTTCTGCTGGGATTTCTTAGATAAGACAGACCCGACATACTGCTGCATTGGCCTGCGCTGTTTTGTTTTACTAATAGCATGCTGCCATACTGCCTTTCTACAGTTCTATCAAACTAACATCACTATGCTTTCAGCAGTACCTATGATTAAGCAAAAGGCATACAATTTGTCCTTTAAAATGGTTACTTTAGTGACATTAGCTATTGTTCAAAACAGCTGTGTTTTTCAATATCTGTAAAAATATCTTTTGTGTAATTTGGTGAGGATTTTAATGAAAATATACAGAGAAGTAAGATAAAAAAGACATCTTTAGTGAAATATAAATTGCAGAGTAGTTTGCCACTCTGCAGTGCATCAAGTCATCACTGCAAGCCCAAACTTTCTTCAGTCTTGCTGCTTTTTTTTTTTTTTTTTCCTTTAGCTTCAGGCCTGACATCTGTTAAAATACTTCACTGCTCCCACACATACATATTATACTAGCACTCTTACACACTCAGAAGAGTCTATTAATAGAAGCTCTGAGAATTAAGTTGTTCTTTCGTGTGGTAGTGATAAAGATTTCATTTAGTTGAACCTCTGTTCATTTGTTCCTCAGTTCCTTAAGAAACTAAACTAGGTTTAGTACTTAGCTCACAGAAGAGTAATGAGACAGTAGTTTAAGGTGTTTTTTTTCATGTCCTTGTGATTGCAAATTAATTTTGAGACACTTTATTCTCTTTTGAATAGCTCTGCTTTAAATGCACCTTCTATTTTAATGAAAGCTTGTTACTGTGGTTCTGTATTTTTGAATGTAGCTAAATTAAGCCTGAGTGTGTGAAAAGGCCTAGCTCAAAGAAAATACAATGGAATTCCCAAGATAAAGAGCTATGCTACAAATGAACTCTAAAATGAGCAAATGCTCAGAGGTTTTTCTTTTTATGCTTGGTGTCATATCACTGGAAATAAATTGGCTTGGTAAAAGCAGAGGAAAAGCTACAGCATATCCTAAATTATAACATGAAGATACTCTGAACTCCTCTCAAACATCAGAGTTACTGTAAAAATTAGATTAAACAATTGTTTTCTTAGCCAGAAACTTTTATTTCTGTGCCAGGTTTGCCGATCAAATTCTTTCCCAAGGCTACTTCTAGTGAATATTTTATTGTTTCTCCTACATTTCTCTTTGCTGTCATTAGATCGAAAAGGGGAATGTTAGCCTTTTTCTGCCCATCAGTGATAGAAAAACTATGCTGTTTTGTCAACGGGAGGGGGAGCATGTGCTAGTAGGAAGAGCAGATGCTCTCTATTTGGATTAGAAGACCCTATTGATCCAAAGAGGATTTATAGTAGCTGTGAGAGTGAAGATTGTCAAGCAATGTCATTGTTCTGTTGTTAACCTCTCCCTCTTAAAGTCAAGGGTTGAAAGGTAGAAAGGTGTTACATCTAGGGAGATCTTTACCTCTTTTTGTGATTATTTAAGAAAGAAACATAATAACTCACTTTAACAGTCTTGTCTATGAAAACAAAAATTAATTGCTGCAGTAGATTTTAGTGCCTTTATTATAGTGAGAGTTGGTGCCATTCTTGATTCAGATAGTAAAAGAGCAGTTCTCTTTGTTCCTTTATATTATTATTATTTCCTTACTGAATACTTAAGTGTGCCTGTTAGTTCAGCATAATGAGCATTTACTTAGTGAACTGCAGATAAGATTCAATAGGATTTTGATAAGGCTTTGTTAAGGAATTTATCATTCTGCATTCTAAAATGATTAACAGTGTGGGGATTTTGTTTGTGCAAGGATTTTCAGAAAAATCTAAAACACCAAACTGAGGGCTATTTGAAAGGCTAAACCACAGCCCAGTCCCCTCAGGAACACAATAGAATATGAAGCACTTTTTTTTTTTCATAATAGTACCTGCAGAGACAAGCTTCTTTCTGAATTTAATTTTATTTCTATATTAATGTGACTGAACTACGGTGTTAGTTATATACATTTGTTTTATGTTCAGCTGTCTGCTAGATTTATACTAATGTGGTATGTTTCCCTTTCTCTCTTCAGCTTAATAACCAGTTTGTATTTTGTTTTGATTTTTCAGTCCCGTCTTTTACCTTCACACCAACAGGTATATATATATATATTTGCACTTTTCCTCCCTTCTTTGTTACTTTAGCATGTGTTTGTGGTACTGTTTCTCTTTTTCTGTCATAACCAGCCCAGCTGTTCTGAAGGTTTACTTAAAACAATTTAACTAATGACAGGTATCATTATTTTGTTCTCTAAATAGTGTATATTTGCTGAGTAGCCAACACTTTCTTCTGTTTGCGTGTATCATTTTGTAGCGTTCCATTTGATGCAAGCATGTCATTTTTGTAGGATGATCCCATCAGTTTGTACAGTCTGGACTCTCTTGGTTACAATGGAGTAGTGTGGCCTTCTGCATCTAACGATGCAAAAGGTGCTTCTGATGGAGGAGGAATGACTTAGCAGAGCCCAGATGCTGACTTGAAAAGGATTCAGTGGGATTATAGTTGTTGAAACATTTTCTTCTTTTCTTTCCTCTGAATCTGCATTGATGCAGTGATTTAGGAGTTACCTGCTTTGGAACATACAGAAATTGAATGTTATAGTAGTTAGATTTCTTTGCTTGCTGCCTTAAACTGTATTTGTGCTATGAAATTTTAAAATAGCCATCCTGTTCTACATAAACAGAGGTGAATTTCAAAATCAGGGTGTGTTTACAATCATCTTTTACTTCTTTTTGCTTAGAAATGTACAAAATATGACATAACCTGAGCCATAACCCACCAAACTCCATGAGAGCCTTTCTGTTCCATAGAGCTGACCTTCAGTTGGTCCCACAGTCTGGCAGCTCAGCGGCTCTTCCTCTACAGTAGATACAATTCAGCACATTCAGTACCCACCAGTATAGTGCATGCGTTTCTTTTAGCTACAGCCTGAGTGGACAGGTTGTTTTCTTCCTCCTTTGTCCTAAATCCCTTACTTTCACAAGAGGTCTATGAGATTTGCAGGACGTGTATATCCAGGCAGTGTAAAAACTACCTACCCACTCCTCTGCACACTCTGCAGGGCATATTAGCTCAAAATCGGGACTGTATTAATTTGGTCTCTGGGCAGCAGCTGAGTTACATCCTTCCAAGTTGGACCACAAATGAATCAATCTCATGTCTGTCCACATTCATCCACAAAGACCTAATCATAATGGGTTAGATTCTTATCCATGTGCTTTTAATCACATTGATTAATATCTTGTTTCAGAAGTCATCCTATTATATTCAGTGGAGTGGCTTACTACTGTTCAGCATGAGTCAAAGTGGCCCTTAATGTTTCTGAAGTCCTTTGAGATCCAGGGTGGAGACAAATTCAAACTATTAGTATTTTGCTGTTACTTTAATTGGCTTAACAGAGGACTCCTATTGCAATCAAAACTGTAGCCCACTACTGAAATTCTGCAGAGGTTGGTAGGTTAGATAACATATTTTCTCAGTTGGATTCTTAACATTAAAAGAAAATATCAGGGCTCCATAAGATAGGTCAGAGCTGCAAAATAAATAGCACTGAGATTTTTATAGAAGAAATTGCAAAAAACACAGAGTATGTAAAACATTTAAAGGAAAAAAAAAAAAACAACAAACTTTTTCAACCCAGGATTCCAGTCATTAGTTCCATTTAAATGGAACCAGACGCTCTTCTTTAGCCTTACCTATAGTAAAAGACTTACCTGTAGCAATGCATCCTACGTTTTAATCCTGTTATTGTAATCACTGCCAGCATTTATCTCTCTCTTGCAGACTCCCAGTTTGGAGTTCTTCTAAAGAGCAGAATTTGGCTGCTTTTTTTTCAACATATTCCTAGTTGGAAAATGTAGAATGCATCAGCATTTGCAGGGAGGCAATCTCCTTAACCCTTTGCCAAACACAATGCAAACTAGCAGAATTTATAGCACTGTTTCTTCTTGGATGCTTGCATACTGAAAACTAGCTTTTCAACCATGATGCTTCCTCTGAAGGTTATGCAATCCATGCCAACAAATAAATGTATGTGGACACGCACTTTGTTAATGTGTAATGCTTCTGAAATGCTAGAAAAACTGTTCCTTCTAGTTTAGGAAGTATTCTTTCTGCCAGATGTTTTTTAGCAAGATTTATAGATTTAAATTTTTAGATTAAAAAGTATAATTAATAAATAAAATTGTAAAATGCTATAAAATGTGAAGCTTCTGTGGACTTTTAGTGTGTTTGTTCCATGAGTGTAGTGCAGTAACATTCAGAAAGAGCATGTGTTTTCAAAGCAGTAGGTTCAGCTATAATGAGCTATTGTTTACATTGGAAGTCAGGTCTGTTATAAAATCATGATACCTCTTTAATCTTACCAAAATAATATGGTAGAGCAAAGATTTAACATCTAGCCATTCATGAAATAAATATATGACCTAAATTCTTCCACAGAGTAACTCCACTGAAGTCAGCAGAGTTGTGTTAAGGATAAGTTCAACCTGATGTACGGCTTCCTGCTTTCTTAAGCAATACATGTGTGTGTGTGTTTTTCAGAACAGAACTGAAATATAAAACTTTGTTGGAGCTAAGACTAGCAGTTACTGAGCAACATAAGTATTATGTATAAACTTGCATTTGAAGGAGTAGCTTGCAGAATGAGGTTCAGTATTAATGTATAAACAATGCACATTTATTGTCTTAGCTAAAATTAATCAAAGCCAACTTTAATACTGCTATCTAAGGATTTTTTAATGACTTTTAAATTATTTCCTTTTTTTATCTTTAACTATTTCAGTAACGTATCAGAGAGGAGGAGAGGCTGTAAGCAGTGGAGGCAGGTAACTATGTGCTTTATTTTTAAAGCTATAAATCATGTGCAACGAAATTTAAGGATGCTAGGAGTACAATTGTCCTTGTAAGTGATGGCAGAATAATCACTTAATATGTTTTAATTTGTTATATTAATTTATACATTTCTAACATACATTTTTCTGTGTAGAAGGAGGATATATGGTTTGAATTCTTAGGTTGTTTTCCAAATGAGTTGTAATATTTTCAGCTTTAACTGAAATTATTTGAGATGTAAAAACTGCATCTCAAAAAATGAGCAGCAGAGGGAGCACTTTAACTTCAAAATAAAGACCTGACTTACCAGCTGATGAAGGGAGTAAAAGTAATTAAGTCGTGGCATTTATGAAGATTAATAAATATAGCTGGTTCACAAATACTACAAAGAAATAAAACGTTTATTGGGAAAAATTGCTGAAGACATAAATGGCTTATAAGGTGACTTTTTATGAAAAAAATAAACCCACCTTGCTATGAATGCAAAACAGTAAAGCATTGCTTACAAGAGATGGGGCACTGAAAGAGGGGGAAACTGTTAGGTTTTAAATTTAACACACACAACCCCCCGCTTTGAGAACCTAGCCCATTCCAGACTGAAGATTTAACTAAAACATGTTTACTGGGTTTACATTATTACTTAGGGAATGGCAGTGGACAAAACAGTTATTTACATTTTCTGTGTAAAAGTGGAGTTTTCTTCAGGAGGTAAAATAATGGTTTTATCAAAAAGGCAGGACTTCTAGGTCACATTGAAGCATACCTTTTTATAAGCATCTCAGTTAAAGATTTGGCACGGCGCCAAAATAAACTCTAAAATCTCAGGGAGTAGCTGGGTGATAAATTCCTATATCAGTTCCTGTTTCACAAGTGGCATCTTTTGATTCTTAATTTTAAAGCCTGTACAAAAAACTCGGTAATGGTAAAGATTAGGCATAAAATTAAACATTCCCAGTCTACTTGAATGCTGTGCAGAGGCGAGGCTACTCTGCTGCTGCTGCTGAACCTGGCATGTTAAGAGCACTTGCAGATATCTCTGTCCAGCACTGTATGCTGCTGTGTTGTTGTAGCCATAAAACCATGGAGGAAAACCTCTACAACAGTTACCATGTGATTTTTGAATGGACAAATCTGTAAATCACTGGGTTGCTGCCTTCACCCCAGGATAGTGAGAAAATAAGAGAGAACAGATATGAACCCTCTCTTTCCCTGACAAGGTTGTTCAAAAAGATACGCAGTTAACATCCTTTGTGTTCTTTGTGCCACTGTGCTTTCTCGCTCTTCCCATAGAACAAGCTAGACAAAGCACACTCACATAGACTCTGAGGACAGAAATGTACCTAGAAGTGTCTACATCGTATACAGTCATTCTGGTACTGCTAGAGAAACAGCATCATTTTTTACTGTTCTGGTTTTAAGGATCAGTGCCACAATATAGCAGTGTAATTGATTCAAGGTGCTAACATATATGCTTCTTTTGTTCATTTGCATATATTGTATTTACAGCATGAATGATGTACCATATTTTGTAGAATATGAAACATACTTATGCAGTGTAAAAAAAAAATAAATGTTATTTTTACATGTGAAATCTTCCTCTGATTTCCAAACCTAAGGTTTTCGCTTCCTTGCATTATATTTGCAATGTTTTGGAGAGGTTTAGCATTTTTGCCAAGTACAGTTTTGTGAGCATGTTAAAGCGTTATTCAAAATGTCACAGTCATATATTTAAACATAATCCTCACTTCTGCAATGCTGAAAAAAATACCCATTTCTGTGGAAATCCCTTTTCCAGACAGGATTCAAGTAATGGTAATTGTGGTAGATTGACTCCAGCCAGCAACCAGGCACCCACACAGCCACTTGCTCAGTCCACCCCTACCCCAGACCCAGTACCGTGGTTCAAAGGAATTTGCTGCAAAGGTTAAAAATCTTTGGAAATTATAATCTCCAGTTATCACCAGGCTGTGGAGCTGTAATGCAAACATCTCTTGCCTACAGTTCCACCAAAATGGCTCTAATTGGTAGAGTTTTTGTCTACTTATATACCTCACACCACATTTCCTATGTGACAGTAGGTGTGAATGCAAAGGAAATTTTAGACATAAAGAACCTTTAACTCTCTATCCAAAAACCCAGTACACAGGTCTTGAAAGTGCTGAAACATTCTGGAAAGTTTTGTCTCCTACAAACACCATGAGGTATAGTTTCATTGTAAGAGTGGAGTGGTAGGGAAAAAAACAAGGCATTTCAAATCATCTGGCCTGCTCACAGGACTACATAGCTCTACATTTATTTCAGATTTACAAAAATACTTGTTTAGTGTATGTGTTTGGTTGGCTTGTTAGCCTGACAGCAAGTCGATCCTCATCACCTCCTATGTTAAATTCTCAGATGACATATGCAGTACAAAAATATATATACACACACATATATATATATATATATAGATCTTTTAAATGTCATTCTAAGACTATGACTTAAGCCTGTGGCACTGACAGACTATATCCCCCACAACTAACTGCATGCAGTTTGTATTCTCAACTTGCAGTTTAAGAGGATTAGCATATGTTATTTTTGAAGTGCATCACATTAATATTATGGAGACTAGTTTCTGCACTATTTCAAATGGAAAGTTGTCTGTTAAATCCTGTGATGAAAGAGACTGTGTTCCTTTTTATACATATGGTGGCTAAAATTACCAATTTTTCAAAAGCACCTTAGTTATCAAAGGCAATTTTAAGTTGTATGGGGATGCTACTTATATGGGACTTTATAACATGCCATTGCACTGAAGACTGAAGATCAGAGCACCTTTCACACTCACTAGAAAAATTCAGCAACTTGGAAGCCAGGGAATGCTATTTCTTTCTGATGATGGCAGGAATATTCTTTATTCCAGTATGCAGCAATGATACCTGGATATTTTTAAAGGTGTTGAGTATTCCTAGTTACTTTAAACTTCCACCCTCATAAAGATTAAGCGAGTGGTTTGCTCATTAACAAAGATGTATCACACACTTAGTATGCTTAATGAGATCCAAACACACCCAAGCAACAGAGGTTTCTGTAATCTGCTGTTCCCTTTGGTCTGCTGCAGCTGTACTATCTGATGATGAGGAGAACTTGGCTTCAGAAATCACAAAGAATTTGGGAGTATTCATATCCAAATTCAGCTCTTATTTCCACATATCCATCTTGCTTCCATGTGTGGATTTTTTGTTTGACTTGGCAATTTCCCCTTTTTTACCTTGCTTTCTTTAAGAAAGGAAGAAGGGGCAGAAACCAAACCCGAAGTGACAGATAAAGGTTGCACACCAACATGTATGTGTAGTTTAGCAAACTGAATTGATACTGTCCTTGGCTGTTCACCTCAGAGTGTCTTAGCAGGAACAGGTTGTATAGGAAACTAGACACCATTAAATAATTGAATCAAGCTGTATTTTCAAATGCTCAAGCCTTTAAATATGTGGTACTATTTTCTAATATATAACCTTTAGAGAAGAATGTAATTGCAATGTAAAAATGCTTTTGTTTAATTTTTGAAATGACCAAGCTTTGTTTTTTAAAGGCCAGGACTCCTAAACATCAGTGAACCAGCCACTCAGCCATGGCTAGCAGATACTTGGCCTAACACAGGAAACAATCACAATGACTGCTCCATCAACTGCTGCACCTCTGGCAATGGAAACAGTGATAGCAACCTTACAACGTACAGTCGACCAGGTTAGATACATTTCTACCTTACTAAGGAATCTTCTTTACAGAGTATATACTTCTAATACCTTAGAGAGTGTACAGGTTTGTTTATTTCCAATGCATTTAGACTTAATGTAGTTTCTCCTCTATGTAGTGATTATGCTTTTGGTCCCTTTTTGGATCCCTTTTTTTGGTCCCCTTTGGAGAGTTGTAGCAAGCAGTAGGCTGAAGGAGCCCCTGAAAAGTTTAAGGTTACCAAAAGTCACACTGAATTGATACATTTCAGAATCTGAAAAAGAGTGTATAAGGTCATTTTTAAGTTTCTCTATACATCATTGTTGCTTACATGGAGAAGGAGAGGTACCAAAATGACACTGGTGAGATTTTCCTTCTGGTTTGAGTGTGATGAGAAGCAAGAAATGAAACATTGCTATAGTACTTGCAAGACAGTCAGTCTACTTTGGCACATTCTAAACCTCCCTTGCAGTGCCATTCTTTACAAAATGGGAAAGCTGGTTTTCTAGCTAGAGTGTATGGATAAAAAAGTTAACTTCACACTTCAAAGACAATTATGAAATGTTAGGTGAAGTGGTAATTCCTAGGAGCTTGGGCAGGACTCAGAGTGCTCTTGAAGCAAACCTTGTGAATTCCATGGGAACATGGTTGGGGAAATATATCTGGAAGCGCTAATTACTGCACATTTTGTTCTAAACGGTTGCTTTTGCTTTAACCCAGTTTGTGTTACTGGTGAGGAATGAAAATGAGTCTTTTCAGCTACCAGCATCTCTAGCTGATTTTTTGCTAGTAGCATTTCCCAGCATTTCAGAGAGGGAATATGATTACCTATAGTAAAGTTGCATAAGTGTAAAACAGCATTACCTCCTGTAATTAATGTGAAACCAGCCATAATGTGATGGTGGTAATTCATCTTCTGCAATATGCTGACTGACAGTGACCAGTGCCAGGTGCTTCAGAGGAAGGTGAGAGATTTTTAACATCAGAGACTTGTATCTTACCCTGCCCAAGGATATAATCTCCATAAATACCTACATAATAGTATTTCTGATCCAGAGATATTTTATTGTGACAAGTACAGACATACTTTAATGACATTACAGTAATAAAATACATTACACTCTAGCAACTGAAACTTAACAAATTCAGAAAAGGAAGAGAACACACATTTTTGAGGGTTGTAAACTATTATAAAATCTCGTCATGAGGTGCAGTGGGTTCTTTATCAGTTTAGCCTTTATATTAAGCTTGGTTATGCTGCAAAGTGATTCCTTCCATTCAAGTAGAGCTTATGAACTTGAGGGCCAGACAGGATGCTCATAGTTGTCTTTTCTGTCCTGGAAAATCTGGCAAATATTCTTAATTACATCAGCTTAGGCTTGGCTTATGGTCTGAAGTAGCTAAGTTGGATATCCCCACTATAGTTGTGAACATACTAAGTAACTATCAGTTTTTAATTTCTTTTAATTGTAATACTGTGTTCCAATTCTACAGAATGAAAATGGATTGTTCTAAAAGTAGATGCTATTTAAAAAAATCTTAACAGAATAAATCTCTGTTATATAGATAAACCAGTTTTGTTTAAGTACTTTGTATGTGGAATTCTAATGCGTCTATGTAAAAACTGTACCTACTGCATACACTGTATCAATCAGATTATCCTACACACGAATTGGACATAGCTGAAAATGGAAGGAGATAAAATATATGTTATAAGTGACTCTGCAAGGTTATTATAGGAAAGCATGATCTATTAGGAATTAAGAATATGCTGGCTATATACTTGCCCATTGTAGTACAATAAACTTGAAAAGGAGGAAAGACTAGCATGATATCATTAGATGAGAGAAAAAGCAGAAATGAAAACATTTGAAAAGTAGAAATAAGAAGTTGAAGACTGTAAAGCAATAAAAAGCCATCTCATATAAGAAACAAAAGATATCAAACAATAAAACCTTCGAAAAACATAAGCTGGGAGGCATGAAATGTACGAGAAGCTGTATGTGCATGTTCTGATATGTTCTGTTCCTTAATCACTGAAAATGTGAATCAGGGGGTTTCTTCCTCAAGTAGTATTTTTCTTCTTCAGGAAATATTTCTCAAAAACGTTGTGTGTATTAGGGAATAATTTTGAAATTGAACATCATCTATATTTAGTAGTTACCTCATTTAGTATAATGGTCAAATCCTGAATTCTGTACTGAGTTTTATTTTGGCACTGTCTCCAGTAAATTAATGGTGGCCACAGGTAATGGGTTTCAGGTTTTGAATCAAACTCATTAGCATAAATATCACATGTTTTTAAAGATGAAAACTATATTCCTGGTGATTGCTATGTAAGTATTGATGCATTAATCAGCTGGCAAATGAGAATTTTTGCTTAATGATCATTCAGTGGTAGTTTTACTAAGCCTTCTAACTGCTGACCCACAGATTGTGTTATCCATTCAGTATCCTTCCAGTAGAGTGCATCTGGAGAGGAAAAAAAGTGTGTGGAGTTGCTTTCACGCAGAGGCAAGAGAACACATAAAGGCAGGCTTACTGGTTCACACAGTAGTGGCCAGAGCATCAGTACATGTCTAATTTATTCTATGCAATAAGTGGTGATCTCATGATGCAATAACTATTAGATGAATAAATTCATGCTGTCTATATGATATATATATATAGCATAGAGGACAATGGTATTACTTATTTTGCAATATCCAAAGCACCTAAAAGTTAGCAAAAATTCCAGATTCCTTTCCTGTCTTTTTGTTTCAAATCAAAATATAAGATTGTACAAGGAAACTGTGGTCAAATAAAGACTTGCTACTGGGTACTGAGTTACCTTTCACATTGTACTGTTTCTCTTTAATTCTGTTCTGTGTAATCCTTTTTTCAGTCTGTTGTATAAAACTCTGTTGTATCTCTGTTTCTTATCACAAGTACAAGAAGGTCTAAATGCTGTTGAAATTACATGAGATGACTGTCACGCCTAGTTATTCCCACTATTAAGTTTTGGTTGATCTTTCCTTTCAATGCAAATATTTTACTTACTGGATATCTATACTGCTTTGAGAATAATGTCTAAAAATGTGAACATTTATGTGGCCACTGTAGAAAAAGCCCAGCAAGGTAAGTCATTGTAGATGCAATTCAGAGTGTCTGAATTTACAGTGAATCAAAATGGTGAACACTACTTTTGAAGCAGTAGTTTACAGGGTGAATAATATTAAATAATGTAAATTGTTTAGTTAATTACAGTATCTCTGCTTCATGGATGCAAGCCATATAGTTACACACTAAAATATTTTTAAAGGGAATTTCATTGGAAGTATAGTGTAAGCGAACAGAATGACCTTTTCTTTTTTCTTTCCTCTGTGGTTAGCCGATTGTATAGCAAATTACAACAATCAGCTGGACAACAAGCAAACAAACCTGATGTTGCCTGAGTCAACTGTATATGGTGACGTGGACCTGAGCAACAAAATCAATGAGATGAAAACCTTCAATAGTCCAAATCTAAAGGACGGAAGATTTGTCAGCCAGCCTGGGCAGCCCACTCCTTATGCCACCACTCAACTCATCCAGTCAAATATCAGCAATAATGTTAACAATGGCAGCGGGGATACGAATGAGAAACACTGGAAACCCTCTGTTCAGCAAAAGCAAGAGGTTGCACCCATACAGTACAACATTATGGAGCAAAACAAATTAAACAAAGGTGAAGAGCTTTTAGCTTCTTTCTCCTCTTTAGGCATCAGAGGAGTTTTGACCTTCTGGTGCTGGGAGTCTAAAGCTTTCAGGTTCAGCAGTTGCAGGCTTGTGTGGTGCTTATAGATTTCTCTCTTTAGCTTTAGAAATCCACAGTTAGAAGTGTCAGAAAGTTAATTAGCACCACAATAAGCTTCAGATACTGAATTTATTATTAAAAAAAACCCAAGCTGTAGCTTTAGAAAAGACTTAAATAAAATACATTTCCTATGGATTTGAGAGTAATTTATATTTAATAGTAGTTAAGGGATTGGTTAGGACAGAGTCTGGATATTTTATTCATAAACCAGATGCATAGTAGTCACATTATACTCTACCTTAAATTTTAAATAGGTCAACCCACTCTTCCGAGTTGTGGATGGAGACTAATTAAATCTACATGTTCATGTGAACGAATGAAATTTTGCATATCAAACTCTGTAAAATTGTATTGTGTTGTACACTGGGGACACAAATGGAGTGATCCAATTCATTTTAGACTTGTTTCTAGCAAGCCTTCGATTCACTTATTGAGTGGCAATGCTACTGCACTTAGTTTTGGAAACTAAATTCCTTTGTTACCCTGACTGAAGTCTGTGGATCCAGAAGCTAAAAATAAATTGATTTCAGTGTTAACGGGAAACATCAGAATGTACTTTTGTGGCCTTGAGGGCATGTTTCTTTAATATAATGTGTGGGAGTTGGAAGAAATAGGCATGTGATTTCTTGCTAGTCCTCCAGGCTACCATGCAACCTCTTTTAATAACCTGATTTGCAAAAGAGTATCCTTAGTAACTGGACCCATTCTAACTTGGAACTTTTTGCATGGATTGTTGTAACTCCAGCAATCACACAATGATAAGTTATCTGGTTAAAAAAATACATTTCATTACAGGAATGTTGATTTCTCCACTGGACCCGTCTACTCACAGAGGAGAAAGGGCAATATAAAATGTGACACCATCCCTTGACATAAACATGTCAAAAGAAAATTCAATTTTTGTGACTCCTCACTAGAGGGTGAAAGCTGTATTCTTTTGTAATTATGCTTTCTTTCATGAACTGTGTATTACATATCTGTTTTGGAATTAAAACATGTTTGGTTTTTATGACCTAGAAAATACTGCATCTTTCAAACTGTGTATATTACAGTGCATATTCTCTAGCATATTGTAGTGTGGAAAGGCCCCCTTAAAGCATTGTCTGCTGACAGTCATATATACATATTTCAGAGTGCTGATTTACTGTTTATCCTCTGTGTAAACATATGCGGTATGTAGGACTTCAGCATGGTCTCTGGAATGCAACTAGACTGAGAAACTATTACAGAATACACTCTGGTGTGGAATTTATCATTTTGCTCTTTTTCTCATGCTTACATTATCACAAACATTTCTGCAGCAGATGGGGACTGGATTCTTAGTTTTGTTTATTTTTGTTTTGATTTGCTATTTATGAGTCAATAGTCTGATCTTGGTTTTCTCATTTCCTAAGTTAAAACCATCCTGCTGATGATTATACCTGTAGCTTTTGTGATGGGAAATAACCATTTTGATGAGTTACATGCTGTGCTTCGTTGTCACTACTTTATGTCTGGTGGTTCTGTTTATGATGCAGTTTTATTTGCTGTATGATGAGTAACTCGGCTACTTTCTGTTCTCTGTAAATTGTAATTCCTTTTTGGCATGAGAGTACTGTTTTGTCAGATGAGTATTTTTCTTCTGATAAAGTTTCACAGATCTGGTTGCCAAATCTAGATTTTAAAGTAACATACATATATCAAGTGCTTTGGAACAGGAGAAGGAAGTTAAGGTAACGGCCATTAGCAAAAAAAGGCCCTGCTTGTAGCTAGAACCTGCATAACCCAGTGTAAATAGGAATCTTCTCGGAGCCAGCAGGCATTAAACAAAGACCTTTTCTGTTGTAAACCAAATTTAGTGGAGCTGCATTGTTGCTCCAGCAGATCACTCAGCCCTTGTAATACAGGCCTGACTCCTATGTGGGTTTGTCACCTTTGAAATACAAAAAGGAGCTACCAGAGTCCATTGGCTGCCCTGCATGTGTAAATTAAGAAGAGACCATGGAAAATCAATCAAGGTGACAGTCTATTCATATGCAAAATACTCACACAGGTCATGTATATATCCATCAAGAGTTAATTGTTGCAGAAACATTGTGACAAGCCTGTGCATAGGATTTCATTTCATTTTACTTAATTTTTTTGCTGTGGAGCTACTAAATTCCCATGTTTTTCCTTAAACTTAAATTAGAGACAAGATAAAAATGAAACGATTATAGGATTATTTTCATTTCAAAAAAACTAATTTATTTCTTCCTTACTATTTCAGTTCTTACTTTGTCTTATAAAGCAGGTATATAAAGTAGATGTGTTTCTGAAGGGTAACATTAACTATACTATTATACTTGCAGATTACCGTGTAAATGACAGTATTGCTCCAACTATTCCATACAACCAGTCATATGACCAGAATACAGGTGGATCGTACAACAGCTCGGACAGAGGCAGTAGTACATCTGGTGAGTATCTATAGTGTTTTCCAAACTTCAGCATTTTGGTGTTTGGATGCTCTAAACATGGTTAGACTAGTTACTGGATTTACAGAAGGGATAACGGGGAGGAACCCCCCGACAGAAATACAGCACAGGGATGTTAAACTGCATAAAAACTGGCCCAATATGTGCCTATATTTCTGTTGCATCTTCATGATTGCTTATGCCATCTGAATGGCACTTAAGTAATTGGTTGTCTGAAATAGTGAAAGTCATTAAATCAAATAGAAGTTGGATCTCCTAATGTTAATGGCCTACTGGTTAGTATTATGGTCTCCAAATGAGCAAGTCTTAGAAATTCCTTTTCAGCTGTCACAAAAAAGAGGATTTTATGTATTTCCTTCCTGGTACTTTACTGACTTCTTTTCCATCTCTTGGGTCTACTCACTCAAGACAACCTTATTCACGAACAGACTCAAGATACCAGAACATTTGAGAGATATCTAACAGAACTGCATTAAGACATTTTTCATTTTTTAAATTAAATCCATGCATTTTATTGAGTAAAAAAAAGCATGCATGCATGCATACATAAAGTTTTTATAGATTTCAGAGGCTATATGTCAAAACTATTCTTGTACATCATTCAGATGTAGACAGTAGATAAGTTAAATTTTGTTTCTCATCACCATCTGCTGTGCAAAATATCTAAAAGTAAAAGTCATGAAAGAAGAAAAAAGCTTTTTGTGCTAAGAATGCTGACCAGGGCACCAAAATTGGGCTCTGTGCTTTGGAAATACAGAATATGATTTAATTCTAAAGTTCTTGCTTCTCATTGTGGTATAACCTGTTCACTTTCAGCTTTTATCTCTAGTAGAGAAATGTCTGAAATGTTCAGAGCTAAACCAGAAACTACTTGGTTTGGGGCTTTACTGTCAGTCTGAAATTTAGCCTGTGTTTATTTATATCAACCCAATTACAGAGTGGGTGAGTTATGGTCACAAACAGCAGATTACATCTGCTAATGAAGACAAAGACTGTTCTTTTTGTCTTTTGTTCTGCTGTTGCTTTTGATAGTCCAGTTGCCTTAATCCTAACCAGCGATCCATCTTGACCAACTGTGACTGAGGCACATCAGAGGCATAAACATGTAGGTGAGCCTGCCATGCCTTTGGGTGACCTGAATTCTCAGTCCTGATTCTCCCAGCTGCTCAGGGGTGTTCTGAGAGCCAGCCTTTTGCACATTCCCAGGTCTGCAACATCAGGGTGTGGTGCTGAGCCTGTGCTTAATGACAAGACCCAAAACCCAACATGAAACATCTCAGGGGTACGAACCCATGCAAATTAAAAATGAGAAGGTGGTATTCACCATGCTGACACCTGTTGTGGTTATTCATAACACTAACAATTCATAGTCCTATACCAAGGACTCCAGCAGGAATGAAGCAAGGTGACCAGAGTAATAAATGAATTGTGCTGAACTACTATATATCATGGTGCTTAGGGTAGAGAATGCAAGTGATGGTTGCCTTGGGACAGTGAGGGTCTTGCTTGAAATATTGAGATACCAGAAAAATAATCGTACATACCTAAGACATATTTGTATCTGGCAGCTAAAATGGGACAGTAATAAACAGAACTACTGTCCATAAGAATAGAAAATCTGAGACAGCAGAAGTGATAAAAACAAGCTTCCTAAATACCACTGCAAGATATTTAATCATGTGTATAAGGCTTAACTAGGGTAATATAAAGCCATGCCTCAGTTTGAGAGAAACATGAAGAATTCTAAAATATACTCAAAAATACAGTGACTTTATCTACAATTAAAGAAGTAACAATAACAACAACAGTTAAAAAGGTATACCAAGAAACAATGGTAGAGTCAGTTCTCATCATAAACATGTCCAAAGTCAGAATTCAAGATCACCTGAATAGGTGGTCTTATTCAGTTACTGGAACTGTGAAAGCTGCATTGTTCTATTATGAGCTATAATTTCCCAGTAATAGTAGCTGAAAACATTTGCGCCATACTTCATCAATCTTGTTTCTTCTTTTTTCTGTTATTTTAGTTCTTCCAGCAATTATTTTCAACTGCACCTGCCAATTAAACTAAACCTAGTAATTTCATTGTGCCTAAAATGTTTCAGTGGACAAGTACAAATTACATATATTCAGTGACTTAATGCAACAGTGGAACTTGAATAGATCATATCTGTATCATATTGTATTTTAGGTTCCAGCAATTAAATAGTATAAAGGCACTTCGAGAAATCTGTCTACAGCTCATTTGTTTTAGATTATAATCTATAATGTAATTAATAGAAGTAGGAAGCTCACTCTCAGTGACATTGCTTGTAAAATTCATTTATGGTTTTATCACATTTTGACTATTAACAATTCCAGTTTTGTTTTCTTATGTGCTTTTTTTCATCCTATGTGAAGTTTCTGGTTAAATTCAACTGATTAAAATGTAGAATAATTCTACAAAGAAGCTACAGTTACATGTTGGTGTAAAAACGAGAAACACCAGTTTATTCCAACTCAGCACAATAAATTCCCGGACAATTCAAGAGGATCTGGAGGGGGCCTATGTTTTTTTGTTTTTCAAAGCTAGCGGTGAGGAGACACCACAAATCCATTGCAAATATGTGCTGCTTTTTATTCACAGGGAGTCAAGGGCACAAGAAGGGCGCTCGAACCCCAAAGGCTCCCAAACAAGCTGGCATGAACTGGGCAGATCTTCTTCCACCCCCTCCAGCACATCCACCTCCCCATAGCAATAGTGAAGATTACAGTCTTTCAGTGGATGAAAGGTAAGAAGAATAAATGCATCATCCATTTCTCACTTTAATCACTAGTTAATTGAACTGTAATTTGCCCTGCGAGCTGACAGGGCAGCTTCCCAGAATGGCACACCTTCCTTCTGTGCCATTCTGGTGCTCCTCATCTAGCTGTAGTGCGGCCAGTTAGAGATCACTTACTGACAGTGGTGTATGTTTTCTCAGTACTTCTTTACTAAGCTGTTTTCAAGAGCACATATAACAATGCTTTTTTCTGGGCTGTTTATACATCTATCGGATACGCTAATTACACACTAAAAATTTAAGTCTTTATTTTCTTTAAAAATTCATTTTAGCTATGACCAAGAAATTCCTTGTCCTGTCCCACCTGCAAGGATGTATCTGCAGCAGGATGAGCTAGAGGAAGAGGAAGAAGATGAGCGAGGTCCTACTCCACCTGTCCGAGGAGCAGCATCCTCTCCAGCTGCTGTTTCCTATAGCCATCAGTCAACTGCCACTCTCACCCCCTCTCCCCAGGAAGAACTCCAGCCCATGTTACAGGACTGTCAGGAGGATCTGGGACACATACAACACCAACCTGACCGGAGGTGTGTCAATACAAATATAGCGAGAGACATGTGACAGAAGTCATCTTAACCCCACTGAAAATTCCTGTTAAATTTAGTGAGGCCAAGATTTTTCCCCATGATAGTTACTCTGTTAATATTTAACTTCTAATCCAGGATGCTAGAACTATTTGTAACCTAAGAAATATGTAATTAAGTTGCTTTATTACTATACCATGGAAAGAAATGCAGTATATCACTATGGTATGTATGATGCTGACATAAGTTAAATTCACAGTCATCAGGATATTAAAGTGGTATCGTTAACACAGCTTACCATATAATTACAGTTCCATTGTTTCCAATAGATTTACTGCATTATTACCATAAAATAGCATGCTTTATTTCACAGTAACTGTGCAATTAAGTTGTCACCAATACGTATGAATATATATAAATATATAATTTATATAACTTATAGATTTTCCTCCTCTCATAAATCCTAATACAGGAAATGTTGCTCGCAAAATTTTCTTAACATTTCCACCTGCCCTTATTTAAAAGAATGACCAACATTAATAGAGATATTTGTTATAGGGAAATTTTGTTTCTTCTCTGAGTTGCTTTTAGTACAAACTGTTTTGCATATACGCTCTCACAGCTTCTCTTCATAAAACAGTGAATTCTGAATGTGGTTTGCAGATATTGTTTGTTACCACAAATATGGAAACTTACCTGCAATATTCTAGTCATACTTTCTGTTTTTAGTGAATTGCAGACCTATTATGATGAAATTAATTTCATCTGTCAAGTAGACTGTAAAATTTTGATTTTATTATTGTAGCTTACTGGACATTTATGGATGTATTTTCCAGATGTTTTTTGAAAAGTTAGTTCATTTTTATGTTTCCCCTTTTTAAGTAAGCAGTAATTATTAATTTTTTTTTTTTAAGGGCCTATATTTGCTTTTACTTTTGCGGCCCACTTCTACTTGGCCTGCCTTGTTTTGTTTTCTTTATTCTTTATGGTAATGCTTCTTGTATTGTGTACTTTTTTCTCTTCCTCTATCTTCCTTTAAAATCACTCTTTTTATTAATGAGTGGCTAATAATATTTTCCTGTAATTTCCATTGGCCCTGATATGTTGGGGCACAGAAGTGTTCATTTTAATGACTCAAGTTTTCTGGGTTATTTAGAGGTTAAACTAGCTGGACACTAATGGAAAAGGGAAGCACTATGTGTACGATGTGTTGTGAATGACTTCCCAGACCCTTAGCTACCATGTTCTGGAGAGTGGGAGATACAGAATGGAGTAGGAATTGGAGCAGGTGTATGCAAGCATGCGTAACCAGCCAGCAACTGCCTGGAAAGTAGAAGGTTTGCTCAGCAAAAGACTCATGACCAGTCGCCATAAATGTCATCAAAGTAGTGGCAGAATTATCTGGAAGGGTGTTCCAGTTTAAGCTCTGAGGGCATACAGCTTACCCACTGAGTGAACTGAAAAAATAAAACATGTATTCATTCTATTCTTCCTACATTGGCTAGGGACTAAATTTGTCTATTTTATCTTTTTCAAACATTCTTTTCTTTTTGCTACATCCATTTTACCAGTTAAAAAAGATTCTCATCATTCTACTTGATTTGTAGGGCTTGACTGACTATCTTTTCTGTCTAATGGCATTGATATGACCCATGGCACTGCTGTTTAGGAGTTGCATGTACTGTGCTCAGCAGCTGTAGCCCATTCTGGAAGGGGTGGGTGTGGGTGTGTGTATATGTGTGTGTGTGTGTGTGTATGTGTGTGTCTATTTTGAATATGGTGTGACAATACTTTCCAATTAAGAATACATTCTTAGTGGTGCCTCTTTGTGTTATTTTTGAGGGGTTTGTAAATGGTGGTTTTATATTGAAAATAATGTCTAAAATGCTGTTTGCCATTTGCTTTACTTGTAGTTCTGCTGAATATTATCTCAATTTCTGATCAGAACCAGGCATCTAGAATATGATTCTGGTGGCACTGGTGTCCTGTAATATTTCTCTGTTCAGTGAGCTTACTAGAAGTATAGCAAACTGAAATAGAAATCTGTGCTCTGGAAGAGTGGACAAGCAGAGAAAAAAACAGATGTTAGTGTTAAAGTGAGAGCTGAGATACAAGACAATGTCACTGTTATATCTAGAACCACTGCATCAGATAAAGCAAATGAAGTTTTCTTAATTCTGTATGCTCAGGAACCAGCTCTCTCAGTTAGCCTGTCTTTAAAGGTTGGAAAGCAAGTTATAATTTCAAGAACCCTAATATATTTTGTAACCAGTTGCATGTCTCCTAATAGCAAAACCTAGAGAACGGGAAGACTGGCATATATATTACAAGGACAGTTGTCACAATAGCTTTAAATTAAGGTGGTAAATCTTTAATGGGCAAGGTCTCTAGTCAAAGGCAGGTAGAGATGCCCATGCAGCAATGGCTTCTGGGATTTGAGGGGAAGGGGTGTTATTAAATGATTATTGGGAATATCTCCCTAACTGACCTTTTCTTCATTCTGTTCAGTACTTAATACAGCAAGTAGAAAACAGTGGCTAGATGATGTAGTTCAGGGAGGTTCCAACTTGCTCTTGACACAAAGTATGTTTTTTCTTGCTAAATTTTCCTTTCTAAATTAGTAAGTATTCTCAATTATTAAAATAAAAAAATCATGCCCCCCCCCCAAGAAAAGATTCAATTTTATGAGAGTTACCATTTGTCAATGAGATAATAAGAGGGAAAAATTGACAAGGGAAAATTCATTTGGAAGTTTTTGCAAAGCAGGCTGCAGTAGAAATTCCTGGTAAGCAAATCCAACAGTGCAGCCATTGCTGCAGAAGCTATTTCTTCCTATCAGACAAATGGCAATTAAAGAGCATGCCTGTGGCCCTGTGAAGAAAAACTGGTGACAGTGTTACTAACTGGGACTTCTGAGTGAAGTATTAACTGAACATTGATCTAATGATACCTAATATTTTCCTCTTGAAGCTGGAGACACCACTACTTGATGATTTAAGCTCAAATAACCCATACATCTATATGCATTTTTATGTTCTTAAGACTTAAAAGTAATGTTTTGGTAGAGAATTCTTTCTTTATATTATCACCTAGACCAATTGAAAAAATAATGAAATAAAAGTATCTCTTTTCATATCTTTCTAAATCACTGGGGTAGGTAGAGGGAAGATGGTGTTTATGAACAATCTATTTGGATAGAGGCATCTGTTGACATTGATAGTTGCAATCTTCTTAGAGCAATATACAGACACTTCCTTTGCTCATACTCTCAACGGTGCACAAGTATTTGTTTTAAATAGTCACATGAACTGTAAGTACCTCTGCCTAGCTGTGCATGTGCTACTTTAGGAAAAATGAACAGCTTTATGCAAAATAAACCAGTTTTCATTAAGATCAGTGACAAGGGAGCCATACTAAAAGATCAGATTTCTTTGTGGTAGATTTCAAACTCCAGTTCCGATTCACAGCAAAAATAAGAACTAAAGAACCAACCAGCCAACCCTGAACCTTTCAGAATTGTATTGCATTGATTTAGAAAGGCAAGTTAAGCTTGTTGGGAAATAAAAGAATATTTGCATTGATCTCCTATCTCCTCTGGCTATGTTATGTGACTTCAATTCTTCTTACACTTGTGTTTTTATGCAGACGCCAACCTGTGAGTCCTCCACCTCCTCCAAGGCCTATCTCCCCACCACATACGTATGGATATATCTCAGGGCCTTTGGTCTCTGATATGGATACTGATGCACCAGAAGAGGAAGAGGATGAGGCAGATATAGAGGTTGCCAAGATGCAGAACAGAAGGCTCCTTTTGCGTGGCCTTGAGCAGACACCTGCCTCCAGCGTTGGGGATTTGGAGAGCTCTGTAACAGGGTCCATGATCAATGGCTGGGGTTCAGCCTCTGAAGAAGATAACATCTCAAGTGGGCGGTCTAGCGTTAGCTCTTCTGATGGATCATTTTTTACCGATGCAGATTTTGCACAGGCTGTTGCAGCAGCTGCAGAATACGCTGGCCTGAAAGTAGCGAGACGTCAAATGCAAGATGCATCAGGAGGTGAGTTTGTCCTCGGTTTGATGGGAGAAAAGAAAAAATGGCCATCGTGAAATGTATTTATCCTCAACCACTTCCTGAATTCCTCTTGTTCTTAAAACATTTAGAAATGCAGGAGAGGGGGGGAAATTTACACTAGTGGAAGAGTCAGAAAAGGAGTTTTGGTGAAACAGTTCAAATAAACAGCTGCTTTACGTTGTTCATTATAACTAGTTCCTAATTTTTTGGTCTCTTTGGTCATTGCCAAACCTCAACCCTGCTAGTGGATTTGCACCCAGAACTAAGTGAAAAGAAAAAAAAAAAAACAGATTACAGAATTCTATCCTTTTCCTAGTATAAAGCTCCCAGTGGTTTTGGTCACTCATATCAGAGATTTAATCCCTTTGTATTGAAATATCCAAATAAATAGTAAACCTTTATACTCATATTTCTACTGGATCTGGAAAAAATGTTTTCCATTTAATATTTTGGTTTTATCTTTTGGAGAATGCTGTTCAAGCTCTTACTGCTCTATTATTGAGATGAACTGGGTTTGTGTTAGTTTCGTAATTGGACAGCTGTTATTAGTTGCCATTTAGGTTGTAGATTATGCATATGCAGCATGGCCTTATGCATATGTTTCTTCTTGTTTTTCTCCTGAATCACCACTGGATATATTGGATATGATATTTGAAATATTTAATGTTTTACAGCATACTGGTTACTAGTAACACTGGATATATGCAAGTAATCAGTAACCCAACTAGGCCCAATGGATATTTTTATAGTTCAGCTGAAAAATAAGAATACTACAGGGTGGGATGCAGGTTTCATGCAGATCCATGAATGTTTTGCCAATCCATCCTATTAAACTGCCAGATCTGGAAAAGAGGTACTCTGTCACAACTGTGTCCACCCTGACTCCACAGATTTGCAACCTTCCTCCCATTTCTGATATCCTCTCCCAGTTAACAGTCCTTTGTTTCATTTCAACACAGCTGTTTATCATGAAGAGTGAGAGGGGAGGCAATTTAGTAATTCTGGATTAAATCATGGCCAATTGAAGTAGGTGGCAAAACTACCATTCGTACCCACAGGGCCAGGATTTTATTCATTTTACACATACAAGTTCACACAAATATGTGTGTCTATGTGTGTGTAAATATATTTATTTAGAAAAAGGTCTTTTTATGTCCCATTACTATTACAGGTAAATAATTTTACGACAGTCAAGTTGATGTTATGTGGTGATTTTTGTGTATTGATATTTCCTGTACCTGACTACACGTCCTAAAAATGTGACACTTCTTATCTGCAAATAAACTGTGATAAAATGCCAGTCATACATCCCCGATGGATTCCTGGTAATTCCCTCAAAGCAGAGGAGGGGACATCTGTACCTGAGACCTGCTGGTGACTTCCTCTGCCTGTGGCATGGGTAACCTCATGCTGCCCAAGCTAGGGGGGCCAAAACATGTCTTGAAACACTTCATTATTTCCAGAATATTACTGCACAGGAAGCCTGCTTGTGCTTGCTTGCTGATGGAGTTCCCATTCCTGGGGCAGGAGCTACCAGCTACCAAGCAGTTGAATAATTTCTGTGCAACGAAGCCAGCCTGCCTACTGGTAGGATAGCAAATGCTTCAGTATATTTGCAGCTCACTCTAAAACTGATTACAGGAGGGATAAGAGTTTTATTATTGTTCCAACAGTGTATTTTCAGGTTTTGTATAGCTGGGTCATTCTGATGTGAAAAAAAAAAAAAAGTATGAAACATCTTTTTGGATAAAAAAATAATAGCTATTGTTCTGTAACAATTTCCAGGCCGTAGACATTTTCATGCATCACACTGTCCTAGACCCACCAGCCCTGTATCTACTGACAGCAACATGAGTGCTGTTGTAATACAGAAGGTCCGACCTGCCAAAAAGCAAAAACACCAGCCAGGACATCTGCGCAGAGAAGTCTACACAGATGGTGAGTCCACTGAAATGGGTGAAAACGTCAGTGAACCTTTCTAAATATGCATTCAATGTGTGTGTGTGTGAAATTTTTCCACGGAGATAACATTATGTTTCAGAATTCAGTGATTTGTGTTTCCTGTTGCTAAACACACTGAACAGATTAATCATTTTAAATGCCAGAGTTCCTTAATACTGTACATTGATGCTTCCACTCCAGAGCCTTGCACCTGTTTTCTATAGTGTCCTAATCGGCTAATTACTGTCATTATTTAAGAGCCCAGATAGCATAAATAGTACAGTCATTGAGAATAATGTGCTGTTAGGATTAAAATCTTCGTTCACATGACTGACTATTAAAACCTTCAGAATATATCTTTTCCTGGGGAGAAAAAAAACCAAAAAAAACAACCACATTTACCATTCAAAAGGTGGACAACATAAATCAATGAATTTTAATCCTGACCACAGCATTGTTGCAAGTAGTTACTTTGTGAGTAAAAGCAAAATCTAATCATCTTCTCTCATGCCTTCACACACAATATCAACTCTTGCTGAAAAGGTAGTGCTTGTATTCTCTTGGGAGTGTAAGAGGATAATGCAAACATTGTGATGTTGTCTAGAGAGAGCCTTTAATGAAAATGCCTCAGGTGGTGCAGCTTTTATTAAAGCACTACCTTCCAGTTTTATAAAACAACCCACGGGCTTTGTTGGAAATTCATGTAAGATAAATTCTCCAAGACTTAACCCATCTTGTCAAGTTTACTGAATTTGCTAACGGCGGGGAGGGGAAAGAAAGGCATCGTTCCCCACCTCCTGGTTCTCTGCAACAACAATCTGATTAGGACTTTCATTACCAGTCTGAAATTTTTCAAAGAGGGGCGTCATTTGCCATTATCATATGAAAGCCTAATATTATAGATCCTTATCCAGGGTTACATGAAGGGAGTTTTGAGCCACTTCTCCCTATGATTCCTGCCACTTGACAAAAAAATTTAATACAAAGCTCACAGCGTGATGAGCAGAAGTAATTTAGCAATGAGTGGTTGTCCGTGCTATTATCTGTACTTTATTCTGAGTATTTTCTCTCACTAGCATCTATCTGATACTAGGCTGCATTAAATACTGGCATGACACAGTGCACCTGGGCCTCTTGGCTTATGCCCAGGCCCCTTCTGTCAGTGAAACTGAGCTGTTGGAATATTATCTGATTTCAAGAGGTTATTACAGTGGTTTTGTGCATGTTTGCTTCTGCGAAAGGACAACACAAGGTGTAAATCCCAAAACTGTACCAGAAATGTTACGTTTATGAGACCCTTCTAATGGCATTCTGCAAGATTTTGTGGACTTTTTGTCAGCTATTTCTCTTGAATAGAATGCTCTTAACTGAATAATTAGCTGAGCATCAAACCTCGATACAAGCACAACAGCTAGGGCATCAGAAATAAAATCTGAACAGGAGTTTTATGTGGCCATTGTCTTCTAACACAGAAATAAATAAGAGATGGGCCTGTATTTGATGACAGTTTTTTGTAAAAGTAATTATACAAAGTTAAATCATAGAGCATTGTGGTTAGATATTGCAATAGATTTGACAATCATGATCAATATTTGTTTTGTGTTATATAGCACCTGCTTACCTCAGCATATTCTCTAATTAGGTAAGAATTTCCGCTAACCTGTTTAGTGTGCAATACAGTGTGGTCATTCAGGGAACAGCAAATTATGGCTTTAATTTCTTCAGATCTAATAAAACCCAGTTCGAAGGTTGAAGGGCTTGTTTGGTTTTGATCTTTTTTTATTATTATTATTTTTTACCCTCAAGCCATTTACATAAGCAAATTTGGAACCTTACTGAAGATTCCAAGCATTCAGTTTAATAGCCACATCTAGTATATTGTCCCTTTAGAATTAGCTATAGAATAACATCTACTAATTGTTTTCCTCAAGTGGAGAAAAGGGATATGGAGACATGAATGAAACAGTTAAGAACAATTGACCTTTCCTAGTTATACTTAGGTTTTTCTGTTGGCTTGATGTTACACTGTTACTTACCTTTTTTATAAAGGAGTGCCTGACACAAAGATTTTTTTGTTTTTTCTTCATAGTGGGTGAAAATATGTGTTGTAGTAGAGCAAAGTGAATTGCTCTTCTGAATTTAAGCATTTTTGGTGGCTAGAAGCTTTGAATAAATATTAAAAAGAGATATTAAAAAGAGATGCTTTCTCAGCCTTTAAAATAGAATTTACTTTCACATATAAAGAACTTTCTACTGTTCCCAAATTACCTGAATTAGTATTTGCTAGCAGTTTCATGAAATACTAGTGTCATGAAGAATTTTCATGGTTAGTTGACAGAAAGGATATATAAATAAAGTTTTTGCATGACTGGTTGAAAATGCCAAGAGTATTATCAGCAGCAATATATGTAAGTCAGAAAATTCTATTGTTTTTAATTTATACAGCAAGATTTGCAAGAGAGATTAATATTTCTGAAAGTGTGTTTGTTACTAATGTAGCAGGAAAAAGTCTTCTACTACTCTTTTCTAAATAAGGGAGAGTGCTCTCTGTTCTACTCTGCATTGTGCAGTAGTAACAATTTTGTATTTTCTGCTAACATTAGTTCAAATCACTTTCTACTTTATGTGAAAGGGGATTTCAGCTCAGTTGTTTTATTCCATGACAGTCATCCAGCAGGTGAAATGTTCTCCATATTTATTACTGAAAACCTTTTCTCAGTAAGTGGTAAGGATTAAAATGTATGAATTTTTAATTGCTCTTCATCTAGCCTTTTAGAGACTTAACTACTAGGAGTGCCTTACAATAACCAACTAACAGATGTATCCTTCTTCTCCACCTTGCCTGACCTACTTACATATTTAATTTAAGAAACCAAATTTTAAAAGAATGTTTTTATCTTTTCTAAAACTATATATATGAAAGTCTCTTCTGAACTCGATTTATTAAGAGTTACAAGCCCTCAGAATTGTAAGAATTTAGATAAAAATGATAAAAGTACTTTGCCATTGTTCAGTTTAGTAGGTCTTTCAATAGAAAATATCCCATTGACAATTCATATGAGATTTTAAACCATTGCTCTTTTTTAAATCTCTGAAGGACAAAGGAACAAATACTAACATTTTCACAACTAACTGGTTGAGACTGTAACTGACTTATTTCACTGTTTTATCAATGACATGACATTAAGACAGCTGAATTTCTCGCAAAAGGCAATTGAATATCTGCCAAGTATTTCCTTGAATTTTCACTTTGAAACGTTAAGCCGTTCTGCATGCCAGAGTCATTTGTCTCCCTCTGCCTGTGCAGTAACAAAAATGTACTCTGCACAAATTTCAGCAAGGTAAAAACTAAGTGTAGGAAAGCATTTCTTACTTCTGCTAAAAAGCAGCTTGTTATCGAATAATAATTTTCAGATACCTGCCGCCTTTGCAGTCCCTACCTCTGATTCCATTGTGAGATATTTTGTAAATGCTGATTTTGTTGCTGAGGGAGTTTTTGTGGAGTGAAAACTGTTTTGATGAAAGCATTATGTAAATGTACGTACAGACAGAAAAACTCTACAATTCAACAACCCACTGCTTTTATACATCATACTGGGGTTTGCTATATCTATTTATTCATCTAATTATTGTCTACTGTTTGAGCCATGTTTCTTGAAAGATAAGGCCTGAAAATAACTTTAGTACATGAATAGTAGTAGCTGAAGTTATTATGTATCTAGGAATTTTAAATGATCTTAAAGCTTTACTAAGTCAGGCACAGTCTTGAGTTTTGCATGCCTGCACAAATATGCAATAGAACAAATATTCACTTTGTACCTTCTCCAGTATTGCATAAAATCTGTAAGGGCTGTTTTCTTCAGGTTGCCTAATAAGGCCTACTTCCCTCATTTGTCACAACTTACAGTTCATCTTTTTGTGCTTATTTGTCATTGCTCCACTTCAGTGCTAAACTAACTTCGCAGATTATTTTTCCCCACTGCTGGTTTGCTTATTCCATGATTCCTGTATGTGTTTTCAGTTAGAAAATTGTCATTGCTCCTTTCAAAAAACATATATGGAAGGTTTCCCCTTTAGACCATGCTATGTAACGGCATCCATTAATTGTCTGAGTTATGTGAGAAGCCGTACAACAGTAATACATAGACATGAATGAAACATGTGAGCACAGCTGACCTTTAACAAATACTTCTGAGTTCTCTATATTGGTTTGATGTTGCTTTGTGATTTATTTTTTATTCTGTACAATGGAAGCTTCCATTTTGCTTTTAATAAGAAGTGTGCCAGTTTGTACTCAAGGAGGCAGATTGAATCTGGGTTTTCTTTGTGATCTGAGCTATTAAAATAAATACCAGAGGGGTGTAATAGTGTTGACCTCTGAAAAGTTGGGGTTTTTTTTCTCTGTAAAGGATTCTTCTCAGCAAGGAGTACTGTGTTATAATGAAGATTTCTATAGTTTCCCTGCAGGTTGCAAAAATGTTCTTGAAAGAGAGTATCACTTTTCTTTAGTTATTACTGTACCATAGAGCTGCTGCCGTTTTATGAAACTTTTTATATCAATGCATCTTTCCTTTCCATAGTCAAGATTTAACACCACTTTGTTCATTGTCCTGTGTAGCTGAATAGGATTCTTGAATAAAGTAGTTTGTTCCAAGTTGTATTTTATAGGCTACAGGAAAGATGCTGTTCCTTCCCTTCGGTATCGAGCCAGTGCATTGCCATGCCACAGCTGTTGGAGATTGGCTCCAAGGGTTGCTGAAAAGGCTGATGTTAGGTACCTCCACACCCCTTGCATCAGCAGGCTTAGCAGAAGGGCTATTCAGTGCCCTGATAACTTAATAGAGACAGTGAGTGGGGAGTATGAGACAGCAGATACTGCATGAACAGCTGTGGTTTCAGAAGCCTACACTTCTGAGTTTGAATATCTTCATGCACGTGTGGTTTAGTATGCTCTTTTCTGAGAAGACATGTTGTAAGAAGGATGTTTTCCTCAGAAAGGAAAATATTGTTTGAATCTCTGCAGGCTAATGCAGAGTTTATCTTATTTTTTTTAAATCTTGACCAAGTTCTATACTCACTAAAAGTATTCTGCAAAAGGTGGGAACTCTCACCATCTCCAGCCTTGCTTTCGAAGAATGGTTCTTGTGCTTGATAAGCTTTGGTCTGGATTTGAGGTGGTCTGATGCACTGAGCTTTCAAGGGACATACCACACGCAACTCTGAGTTCTTGGGCAATTTTCATACAATTTTTCACCAAGTTGTTGAATTGTAAGAAGTTATATACTGCCTCAGACCAACATTGTTTGGAGCAGGTATTGCCATTTAAGATCACATGGCTATGGAGCCTTGTGATCCAAATATCCAAAATTGTAGGCACATATTTATTTAAACTTCTACAGGATGGAACAGCGCAGTGAAAATAGTTTGCTCATTTGAACAAGAAGTTTTCTTGGTTGCTTGGTTGTTTTTTTGGTGGGATTTTTTTTCCTCTTTTTTTTGGTGTTTTTTTACCAAGACAATGGAATTAATGCAGCAAGTATGATGTTACAGGTCTCATTTACCTGAAATATGTCCAACCTTAGGAAATGTAGTTTATGACATCTTTCTTCTTCATCATCCCAGTCCAGACAACTGATAAAATTTTTGGTCTTATTTAAAACAGGTCAAGGGCAATTCCAAGTTATGTCACCAATTTAATGTAGCCAGGATGGTGCCCAGTAAGCTTGCATAGAGCAGCGAATTCTGCATTGCTACACCTTTCCACAGGGCTAGACGAAGTCACTTGTGCTTTGTGTCACTGGAAAACCTCTTGAAAATGTCTGGCATATGCCATGTCTGAATTTATACATATGTTAAATGCTTTTTTTTTTCTTATTCTGGAGTACTACCTTTATTTTTGGCCCAATTTAGTTAATTTTCAGTTGAAACGTTCACTTGAATAGACTGTGAATTAGCTAGTGATGGTGTTTGAAAAACACAGCTGCTCCAAGATTTTTGTGGAAGTAGAAAGAATGAATGCTCACTATCATAAAATGCTGAAGTTACATTTTGTAATAGTGCTAGGGTTTTTTTTAGCAATCTCATTTGAGAATATTAACCTCGGAATCATCTTTCACATCTCACTTTTTTAACTTGGTCTCTTATATGCATATGAATTGTTCCTACAGCTTTGTGGTGAACTGCTTTTGTATTGTTACTTCCTTGCTTGCCTTTTACATTTTTTTCCTTCACATTTTATATTCCACAGAGGACTATTGTATCCTGATGAAGAGTTTTACACATTCTAGTTCTAAGTCTTAATGCAGGAACAGAAAACTGTAACTAAGTAAAACATATGTGTGCCTTATAAATACTATTTAAAAATATACAGAATTTTAGAACCCCTTAAACTGTGCTAATTTAAGGACAGAAATTCAAAAGTCTCGTCTGTCTCTTTTGTTTGGTTGCTTGGTTGGTTGGGTTTTTTTTGTTCTTCCTGTTACTTCGTTGATTGAGTGTGGATTTTTTTATATCTCATGACACACCCACAGACATCAGGGATATATATGTTAGATTAACCTATTATTTTGAAAGAAGAATGTAATAATTACTATAGTTTCTCCTTACATATATCAGCAGTGCATTTACACCCCAGCCAACTTGCTTTAATACTCAGTACACTGAAAACCTGAAGCAACTCTAGCACAAGCTGCTGTGTTGTTGAATGGATTTTTCAAAAACAATAAATACCAGCAAAGATATGTTAGTATCTTTATGTTGATATCCACAACAGATATATTAATACTGAAGTGCCCAAAGTTTATTACAGCTTTTTTTAATTATTTTTAAGAAAATACTGTTATTTGAAAAGGCAGTAAGTAGTCTTTACTTTTTCCATTTTTAAAGCTCAAGCTTTGGGAAAATACCCATCAGCAATCATAACAATAACATAATAATTTTTGGGGTGGAGGGAGAAGGGCAGAAAAGACGGCTGAAGGTAAATAGGGCATCTGTTTCTCCAGTTCAAGTTTATTATTTCTTAATTTCATTGGTGTATGATGTTATTGTAATTACTTTTTTTTTTTCAACTTTGTAGACTTGCCACCCCCTCCTGTGCCACCTCCAGCTATAAAATCACCAACTGCTCAGTCCAAATCACAGCTGGAGGTGCGGCCAGTCATGTTGCCAAAACTTGCTTCTATAGAAGCGAGGACAGACAGATCTGCGGAAAGGAAAGGAGCGAGCTACAAGGGGAGGGATGGGGTGGATGGGAGACAGCATTCGGATGTGCGGACAAATTCAGGAGAGAGGAGAGAATCACAGGAACAGCAAAACGATGGGAAACTGCGAGGAAATAAAGCACCAAAACGAGAAACCACACCAGCAAAAACTCATCTTCTTCAAGGTTGTTTTGCAAGCTCTGGGTTTACTGAAATATTGAGTGTTGATCACAGGGAACAGGCCAGCTGTTTTCAGGTCTCTCACACTGCTGGTGTGAGTTGAAGTTAGATCTGCTGAATTGTCACCATTTATTGTAATTATCCAGTGCTAATACAGGTTACATTGCAGATTCTCATTAGGGTAAAATGGAAAGAAAAGCTTATGAAAAATATAGATTTTTCTATCTTGCTTTCCTTATACCCATCATGTATTAAAGCTAATGCTGAGGAATCCCAAACAGAAATATTCCTCAAAAGTTGTAAGGATCAGTGTTCTTGCCATTACCATACATTTATGGTCTAGTTATATTTCATCTTTCTAATTATGATCTAATTTATCAGGGAACTGAGTGAAGTCACATAGCAGAGGTTCGTTACAGTGGATTGCTACAACGAAAAGTTATTAGAAGGTTATCTTAGCGGATGGTGCTGAAATTTGAAAACATGCCCACTAATTTTGTTTCAAACTCAGTCAGAAATTTAGAGTCTAATATTTAGGTGTAATGAGTTCCTTGTGAGTATCATGCATGCATTGACATTTCCTTCTCCTCAGTTATATTGAAAATATACTACAAGGGGTGCGTTTTTTTCTTAATTTTCCTGTAGAGCATAGAGCAAGGATCATAAATTGAAATGAAGTGGACACTAATCATAAGTTAGTTTTTCTGTGGTGAATGTTACCACGTGAATACTATAAATTTCCTCAAGAAAGCTTCTATAATGCTATTATGGAAAGAGTGTATTTCATATTCCTGTCAGGCATCCCTTTATACCTCCTGAGGGTCATAAAAACTAAAATAAATCAACTGCATGCAGAAATTTTAGAATCTGTGGCCTTGTAAACATAACAATGTATATATTTAATTATGCAGAGGACATCCTGCCATATTCTAGGCCAACGTTTCCAACATCAAATAATCCTAGAGATCCCAGCTCCTCCAGCTCAATGTCATCAAGAGGATCAGGAGGCAGACAGAGGGCAGATCAAACAAATATAGCCCGAAGGAATGTTGCAGAAATGCAAGTTCTGGGAACGTATGAACAAGGAGAAGAGGAAGAAGAAGAGATGGAGGTAACTGCAGTTTTACTGCTGAAGATGACTAGAATAAGGCTATTTTCTGTGCTTAGACAGATGTCAAGAAAAAACACTTTTGAAACAGAAATATTTCTCTTCAGGAAAATTAATATGTTTATCTATCTATTGAGAGTATGTTCATTCCAAGAAAAGAAACTTTAAGAATGTGTCAAAAACATAAAAAACAAGTAATATGTAGCATAATATAATTGTCACCATACGAAAACCTATGGAACAGAACTTGCAGAAATACAATATTTAAATGTGCACTTTACTTTCACATTAGAAATAATCTGGATAATGTAAAGAACTAGAGCATCTAAGAACACCTTGACATTGCCTTTCACATTTTTTGACAGTTTTTCATTCTAGATTTTACTAGATATTAAGGCATGAACTTTTTTCTTCTTTTTTTTTCCTGCCTAATGATACTAATTCAATTTAAATCCTGATTGTAAAAAGGGTGTCCATCATGCAGTCATGTTCCTGCATGTGATTAAATTCAGTTATTATTATTTAAAAGTAACAAATCTCTAAGAAGTATGTGAAGCATACAGTCTGCCCAGGGGGCCAAGAAGGCCAATGGCATCCTGGCTTGTGTCAGCAATAGCGTGGCCAGCAGGGACAGGGAAGGGATCTGACCCCTGGACTCGGCACTGCTGAGGCCGCACCTCGATTCCTGTGTTCAGTTTTGGGCCCCTCACTCCAAAAAGGACATTGAATGACTCGAGCGTGTCCAGAGAAGGGCAACGGAGCTGGTGCAGGGTCTGGAGCACAGGTCGTACGGGGAGCGGCTGAGGGAACTGGGGGGGTTTAGTCTGGAGAAGAGGAGGCTGAGGGGAGACCTCATCGCCCTCTACAGCTCCCTGAAAGGAGGGTGCAGAGACCTGGGGATGAGCCTCTTAGGACAAGAGGTAATGGCCTCAAGTTGCGCCAGGGAAGGCTTAGACTGGATATTAGGAAGCATTTCTTTCCAGAAGGGGTTGTTAGGCATTGGAATGGGCTGTGCAGAGGGAGGTGCTGGACTCCCCATCCCTGGAGGTGTTTAAGAGTCACGTTGACGTATTGCTTAGGGATATGGTGTCGTTGGGAACTGTCGGTGCTAGGTTAACGGACTAGATGTTCTTCAAAGTTCTTTCCAACCTAGTTGATTCTGTGATTCTGTGAAACAAATTTTAAATAATAAAAATTGAATGTCTAGTCATTTTTGTCTTTTTTCTTTTAACACAGGAAACAGAAAGCTGAAGACAACGACATGTACTGTAACAGGCTTTTAAAATCTAATCAGAAAAAAAAAAAATCACTTAAGATGCCTCAAGTCTGATGATGTTTGACGCCAGAAATAATGTTCAGTGCAATCGGAGTGTACAATTTTTCATTTTTCTTCATGCCGTCAGAATGCTAGTTTTTATTTTACTCTTTCTTTGTAAACCCTCCTTATTAGGAACGGCCCTTGCCTATTCCATAATGCTAAGTGCATCACCTTTGCTGCCCAAGAAGGCAGGTAAACTGTTCTTCATGATACTTGGGCTGGCTGCTGCTTCAGGATTAGAACAGAAGGGGATTCCAGAGCCTGGGATCCTGAGGTTTCTCCCCAGCACGACGGCGCTTAGTACACTGCCAGTACACCAGTGAGCCAACCGATAACATTGCAAGTGATACAGCATTGATTAAAAAGATCCCTAAAGTGAACATCATGCAGAACATTCTTTTATTCCAGGGGTTTCACTGTAGTCTGCAGTTAGTGCAAATGGTATCTTGCAATCTCAGTACAGACTGTGGTGTTTTCTGCCAGTCTCTTGCTAACCTTTTGCAGATGATACAGTTTTATAAATGCAAGTAGAATTAATTTGGGATGAGGTGGCTCTCATTGTAAATATGTACTCATTTTAAATCCCCTGTGGTACTTTGATTTGTCTTTCCATTTTCATCATTAACTACGTTCTTATTAAAAATGTCCTTTGGGATAGGCAAGAGGTAAGCCAATATGATTGTTATTTGCCTAATTATGGCATGAACAAGTTTATCTGAAGCTTTTTCTAGTTTTCAGCTTCAACAATGCTTATGAAAATAAGCAGGAAAATCAATGGACATTTTTAATAATGATTGGATAATATCATTAACTGTTACTGGCCCAAATCTCAGACCTCTACTTGTGTCAATTCACCTTAAAGAAGAAGTGCCACTTAAAGAAGTTTTGTTTGATCTTGGCGATTAATTTTTTTGTAATGCACTGCTTATCTTTTTTTTTTTTTTTTTGGTTTTAAAAGCACAATCACTAAACTTTGTTTGTAAACCATTGTAACTATTAACCTTTTTTTTGTCTTATTGAAAATGTTAAGCATTTGTTTGGGATATTTTTCATCTTTTTGTTAATGCTCTATGTTTGTATTTGGAATATTTGAATGATGACAGATGGTAAAGTAACAAACCTAAATGTGGGCCATAATCAAAATACTTCTCACTTTTCCTGGACTTATAGAAAATTACCAGTTTTGCTGTGGCCTCTCTCAACATTGGATTAACATTAAAGCTGAAATAGAGGCATTAGTTGCATTGAATTTGCCAAATGATGTCCTCTGTCTGTAGATTTTTATGATCTTTTTTGTAATTACAAAATTTCTTTGTCATTGGTGCTAATGGAAAAATGTGTGTTTGTTTATTGACAGCTATCAGGACTAGCCCCAATGAAAAAAAAAAAAAAAAAAAAAAAAAAAAAAAAAAAAAAGTGTTTTGGTGTTTACCGAGGACTGAAATTTTTCATTTAGCTAATTTTTAAAGAAAGGTTCCATAGAAAGGGTGTGCAGTACTAAAGGAACAATCCATGTGATTAATGTTTTCATTATGTTCATGTAAGAAACCTCATATTTTAGCCATAATTTTGCATACTGAGGATCCAATAATCAGAAAAGTAATTTTTGTCACATTATTTATTAAAAATGTTCTCAAATACATTATGTTTCTTGAGTAGTTTCTTGTGTTCCCTGAAACATAATTTTAGGACCAACTCTGGTCTTACTTCTGTTAAGATTCAGAAGCTGTTCCGCTGAAATCATATAGTTACAGTAGCATGAGCAAAGCAGGAAAGCTGGATGCAGGCTGAGATTTTACATAATTACAATTGATTGCCTTAAAGATCTGTTTTTTGGGTGCTTCATGAACTGTGATAACAAAAATATCTCTTAGCCTGCCAATTTCCAGAGAAATCTGTACCAACAAAAGCATTCACCTCAGGGGTGAGATACCTTTGTTACAAAGGAAATAAGATCCAAATATGTGAGGGGAATGAATATTGTGAGTCATATGTTTGTTGAGGCCTGCACAAATACAAGTTTTCTTACTTGCCTGCTGTCCTCCTGCTCTGTAGCTATTCTGCGGATGGCAGAGTCCTGCTGTGGATGACCATCAAGTAGGTGTTGATCCCTTTTCCACTCTTGCATTTTTGTAACCCTGTACTCTTACTGATCACCCCGTTTTCACCCTTTCTTACCGTACCCATGTCATCCCATTATAAAGATAGCCAACTCATTCCATAAAAAATGACACTATATCTTTATCCAACAGTACCTTTTTGCTTCTTGTCTTTTTGACTGCCATACTTCTCCTTTCCCAAGAGCTTTAAACAGAGCAGAACCAGATCCTAAGGTGCTGCAGTGTCCTACATCACCAGGTATCTTGCCACAGAAGAGTGCTAGAGCCTTGAAAGCTTAATAAGGCATAAGCCTCAAGTATATTTTTTTTTTCATAATTGTAGCTTTGAAGCAAGTATTAAGATTGTAGAATAAGTTAAATATGTTACTTGAATAAGTAAATATGCTACGTTGCTTGGGTTAGGGGGTTTCAGTGTCTTCGGTCCTCATGCCTGAGTTCAAACCCACCACATAATCGAGAGAGGAACCTGTAGACCAGACTGTGCCACAGGAGACATCCATCTGGCCTGCACATTTGCTTTGGAGGAGGCAGGAGAGGTTGGTTTGGTGGGCACAGATTGCTTCAGCAGCTGGTTGTCTTTCCTGGCAGTGGGAATGGCCTCATGGTTTGGGACCAAGCCATTGCCATAGCAGGGTTTGGGGAACGAGGTGGAGCTCGAGACAGGGTCCCTGAGCATGTCAACAAAAGCTGAAGCCACTGCGAGAGATGTAGTGGTGCATCACAAAACTGGGATCTAGTTGCAGCTGTAGCATGGAGACCTCTGCTAGGTGTATCTGTCCAGAAACACTGGTGCTGCCTGCCTGAAATTACAAGTACTCCCTTCATTCTTTACTGGCATGGTGACGTACTGGAAACCACGCATCGGATGCTCAGATGATGTCCATGTCCATCTGCGTAGCTTCACTAGAAGTCAGACTTCAGCTGAAGTTCTGACCTCAAACAGTGGTAAGTAGGAAATCTTGCCTAATTAGTTTTTTTACTAAGAGTTATTCTAAATTTGTTTGATGGTTGATGATGTTCCCTAAGGAGTTATTTGGTTTGTTTTGTGATTGCATTCAGTTGTGATTAGCAGTATCCTGAGACAGTTCATCACAGAGTTGTCACAGTTCATGCACCCACGCTGGATCCTCAGTGCGTTGTGGTCTTACCAAAAAACACTGTAATGGAGATAAAATGCACAACGGCTTGGTCTTAAAATTATAGCTGCTGTTTGATACACACTTGATTTGGTCTTTGGCATTCAGATGCAGTAAAACTAGGTCATTTACACATTACTACCTTACCTAAAGAATTACTCAGAAAGACAAAGCAGAAAAAAGTAACATTCAGAGGTTTTGATTACACTCTATACCTGAAGAAAACGAGTATTGTACTAGAAAATCCATAGCATTTGTGTGCTGAATTATTATAATGGATGTAAAAGTTTGATTTTTCTTGTAACATGTTCTGTGAAATCTTGTATGAGTTACTGTTAAATTTGACTTCACTCAAAGTAAAATAATATTTGTTGGGATACTATGAAAGATGTCTAAAAAATACCAACCTAGTTAATTTATTGCTTTAGTTGATGTAAATTTTACACAGTGCATGGCTTTTAACATTTTCTACTTTAGTTTTCCATAATCTATTATCATCTTTGAATAAATTTAAGGAAGAACTGCCATGTGAAAAATGTAGGGTCTGCTTAATAGCTATTCTGCAATATGCTTTTGCAAAAGTTAGTCTCCAACCTCTGTATTCACAGCTCCTAAAAGATTTTTTTTTTTTACTGCAACAACAGAACCATCTACTAAAAATTTCAAGTATTGTATTCCTTAA
The DNA here is from genome assembly GCF_003259725.1 of Athene cunicularia. NCBI lineage: Eukaryota > Metazoa > Chordata > Aves > Strigiformes > Strigidae > Athene > Athene cunicularia. Next base: position 108,182,585 of record NW_020799091.1, on the reverse strand, counting down.
GTGAAGCTTTCAAATTAATTAAGGGATCTACTTACAAGTGGAGTAAATGTTTTTATACATTATTTTTGCTTATCTTACAGATGAAAATTCTTTGCAAATGAAAGCCCTACCGCTTATGTATAAGAGAAGTAATATGTTTAGTGTGTACACAGGACGGTACTGGTATCTGCAGATGGAGATTTACATGTGTATATAGTTCTGTATTTGCTGAGATTAAGGTTGGGAACTGAGAGTCTGTTTCCAAACAGCTGCAAGGTGAACATGTTTGCGGATGTTTGAGGTTTACTCATGCATGTGTAAATCCCAGTGTTGTCATGGATGTCATCCTCACTGGACATATCCTTCAACATCTTCATTTCATACTGATCTCACCGAAAATTTCAGAATCCAAATCACAAGATAAATTTTTTAAATTGACAACTGTGGATCTCAGTGTGAACTGTTTACATGGGTTTGATTGTCTTTACTTATTTTTCATTGCATATGATGATTTTTCTGGTGCCTATAAATACGTTATTCATGAAAACAAGTGCACTATTGTGCTGTCTAAGTGAAACATTTGAAGATTGGGAACATCATTTCTTAAACTATTCCTTTCTTTTTATCAAGCCACTGAATTGTGAATCACAGAAACAGTCAAAAATTTGGTACAACACCATGGAAATGAGGATCCCTTTACATTTTATCCATATTGAGGACAGGTAAAGATTCCATTCGATTCAGAAAGAGAAAAGGAACCGGTGAAACTGGAATCCAGTGTCTATGAAAGCCATAAAGCAGGAAGGTAGTTTGCAGAATGGGAATCAAGGGATATTAAGAGAAGAAAAATGAGGAACTGAAGTACACAAGTCTCATTGAAGCTAATGGCAAAAATCCTATTGAGTTGAACTGCCCTGGAAGTGAATTACCTCTGTGAACTGGCAAACAATAGCTATCATGGTGCAACGAACACTGGAAGAAGAGTGAAATCCTTGCTGCATGCTTGTTTTGTTCTGTGTCCTTGCTAAATCTACACCAAATGCGCTCATTTTAAGCTGCCAGAAGAGGAAAGTGGGATTTTAATTATGCATGGCATTCAGCTTTCTTGTTGCATGAGATGATGAGGATGGGACCTCCTCAGCTCTAGTTTCTGTATCTTGGCATAACGTGGAGGCACTTGCTTTGCAGATTTTTTTGGAGCATGACAGTCAAAGCCATGATGATAGAAACTGTGTTTATTGAATTTTTTTTCAGTCCTAAGATATTTTTAGCAGGAATAACATCAGGAAATACAGAATAAAACTACTTGGTATCAACTTTTATTCTGTGGCTTCCCACCAGTTTTCAGGCACAGGTGTCGTTCAAAGTCAGCAGCAAGGGACAGCAGTAAAGGAGCCCTATGGGCTTTGATGCATAGAAGGACAAAAGAAAAACAAAGCAAAAAAAAAGTGAAACACCCCCCCTACCTCCACCCTACTTTCAGGAAATGACAACTAATAGGGTATTCCTAAAGCATTTGGATAGCATGAAAATAATGGCAAAGAACCTTTACTTCTTCAATGTTAATTGTCACAAAGATTTCATTATATTCCTGAACAAGAGGTTTGAAAAAGAAATTGCAGTCTACTGATCTGAGTACAGAGCAATTCAGTTTCTCATACCTAGTAAAAGCCTGAATAAAATGGATCTAAGATCTAGGTCCTGCTACAGTTGTCTCAGTAGCATGCCAAGTCTGTACCAAAGTAATCACTCACCTAATACAAATTCAAATAGAAACAAAATGTTACTTTTCATAGCAATCATTAACAGATATTACAAAGGTGGCAACATCTGATGGCTTAGGCAGCTTAAAATTCAAAAGCCATCATAATCATGAAGTCTTTGTTTCTTGGATACTGGTAGCTGAAATAATTGTACAGGTAGTATAACAATGCAGGGTCTAGTGGAGTCTGGTCTTATAGGAAACAGAATCTTTTTGTGCGGATGTAAACAATACATGAGTGCCAGATGGCTTTGTATAGATATAGATAGATACAGATCTATTTTCTGTTCCTTGAGCTAACCTTATTCTTATACGATCCGTTTGGGAGGAATATGGATATTATTATGCTTCCGCTACTGTAGGTTGAATTCTTTGGGAGGACTTCACAAGAGTCATCATCAACTTTATGGGTACAAGATGTAAAGGAAAAGAATGTACATTTATTCATCAAACTAACATTTTCTGCTTTCCATGCTTGAATTATGACATTCTTTTCACTTGCATTTTACCTCTTTTCCTACAAAACATCTTTCACAGAGTGTACAGGATGAACATTGACTGTCTAGTTTGCTAAAACCCTTTCTGTTTGTTGACCACATCCATGCCTTTGGTGAGTATTTTGCCAATGCTTCTCTTCAGAGAGAATTTTTAATTTGTCCAATAAAACTGCACAGTGCTATGAAACCAAAACCACATCTTCATTGGAAACCTAATCCTTGAGAGCTCACTTTGGCTGGGTATAATAGAGGCAGGAAGTAAATCCAGAGTAAACGCTCCTAAGACTCTATCCTGCCTAAGTCGCTGTTCATACTATTACAACCTCTCATGCAGGCACCCTCATCACATTCCCATGAGACAGGCAGCATTTTTTCCTAGATATACAGAATATAAACTGAAATATATATTCTCAGAATGCTTCTGAAAATTTATCAAAATCACGAAGAAAGACTAGAAGAGTGCAGATGTTCAGTTTCTGAAGCCTTGCAACATTTTCCTTCGTTCCACATTAATAAATGCCACAAATACAAGCTCAGCCTACTGATGCTCTGGGAACGCAGTACCTGATAAAGTTCTTACTTACATCCACAGGTATTTATGTACTTCTCCTCTACCCTTCATGGGCCTTTGTCCACTGTACTCTGAGGAGGAAGTTAGGCAGGGCAGCAATGTGAAGATGAAAGGCGATGGGGGCTGAAGAAGTGATTGTTTCAGGAATATTAGTCTAAGACCATGAAAGAAATCAGGGTGTCAATCCCACAGAAATTTGGTCCTCCTGGCACTCTGATCTGTGATGAGCTGATTGAGTGCACAAGTGCTTGGAAAGGAGTTGTTCAGAAATTTTACATGTCCTGGAACAAAAAATTGACAAAGGGAGGTGAAGAGGGGATTTGAAAATGTGCTTAATATTTCTCATGGTTTGTTTTAGGGTTTGGGGCCCTGAAAGAATAACAAGTAAACACTGTGATCTTCCTACTTTATTGTGTATCAAAGCTTAGGAAAATAAATAACAGGTGATATTTCCTATGGAAATTGCCGGTTTTGGCTATCACAGTAATCACCATAAAACTTTCAAATGAGAAATTTCAGCTACATCCGGATTTTATGCAGCTGAGAGATTAATAAGGCTGTGCCAACAAGATACCAACCAGGACATCTGAGACCCATCTTAAAGTGCAGGAAAGCAACCTTGAAAAAATATTCTCATGAAAATAACAAACGGCAGCTTAACTGTATCTCCTGCAGTAGGAAGGTGCTACAGACACTTTTGCAGCAGGTGTGCCTCAGAACAGTCTGCATCCCTGTGGCAATTAGAATTAAGATACAGTAGGATTAATTTAATGTCTGTCAAACACTCTGAATATGAATATTTCTGTGTAAGTAGTAGCAGCATTTCTGTCAGTTATGATTGGCTATCACAGTCAGGATGGTTTCTCAATAGCTTTTGGAGAGCTTTTCTTTAGTTAGTTAACCAGTCCACTGAAGTGCAATAAATCTATACAACAAAAAAGGCAACAAAAAATAGATTTTATGTGGATTTTTTTTGTTGTTCCATGCTTGCTGCTTGTAGGCTTGCTTTCTTGGGTGCATGCACACTGTCACTATGTTTTGATATCATGCCCACACTGGGGAAATGCAGATTCCAAGTGCCAGGAAAACACTTATGTACTAATTTCAGCTGCTTTATACTTCTTGTTGAGGGCAAACTATGAAAGATGTTAGTCCAGCTAACAATAGGAACATTTTATTACTATTGGTGATCAGTAATATACCGACAAAGTTCCTAACAAAGTGAGTGATTTAATAAATTCATCAAGTTTTCAAGAAATTGATTCAGATATTACCATCAATTTACAGAAAGTATCAAAAGAAAACTGAGAGGAAAAATATAAATGGTACTTTCCTTAAGTATTTGCTGGTTGCAGTACTTCAAAAATCAGAAGCAAACAGTTCTTCACTGATTGGAACTAGATGATCTTTAAGGTCCCATTCTAGAATTCCATGATTCTGATTATTGTCATCAAGCCAATTTTGTGTTGGTGAAAGATAGTATGTTAAAAATTTTCCCAGAAATACTGAAACTGATGTTGAAAAATGTTTCTTTTAAATGGTTAGGGGTCTCATTCAACACATCCAGAAAAGCCTTGTGTGACAGCATCTTCGCAAATCAGTGATGCCAAGTTGTGAAGAACATTAAAGAGGAATTCTGAATATTTCTTCAGGCATTACAATAGGCAGCAAAGTATCTTTATCACAGTCTACTTCCTTACCAGCTGCTTAGAAATTTCCATTTTCTACTAACTGTCACGTCCCGCTCAGACAAGGGGGACAAGTGACTCAGATTCGCAAATCCCCAATTGGAGCAGACAACAAGTCTCCAAGTTCAAGCATTTATTAAGTACTTACAATGTACTAATTGAACACATGATAATTGGCTAAGTACAGAGCAAGTTGTGGCGAGCAATATAATATGCTTTGCATTTCTTAATGGAAAAAGGAAAAGAGGGAGATAGGGGAATGGGGGAATACAATTCACCGGTCTGGGTTCCTGCGCTGATCCCGACGGCAAGGGTTCCATGAGGCGGCCATCTTCTTTGCTGGCATCCCTCTTCTTTGCTTCACTGCTTTCTCCAGATGGCCGGGGGGGGCAGGGAGAGGGGCAGAGAGAGAGAACGAGCCCTTTCTTCTCCCCTTTGATTTATACCCACTTTCCTTGGGTCTGTCCCCTAGGTCAACCCACACACCTATATATCCCACGTACGAGGAGGGGTAAGGTGTTTCATGGGATGATGTCACTAGCATGATCATGACAGCCCTCATTAGCATATTGAGGGGTGTTAACTTTAATATGCATTTCGTGGATAATGAAGCAAAGTTCATTCACCGGACACATGGCCCTTGAAATCTGCCCAGGTGCCCCAGGGCAGAGCCGTCGCATCTCCACAGGGCTCTCTCCCCCAGATACATCGGGCAGCCTTATCAGCTTCAGCATCCACAGCATGCACCCTGTGACTCAGAGTTTTGTCTTGTGAGTGTTTGAGGCATTTCTTCAATCAGCCTCAACTTTTGCTTTCCCAGGTTGTTTGTCTTAGTTTCTCACAGGCCTGGTTTCTCGTTTCTCACACTAACCTTAGATCATCATTCTTGTAGATGAATAAGATATAGCATGATTTTTTTTTTCTTTTTTTTTTCCCCTTCTCTTATTTCTGCAATTAGCAGAAATCTAAATATTAAGCAATGTTAAATTATCAGATAACCTTCATGACAGCTGCCATAACATCATCTCATTTTTTGGCCTCTCAAAACAGTAGCATGCTACTTCCACCCTGTCTCTGTCTTGTCAGTTCAGGTGGTTGGCTCCTCCACACAAGGGCTCTCTTTTACTGTGTACGTATGTGTGTAGTGTTGAAGGACAGCTGAGTCTAGCATTGCTGCCATAATGTAAATAATGCAATATAATTAATACTAAAATGTAAGGCCTAATGATATTCCAAGATGATCAGTGGTGCCCCCTGAGGATTGATTTTGGGACAGTCTTATTTAATATTTTCATTAAAGTACCTGGCACAAAAGCAGAAGTCTGATAATAAAAGGTGCTGATCATGAAAGTTGGAGCAATTGTTTGGATGGAGGAGGAATGGGTCACCTTGAGGCCTGGAGTAACAGAAACAGAATGAAATTTAAGTAGTTCTCTATGCCAGGTCATGCACTTAGGAATTAATATGAATGCTAATAATATGCTGGACATTCATCAGTTGTAAACAACTGGGAGGAAGAAAAAGGCCTGAATGTATTTGTTGATCCCAGAAAGTTTTATAATCTCCCAGTGAGATGATGCCAATAAAAACAAAGCAATATAAATGCAAACCTGAGATATTTCTTAAAATGTATTTCCAGTAGAAAGAAAGCGAAATGCAGCTGACATTGTCTTAGCACTTATAAAAACACTTATGGGATGCTTTGTCCAATTCTAGTTGCTCATGGAGCTGATGCTATAGTGGAATTTATAGAAAACTGCAAGTATCTATGCTCTATAATCAGATATGCTCCGTGTAAACTGAGGGATTATGGTAAACAGATACTCATGTCATAGTGCATCTCTTTGATAGGAACTATTATAGACACGTGGAAAAAAAAAAGCTGTTTGCCATGTGTGAAAAATCCAGAATAATTTCTATTTGGTCTCACTGTCATTGGTCTAAAATTCCAGTGAAATCTCATTCTTCAGTAGGAACCGTTTGACAGATGGGCTCATCGGGAAAGTCATGAAAGCACAAAATGCAACTTTTCCCATGGCAGTGGCTTCTGAAACTCTGCTTCTGAAACAGGATGAAATGATTGTGTACCACATTCACTTTCAGAGCAAGGCATTAATACTTAAGTCAGGCTTTCCCATCTAAACCTCAGTCAAGATAGAGAAAAATGAATATTTATTTTGGTGGGCTTGGAGGAATGGCAGAGTACTAGTAGCTTGAGATTAGCTATGATGGTCAATTTGGTTTCATTATTCAGACAATTAAATAGATAGAAAATCGTGAACTTCATTCCTGTAATAACTTATCTTTTGGAGATGGATCCAAAGTTGAATATTTCACCCTAACTTGAATCTGAACTAGAGATATCTTAATCTGTTTGCAAAGATGACAGCTGAGACCATCTGAGTGTCTGAGATTGCTCGGAGTAAAATGTAAGGAAATGAAAATGAGAATATGAGGAGAAGGGAGAAGATGAGCCCTCCAGAAGTAAAGCTGAAAAACCCCAGCTCAATGGCATGGTCCAGAGGACAAAAAGAGGACAACTCTATGAGATTACAGAAGTGACTACGAAGCTGGGGAGAATAAATACCCTGCAACCAGAAGGTGGGTTTCATGAGGTGCAAATGAGCAAGAGTGCCATGGGAGTGGTGTCAGCATGGCATCAGGGAAGAAGTTTGAATTACCAGGAGCTAGAATGCTCGCAAGGTTGTGCAGATTGCCTCTGGGCCCAAGTAGGGTTCTACTGAGCCTGGTGATAATTCTCTGATGCCACATTAATAGTGAGCAGGACCTCTCTCCCTCTGTTTTACGGGCACTAATTGCCATACATGGACTTGAGAGTAGAAAACAAGTTCCCTCACATAGTAATTTAATGCAGTTAATTGAGGCAACTCATCTCCTCCTGGAATTTTGTTAGCCTAGTGTTTTTTTATAGGGTGTTTCATATCACTTTGATTCCTTTCTGTGTGATTCAGTGTCCTGGGAGCACAACTTTTTCACCCAAGGTGGTAAGTGTGAAACTAAAAGAAATAATTTTCAAAGATGCTTACATTATTTAGAAGCCTAGGATTTAGCCCCTGAGCATGTTTTACTACATTCAGATATTTTAAGCCCCTTCACATGATGGTTGTGCAATTTTTATTATTTCATTGTAATTATAGATAACTTCCTCCCCAAATATTTCAGTGTAGCAGTGTTGCTACCTGCATAGCTAAATCTCACACAGAAAGGGTAAAGAGATTTACAATAGCTTTTATTGATATTGAATTAGTTTACAGAGATGTGATTCTTGAATGTCAGTACAATTGTAATCATGGTAGATTATAGAGCAGTAAATCACTCTAAACTGAATGTCCATTCTGTGACAAAAAAAAAATAATTGTAGTTTGCATTTAAGTGTTTTTGAAAATTGTATCCACTACCAAAATATCTTCATGTCTTTTCTTGACTGTCCTGTGGCTTTTGTAACTGATGTTACACACCAGAGCACAGAAGCTGTAGCATGATCTTTCAGATGGAGCCTACCTATGAACACATCAGACACCCTCCCCCAGGTAGACATTACTTCTCTGCATCCACCCTCTGAAATTGCCTTTCCTATCCAGCTTGTATCGTTGAAAGGGAATTACACCCAAAGGCTCTGGAGCAGATCTCTGGAAAAAGTACTTCTCCTGCAAGTCTTAGAGTAATTGCCTCTGAGCAGTCTGAGCACAGCGCCTAGTTTGGCAGTTCTGACCTTAAACTCTAACCTCTAGGTTTTTATTATCATTATTGTTATATCTGCTCCTCTGTCATTAAGAGACTTTCCAGTTCCACTTTATGCAGCTGGGAGCTTTAAACCCTCTGGCCCATAATTTCCTTTTCTTTTTTTGGCATTTCTTTTTCTCAGTCCTTTCATGAAACTTGTCTGATGAGTGACATGCCCTCTGTAAAACATAAACCATAATTACTCTAGGATTGCTCATACTTGGCATAAATACTGTACTTGCAAGTATGTAGCTTATAGCAACACGTGTCACATTTAATTAGATTGCAAAGATACATCTTATGTTGTCCTTCAGGAGACAGAAAAAAAAGCAAGAGAGAGGAGGCAAACTTGTCTAAAAGAATTTTTCATTCCAGTAGCCGTGTGTAGGCAACAACCTTGCATAAACTGGGCATATGCATGCATGGATAACACATATCTTTCTCTTTAATTGCCAGGATTAAATCCATGCTTTGCAGATAGGACAGTAATACCTTCCTCTTTTTCATTGTGATCTATACCTCAGGGGTGAGAGTCTTCTGACCTGACCATAACAGTCTACACCTGAGCTGGGACTGCATTCTGGCTCCTTGTATGGGAGAGAAAATGGTACCTTTCTTGTGTGACTCATTTCATCCTAAAATACATATCTGAAATAAGTCAGATAGATCATGCTCTGACACTTAACTCTTTCTCTTAATTGATGGTATATGCCAGGGGCCCAGGAGGACCAGCTCAGATTTAGGTATCTGCACTCCTGATTCCTAAACTTGGGTGAGATTAATTCCATCCCTGTCATTTTTACTTTTAAAAAAAGTATTATTAAGATACAAACTTTACCACTGAAATAATCATTCACATTACACTGCAAAGCACTTACATTTGAGCATCTCAAGTAGTTCCTTCAAAAAAAGGTCCTGTTTTTTTGTTTGTTTGTTTGTTTGTGAGCTGCTTATATTGCCTTCATTCTTCTTCGGATAAAAATTGCTATTCCTAAAAAAAGGAGCTGTGCTTCTTCTAAGGCAACTTTCTCCTGGAAAATGCTGAAATTAGTTATTTTGAATTTCTCTTTTTTATCAATTCTGTTTTGTCACTCCATGTTAACAAAGAAAAAAAATGGAATTATTGATTTGAAAGATTTCAACATTCTCTGGATTATTAGGTTGTGGGTTTTTTTAAATCCTCTCAGTGGAAAATTTTTGAAACACCTTTGGTTCTTATCAGGAATAAAAACAAACTGAAAAAGAATTCCGTTTTCTCTCATAACTGAGGATTTCTTTAGACACTGAAACTTAAAAGTGCTGGTTTAGGAAAGTCAGCAATTTCAGCCAAACTCTTCTGGCTTTATACAAATGCAAATACGATTGAAATCTTGATCTTGGCTGGAGGCCTCTAAGCAGAGTTTTCATTCAAAATCTAGGTCTGCTTAGCTTCCAGACTGTAATGATGTGAAGGCTGCCTGATACATATCGTCGTCTTTCAGGCTACCCTTCAAACTGGACTGAACCATAATCTGTAGAGATGCATAAAGGACAATAGGGAGACAGACAGTTTTAACAGCAAATCTGTAGTAGTTTTGTAATTTTGTTTCTGAAGAAAGTACTATGGCAGGGAGCTTTTATTGTATCTTTAGTTAGAGTACAAATGTTAACATAATTTTTATTTTCTTCTGGTATCCTATATTCTTAAGTATCACTTTGTTAAAGTCAATCTGAACTTGGCAATTATAAAATATATACTTATAAATAATACATAGCACTTTGTCATATAGACCATAACTTTTAAAATAATTTTCAATGCTCAGAGCATGTTTTCATTAAGACCTGGAAAATGAGATCCTAATTTACTAAATTTGCATCACATTCATAATAATTTTGGCCCAGTTCTTACTGTCCCATCAAACTAATTATTTGAGAGTACTTCATGAAGAGGTCATCAGAGGAACGCAAAAATTAGAGCAGATTCTACTTACTTCTAGGACAATGCAAATACTATGTTTTTTAAACACAAATTTCTCCCAATTCTTCACTGAATATGATGAAACTCTTCATAATATTTTACTCTTCTGTTCTAAAAAACATAGGCTGAAATTCTGTAAATCCTATAAATACATATAGATCTGGTATATAAACCCATAAAATGCTATCCATAACAGTTTAGCCCTTGCTGTTTTTAAGCAATCCCAACCTTTGTTATAATTCAGACTTTTCAAGTGTTTTCTTCTTAGTGTTGTTTTCCTGTCTGAGTCCTGTAATTCACATCTCACTAATTCCTTATCGTACCTGACAGTTGAAGGATTAATGGGTGCTTTTTTTGATATAGTTTTAATATAGCTAATTTAAAGAGGCATTTGACATGGAATATGGAGAGGACTATTTCATTGTTCAGCAGAAAATGTTTTCATTACAGCTGCATCTGGCTACAGTAGTTGACCTTTACTTAAATGTAAAAATTAATGCTTTGTCTAAACTAAAACATAGATGATTGCCCTGCAAATTACCAGTAGATGTTTTTGATAAGTAGTCACAGCACTTTAATGCAAAATTACTTTGAACATCATGACAATAGGAAAGCAAAATATTTGTTAATATATTTCAATGGCACATAGGCATTTCATTTTAATTCTTGTTGGCTGTGCTGTGTGGATTCTCTAAAAACTAGTAATTCAGTAGCATTTACAGATCTACTTACATTCATTAAGCACTTTTACAGACATTTTATTTATTTATTTTTAAGACATCTGTCATGAGCATATCTGCAGAATGCATTGATATAATATCTGTAGCTGGCAGCTGCACTAACAAGAAAGCAGTCAACTTGAAAAAAAGTCTTCCCTGAATCTTTCTTCATATCTATATATATAAAACTATATATGTATATTGTTAAATATATATAGAAAACAACTAGTATTTAGCACTTAATAGGTTTTTTTTTCTATCTGGATTCTTATTACATTTATATTTCACAAATATTCTTTTTTTCTGTTTTTTAATTATTTTGATTTCTTTCTGGCTTTGATTTTTTTCTAGGTTAGTTATTCTACTTCTGATATTGTCACTGCTCATCACTGATTATTAAAATTATTATTTACATATCATCTAAAGGCTACAGAGATTACATTTTTTACAGTGTGTAGTGAAAATTGCTTTGTTTTTTTCTGCTCTGGATAGAAAACTCACGTTTTCTCTCTCTATCCTGTGATCCTGTATCATCAGTCCAAGTTTGATAACTGGATACCAGTACCCTAGTTGTTTACATATTATCTCAATAATTTCCTCTGTTCAGGCCATAAAAACTAATGGAAAATCTGGGGTAATGTTTACCAGTAGAATAATTCTGACTGAACAGATCTCACTTTGGATCCAAGTAACAGAAGTACTCCTCCCCTTGTGCCTTCATAATAGTACCTCGCATTGCAATCACAGCAAGTATTTACAGTGATGATTTCTGTTTGACAGAAACAAGCCATGGAACTGGCATTAGGAGAATAAGATATACTCTGTAGTTCCCAATTCCAGTCACAGCATGGCAAACACTCAGCCTGTGCAAACCACGTAATATTGATATCAGTATTAAACTAATCCTTTTGAGTCAGATACATAACCAAATGACAAATAATCTCTTGCTGCTAAACTTACTCAGAGTCACTCATATTTATACCTAGTGATGAATAAATGTGTATTAACCTCAAGTTATGCAAGCAGAACAAGCTTGTATCTTCTCTACCACTCTTTCATCCTTGATTTTTTTGGTCTTGTGTAGGTCTGTCTTTGTCTGCAAGTCTCTTGGGGTCAGGGACTCTGCTGCTCAGGCTTTATCTGACTGCTTCAGTATGGGATCACCCTGAGGCTTGAGTTACTGGAGCTAATAGCATTATCATATAATTCAGGAAAAATATTCCCCTCCCAAATTATTTTAAATTATTAGACCTCTTATCCTGTGTACTTTCTCACTTATGTTAGTCACCTAGCATAGATACCAGAGCAGTCTTAGAAGACAATCGTCTACTTATTTTCAGCAGAACTTGAGCTCCTGTGGATTATCATCGATTACTGGTGATGGTGATTACTGCTACGTTCTGACATTTTGGTATTTTGACTTTTTTTTTTTTTTTTTAACAAAGTTATTTCGTCCTTAATGAATGCTCGAAGAAAGTCTATGTTGCATTTACTTTCTAGGCTTATGGCACTTCTGTATTAACAGGCAGATTTTTATAGCCTATTCACTGTTATGAAGCTAAAATAGAATCTAATAAAATTAATAAAGCTTGTTTAATAAGAAATGGATACAGACATTTTAAAATGCAGGATTATTTCTAGCTGTTCTGTGAAAGTGGGGTAACCATAATGAATCACAGAAGTAAAATCAAAGTTAAATAACTTTTTAAGTCTGTGGAATTTGAGCGAAATTCATCCCTGATAATACGGAATAGAAGATTCCAGGCAAAAATATTAGTGTAGGGTTAGCTACATAAAATAAAATAGAAGCATTATTTATTGGGTTTTTGATGAAAATTCTATTTACAGCTGTGTTACATAATTATAAAATGGGCCTGAGCTACTCTGTCATCTGATTGTGTGGAAGCCTCACAAACCATGAGTAATCAACTCCATTCACAACACTGAACTCCCTTGCAGTGAATAGGGCTGATTACAGCTACAGCCCAGGACATTGCTTAGCTAGCTATATAACTGTTTCTAGCTAACTTTTTCTAATACCAATAAGGTGCAGTAGTACAAGACTTGTGTGTTTTTGACCTAAGCCTGATTGTACTGGTGGTACTTGGCTTCTGTTCCCTGGTTAAGAGTGTAGGCATGAATGAATGCAACAGAGCACGCATACAGTTGCTTCATTATCATATCAGCTATATAGGGGTTGCTGTATGGGAAACTTAGCTGTGTGGGGTCCCATTAATATCCTGAGCATCGTGTGGCTGAATCCCCTTTATATCATTTCAAATATTTACCCTACAGTGAACAATTGAGTCTGATGATATGGTTGTACTAACTTGTGTTTGTTCGATCTCTCTGTCTGGTAGGGCAGTTCTGTGTTTCTTGTGCCATGGTATTACTTTGGTTGAAATGACTGTATTATTAGCAGAACAGTGGCGCCATCATCATTTTCATTATGGATTCTGAATTTCAGGTTTCATGACTCAGCTGTAAATATGTGCTCTAGGCACAGGTTTGGTGTACTGTACAAAATATGATCTAGAAATATTTTTATTTATTTTTATTCATTCTGCAGAAAAGCTGTGCTGTGCATTTTCCTTAGGTGGATAAGCGTTCATCTCATGGGTGGTGATCAAGATAGAGAGGTTTGGGATATCTTATCACTCCTTCTAACCTACTTGCAATTTAGGCACAAGTGTGAGATAAGCCAGTATAAGCTAATTTCCAGAAAATGGAATGAACTAGAGGGATCTCCACAACAGTTTGGAACCCCAGTTCCTTTTTTGAACTCCTCCTAGGGAATGATCTGTTACAGTCTTGAGCTTGCAAAATGTTCCTGTGCCCTTGAACATCTTAGCAGCACCATTAATGAATCTTTTTCCACACACAGCAGCAATTTCTTCTCTGGGGAAAAAGAGGCATGTGAATGTATCCCACACTGAGCTAAAAAAAGAAGAGAAAGAAAGAAAGAAAGAAAGAAAGAAAGAAAGAAAGAAAGAAAGAAAGAAAGAAAGAAAGAAAGAAAGAAAGAAAGAAAGAAAGAAAGAAAGAAAGAAAGAAAGAAAGAAAGAAAGAAAGGAAGGAAGGAAGAAAGGAAGGAAGGAAGGAAGAAAGGAAGGAAGAAAGGAAGGAAGGAAGAAAGAAAGGAAGGAAGAAAGAAAGGAAGAAAGAAAAGAAAGGAGAAAAGAAAGGCGGAAAGGAAGGCAGAAGGGTAAGAAAAATCATGAGCAAAAGTCAGCAAAAGAGTAAGAGCGAAGGAAAGGGAGAAAAATTATCTATAAAGTTTGAAGACATCACTGCAGCGTAATGGGAGGAGGCAAGGTCTGAGCCAGAGCAGAGACAGCAGAGACCCTGTCACTTCAGGATTCTTCATTTCGGAGGCAATTACAAAAAAGCTCCCGATGGGACCAGTGTGCCTTATGCACCTCCACGGCCTCGTTACCCTCCAGCCCTGCTCCCCCCACCCAGCTCCCTGGCCCTGCTGTGAGGGGAAAAGTTGAGCAACCCCGGTGCTATGGCAGCAAATTGCAGGGGCAGACTGGAGTGTAGCACCTGCTTTCCACTGCTTCCTCTTCTCCTGAGCTAAGAGAGAAGCTATACTTTCTACTTCCATAGAAAGAAAGGGTCTTCTGCCCGTTTCTTGGAGGGAAGAGATTTCTTATCGTCCTCTGTGCAGACTAGTGCAGGGTCTTACTAATTGTTAATCACTACAAGTTGAGATGAACAGCTGTGCATTTAGCACAGGAACAAGAAACCAGGGCTGAAGATATCCTGGTAATGACTTTGTTTAAGTTAAAGATCCAATCCTGTATCCTGGTAATTTAATTTTAAGAAGTATGTATATTATGGAGCAAATGGGGATTGGACCGATTGCAATCTGCAAAACGAGGCTTTCAGAAGGACGTAGTTTTTTTTACTTTAAAACATGAGTGTATTGCTGAGCCTTTAAAGGCAGACCAGTTTTTCCCGTACTTCTAGAAGTCACACATTACTCAGTCTATTAAGCCACTGTAAGTATCTGTATGAGCATATTTTTGTCACAGCTTTAAATTTGGTTACTCTTATATGTCAGAACTTTTCACTGTCTTAATGCAATTTCTGGTAGCATGTTAACACTGTCTCCTAGCTGAATTTTTCAGCTTCCATGCTGAGCAGAATCAGTTCTGCTTTCAGGCATAGCTTTTCCACAGTGATTGACAGGAATGGATGGCAAGGGAAGTTCCAATTCAGTGCTGTAGGAGACATTAAAATGGTCATGCTGATTATTATTTTGGTTTAATAACAATGCAAAGGCTTGTGTTTCATTGCTGTACTGCTGGGTGGGCTTTGGGGAGATACCACCACACTGAAATCCCTTAGTGGTACTGCCCTGCATCTAGAGCTGTAAGATGTTTCCTTCCTCTGAGGGACAGACGAGATAAGGGAGTTGAAAACGTTTATGTGACTCATTATCCAAAAGAGACATTAATGTTTTGTAATAGTTAAAAAAAAAAATCACCATAAGAACTGGAAGCTTTGTGCATATTTGTGCAGTAAGGAAAATTTAAGGAGTTTGCCTGTCTGTTTTTTTAAGACAGAACAGCTAGACACTTTAAATCCTAAACACTGAGCTCTAGCTGTTTCTTTTTTTTCATACTTGCAGCAGGTAATCAAGTCTAAAGTACCATGAGGGTACAAACCCCAACACATCAGAATAGTATAGCACGAGATCTGCACTGTGGTTCTGAACTGATGCAGTCATAAAAACAGTTCTCTGTCTCTTTCCAAGTTCTTTGGATCAAAATTTTAATCCTCAAAATAATGCATTTGGCTGTTCGGTAGTTAGAGATTAGATCATTATGGACAACATTCTATCACATTTAGACATATCTAAAACAAAAGGAAATATAAACTTTTACCCTGAAAGATTGTTATCTCTAGAAGTTCTCAAGTCAAGGATAAGCCATGAGCATCTATCTTTTTTGTATAATACAAGGAACGACTTTGTTGGTAGACGTAGTACTTAAACAAAAGATACAGTCAATAAGACATTGTTATCCTGCAGGAAGAGGGCCAGCGCTGTTGTCCCATGCTTTCTCAGATTAACCCAAGAAAAATATACATACACAATATCATTTGACCATGAAAATAACATATGAGCTCTGCTTTAGCTATCATTGAGTCAGGAATATTTTATACGTCGTTTTTATACAGAAAACAAAGAAACGAACAATAGGTCTGGCAAATATGAAATCTAACCTTCCTGTGACCACAGACATTCTTAAAAATTGCAGTCAAATATTATTGCCCCTGTCAGATAGAGAACAGAGATACTGTAGACTTAATGACCCATAACCATATACTTATTTCACAGACATGTAGTTTCTAGCACTTTGTTTGGCTGGAGAGATCTCATCTGAATAATGACTGCACAGTCATTTCCGCCAAACCGCGGTGCTTCTGCATCTCCTCTCGCTCTGGCTCTTCCACATGAGCACACTCCCACTGGTACTGACTCCTTGCTGACGTGCCCATCCCACCATCATTTCTCCATGCTCTATCACATCCATCATCATGCCTGCCCACTTATTTGCAGATATTTAATTACAGAAGACTAGTAGGATCCTATAGCTGTGTAATGAAACAGGAGAGCACTTAACCTGTCCCCACAAAAAAAGGGTAAAGCGATGTATTGGATAAACAGACACCAGGAAATTGTCAGATCAGAAATGAGGTTAAAAATCCTGAAACAGAGGTTTGTTGCCAGAAAATGGCTGGGGAATTTTGATGGTGGTAAAAAGTCAGAGCCAGATTAATATTCAATAAGCAATGCAGAGATGAAACAAAGAATGTTTTCAGTAGGTAGCTTACACATTTGGCTCTTAACAAGTTTCCAGTCCAAAATGTAGCACTCCCTGATAGGCAGAGGAGGATGCTGAATAGTTGCTCAGATGCAGAGTTTGGGGAATATATATATAAAAAAAAAAAAAAAAAAAAAAAAAGGAGTGCTGGGGATTGTCATCCCCATCCCTTTTACCTACCCCAGAGCTCCTGGATCATGCTTTCAGCATTGTCTTTTGGTCATGAAAGCACTTTGTTTGTCTCCTGAAGAAACAGACCTCCCTCGTAACACAGAACTTATGAAGGGGAAAAGTTTTTTTTATGTTCTGTCTTGGAAAAAGTGGCTTACCTGAGCTCTGACATTGTCTTAGCTGTCTTGGAGCTGGTATTTTAGCTTTAGTTCTTCCATTAATCGAGCAGTAGCTACCCACAGACTCATTTCACCTTTGGGTTGCACTTGTTTGTCAGCTATTTATCTCACTGACTTTTTGTCCTCCCCCTGATTTCTCTCCCCCTGTTTTCTCTCCCCTTTGTACTGCAGTTTGCTACTGTTGGCTTCTGGGCCAGAAGAAATACCTGTGTCAAAAGAGTAAATCAGTAGTCTCAGCTATTACTCTGAGCCCCTCTTAAGAAGATGAGGCAGAATTCTTTGGTCCATGACCTTAAAAGAACCTAAAGTAGAGGAGATATGTTGCCAGAAGAAAAATAAAGAAAAGCACATAACTGAGGAAAGTAACAATGAAAGATTAAATAATATCTGTAAGGCTGGCAACCTAACTGGTCTCCAGAAAATGTTTAATTTTCAGTCATCACTATGTTGCTAACAACTTTCAATGGGGGTTGCTAAGAGAAAGGTTTGGGGGATGCTATATGAGTATGTTGTAACTGGCATAAGGAAGCCCTGCTAGAGGAGATTTTGAAAGGAAACCAGTTTTATTATTCTCCCTCTGCTCTCCTCTCCTCATTCTTTTATGTATTTCTCTTTTTCCATTTTCTTTTCCATTATGCTACGCTCTTCCACCTTACTTTTCTTGCCAATCCTCATTATGGTCCACTGTTTTGTCTTTATTATGAGCCTGGTGAATCTTTTTATATATAAAATCATACTCAATACAATTTATTCTGAATTAGAGAAGCAGCTACTGAGCTTTCATAAATTGTTTAGATCCCAGACCTGCCAGGTGCCAGCCACTCTTTTCTCTGAGTTATCTCAGTGGAGATGAGGATGCTTAACAGCTCACAGATTTAATAATAGCTGAGATTATAGCCCAAATAGCATGCAAGGAGGCATTTTCACTCAAGAGCTTAATATTTTCTTGTCTTTATGTGCATCATGAACACAATAAACTATGCATGTGTATACATATATATGCATGTATAAATAAACAGAAAAAAAAGCAGCACAATGGCAAGGTAAGCCTCCAGATCAGAACATTGTACTGTTGTTGATCAGGAATTTTATCCTGCCTGTGAGCGAAAGGAATGATTTGTGACTTGGACCCCATCCCAGTGGATCAGCACACGCATGGTAAACCCTGGTATGTCCTCTGGGGCATTTACAGGATCGTGGACTTTCCCACTGCGCCAAGCTAGCCACCGTTGCATGATAAATCATGAAACTCCAACTGTGAAAATTATGGACTCAGTCAAACTGTCAATCCAGTCCTGAAAAACAACTGCTGTGGAAGTAACCTTGACAAAAATTTGTTCTAAATGTGATAATATTTGTAATCTGCAATAGACAGATTTCAGTGGCAAGATATTACTAAGCTTCCCCTAGTGACACAATATACTGCTTCTATCAGTGTTTGGAAAACACCTGTGCTCAGCAGACGCTCTGTGTGGTGTGATGTGATGCTCTCATTTCTTAACTCTTGACTTTTGAGTTGAGAAAAACCTTCAGTGTGTGGTAGAACAAACACTGTTATTATGCTGAACTGAGTGTACCATTTTTGTAATTGAAGCTCTACAAGAGTCCATCTTCTGTTTGAAATTCAACTTCAATTAACACATCATAGTTAATTTTCATGCTCTGTGAAGTTCTTATTAGTATTTTTCCTTTTTGACAGTTAAATTTATTTAAAATATATTTATTTTTAACAATGTGGAAGTGGAATTGTATGTATGTTTTTGTACTAATAGGAATATAAATGAAGAACCATCTTTTAAACAAATAAAAGGAAATGGTATAACTATAGCATAACAATGTATCACCTGAAGGAATTCTCTTCTGGAGTTTCTAATGCCTGGAGACTCCCTTTAAATATATCAGTGAGAAACACAAGGTTCAAGATTTTATATCCATTACACATAACTAGTCAATATTTTTTTTAACCAAAAGTAACTTTTGTTTTTCAAGAAAATTTTTAAAAGTTTTTAATATTTTTTAATTTGTTCGATTTTGTGTAAGGCTGAACTAAAAAAGTACAATTCAATCTTTTGCTTTATGCTTCCTTCATTTGTCTTTTAAAATATTTTTTTTTTATTTCTTAGCACTGAAAGGAAGTAAGACAGTGAGAGACAAAGCATTAAATACATATATTTCAGTAATATAATGGAAATTTTATACCTGTTGAAAACATTTTCAGAACTGCAATGATTTTTTGTGCTTACTTATGTTCTTGACTCATCCTTCTTTGAAAGTTATGATCTACTTGATGGTACTTTTTTTTTTTTTTTTTTTTTTTTTTTTTAATTTCAGACATGGTTTATAGTGTTTATTGCATGCTCAGATTTTTATTTCTTCTTTCTTTTTTTTTTGCTAATTCCAAGAGTTGTTGATATATTATCATGATTCCAGCAAATAAATGAAAGTTATTAACAACAGTCTGAAGGAATGAAAGCTACATTTTTTCTGAATAGCAAAATGGTCAGTGAATCAGATGTCATGATTGTAAGATTATAATGAGACATAAGAAAGAATATAACATGGAGGTGTCTCTAGCTACACTGCCCTACTCTGTTGAGGTATGTCAGGGCTAGATGGAGACAGTGAAGAGAGAAGTCAGCTTTGAAAGACATAACATTGCAGTCAGACTTCAGCCTTCACATGTAAATTCTGTCAGAGCAAAGAAAAAGAGAGTATTAAATTCCATTATCATACGAAATTATTGCATTATTGTATTGTTACAATATAGCGTAAATATTACATTAGAAAAACTGCTGGTGGATGACTAGCAAATATCAGTTGGCTTCAGCTTACTCAAGGGCTCAGATCTGGACAAGAAGATAAAGAATGAGGTTTGTCACAGATGAGGAGTATGTTGGAATGGATGAAGGCTAATACCATAGTCTTGTTTGGAAGCAGTGTGAAAATTATACAAACCGACAGAGTGCTCATAGTAGGTAGCCTTAATGTTAAACCATTCTGAAGATTATTGTGTTTGCTCACTGTGGTTTTACTGATAAAGCCACGTCAAAATATTATGGCTATGAAAAACCTTTTCAACACCCTTGAAGCAATATTTGCCTAGGAACCTCTCCTACATTTTGTCAGGCCCTTCATAGGTAGAACGGGACAACTGGGACCATGCCTAGTCCATGTTTAATCTGTAATTATTACCTCCAATCTTTAGTCCATCTGGCAGTGTTTTATTTGTTATACAGTAGATGGCGGTTTGAATTATGGATATATATGTAGAAAAAGGCCAAAGGCAGAGAAAATATTTGTGACTGCATTTCTACTGAAAATATTGTTTGGTTAGATTTTTTTCTAACTAGAATGTTATGATTATGGAAACATCCCTCAGTCCTGCGATGTTTTAATTTTATAATGGCTTTTATAACCTTTTTATTCTCAAATATAACTGCCTACAATAAAGTAAAAAAAAAAAAAAAAAGGAATTAGTCTACTAGAAATGAAACTGCCACAATATTTGTTATATCAGAAAGCATATTCTTCATTAGCACTTGGGGCTGTGAGGGAAAAGGGAAGAAAACAAAAAGCTGACTACAAACACAGAAGGTCTTGACGTCCTCTTACTTGTTATTCTGCACAGAGCATATTCATTTTAACGTTGATGATGACCAACATTCATTAGAGCATGATTTTATGGCAATACGGTAACAGAAAAGAGAATAGTCCCCAAATTGTGACAAAGATTTTGCTCTTGTGAGGATTCACCTGATAATGTGTCCAGTCTGGCAGTCCTCTGGTCTCTGGTGCAGGTTTAACTTCTGATTCATGCACAGGCTTGGTGCTAGGAGCGTTTCTGTAGTGCTGCAGTGATGACAGCTGCAGAGGCGAATGTTTTAAGCAAGCTTGTCACTGGGATCTGTAATTCTTCTCTCACAACCATACAAAGCATTTTCTGGACTTGACTATTTTAACTCATTGGTCCCCGACAAAGAAATAGTGGAGACCATCCCCTTCAGATATGCCTGTGGTTGCAGGGGACACCGTTTGAATACACACATAAGTCCAGCTTTGGGGTTTATGTCGTACTTGACTCTGGGACCGGTTTCAAGTTCTCTCATAAAGCCAAGCATTTCCTCCTGTAATTTCACTAACAATGGACCAGTGCTGGTGGCAGCAGGCAGTGAGCAGTAGTACTGAATAACACAGATGGCGGTACATCTGACAGTGTGGATTATTCTACAATTAAAAAATGGTTGTCATTTTTATGCTTGCTATTATGAGGCCACCTGTATTCAGTCAGCTCTTGGGCAATAGGAAGTGGTGGGAAATATGAGTATGTTGTGCTGAGTGTTGCACTCTGGGTGTATGTGTACAGAGACATGTATACAGAGCGATATGTACATAAACACATGTAAACATGTATGTGTACATAGATGTGTATGGACGCATATGATGAATAGTGTAGTGGGTTTTTCCTGTGGACAGCAGAAAATTTTGAATTCTGAAATTTGCAGAAATATTTGAATTATTAGTTCTTAAGAGAGTTTAATTTTTAAAATACAGTGTCATATTCCGAGAAAAAGATTTGTTTCTCTGTGCTGTCAGGGGGTGGGGTACTTATTTAATAATTGTGATAGAAAAAGGAATTGTTCTGTATCCCTCAGGATAAGAGAGATGCAAAGCAGCTTGCAGCCATCAACATGTTTGTATCCAGTTTTCAGGCTAAGTTATTCTGGTAGCCACAACTCACCTAAGAAGCAAGTGCTGTGCTTGGTATCATCAGTCTTGTCGCTGATACTGTTCCCTCACCCTCACCCAGGTCCCTTCTCTATGAGAGGTTCATGGGAACAGCAGGCTGCTTTCTCTGATCGTTTCTGTCAAGGAAGGTTTTGCCCCTGTGGATTTAGATATTTTTGCATCACATTAGTCTGTCAAAAAGGACTGGAGTCTGATGATGTGTGTGATGTGAAACATGAGAAAAGTCATGATTCCAAAGAAAAGGTTGTTGTTTGGTCATAAAGTAATATTAAGTAGATATTATTTTCTTAATGAAAGGGAAAACATCAAAAGATGAATGAGCAACAGTCCAGAAAGAAGAAACACAACAAACAAAACCCCAGTCATTTGGGGTCAGATGCTCTGCTGCTGCTGTGGCTGGGCTACAAGTAAAAGGTAATACAAGGTACGTCTGCCAATCACTCTTCAAGAAAAAAAAATGTGAATTTTGACTCTCAGAACTAAAGCTTTTCTGGAGGATAAACTAGAATGTTACACAAGATCTGCAGGGTAAGACTGACCTGCCCATTGTGCCCTTGCACCTTTGCTCTCAGTCCAGAAATGTTCTTTAGATTTCTTAAGTACAGAAAACCTGCACATATTAATATCTGGGTGTCTAGGGTGAGATTCTTTACTGTCTTTTTTTGATCTGGATGTGTACCTGCTATTGCTTCTTGAATTGTTGCTTCTCAGTCTTCGTCCCACAGTGGGCTCCCTGGAGGTAATGTTACTCCTTTCTCCTCCCTGCCAGCCCACTTAGAGGAGACAGAAATTTTTTGCAGCTGCACAGATGCCACATGCACACACAGGTAAGGAAAAAACAAACAAACCAACTCCAGACTCCTACATCTTGAAAATTTTAATGAGTTTCAAGAGAGAAGTGACACATATGGTCCTCTGATGGACAAACTTTGGTTAGTAGTTTTCCATTAGGTTAAACAGAACTTACTAAAGGTGATTTTATATCAGGCATCAAATCTGCTTTTGCTGTATGGATATGACCACAAAATCTCTTTTTTTTTTGAGACCCAATGAGAGGTCTTTTCACATTAATATGAAAAGGGAACAGTTATATTCAGTGAGATAAGTTTTATCTCTTAAAACATGGTGTGGTGTTAAATCTCTATAAATCAATGAAGTCACAAGATAAAACAATCTAAATGGAGTAAGTTTAGTGCTACCTGAGTCCAGATGGTACAGGAATTCATTGCAGATAATTTTAAACGTTAAGTGAAAAACTCAGAGATTCAGACATAACTGCAGAGATTAGTTGCATACTCACTGAAGATGACATCAAAACCTAGCTAGAGGTTGAACAGAATGTCCTATCTTGCCTATTGTAACTTAGATTGGACTGATTTCCATTTTGAAATACAAAACCATTCTTGAATCAGAAGATTGGTTTTCTTTTTTTCCTATAAGATCTATTCTATATATATATAGTTAGTTGTCCTGTTTTTCTCCACTTCATCTTCCTCAGCTTACACTTTCATGCAACATTTTAGCAAATTCTCGTACATGTTGTTAGCATAAAAGATAGTAAAATACTATATATGATGCAGTGTTAGTGGAAGGCCCCAATACTTTGCCAGCTGCCATTTATTTTGCCCGTATGGTGCAAGTCACTCTACTTTTGCCTA
Organism: Athene cunicularia; assembly: GCF_003259725.1. Taxonomy (NCBI): domain Eukaryota; kingdom Metazoa; phylum Chordata; class Aves; order Strigiformes; family Strigidae; genus Athene; species Athene cunicularia. The sequence continues at coordinate 108,159,080 of NW_020799091.1, read as the reverse complement.
ACTTTGGTAGTTTGACATATTTTCCTATTCTGTGTTTGTGAATGTGAGACCAGTAGTTGTGTCTTAGTTGCAAAAACGTTTGAACTGCAGTAACAGTTGTCTTCAGGTGCAGATAAGCAACATGAAAGATAAGCCTTCCACATTAGAAATAATCATGAACAATAAATATCTGTGTGGGCAGGGAATCATGAACTAGTTACTAAAATGTCTACTGACAGGCAGGATAATCAGAGGGCTCAGTCTATTCACTGTAGGTTTTATAAAACTTTTTTCACCAGCTTCGGCCACTGGCAGCACATCTGTGGGAGATCTTCATTTGAAACTCTTGTTAAAAGAATCAAAAGTGATAAAGACTGATAAACATTTGCAGTAATTTTTTGCAATAGTGATTCTATGTATAGAAGAGGTTTGAGTAGGTATAAGTAAAAGATTTGAAAGCACCATAAGACCTGGCTCAATCACTGTCAAAAGCACTGGGAGACCTTTTTTTAGTCTTGCAAAGGTGAGACTTTGATTTGGTTTCAAACTATTTGGCTGGGGTATATTTTGATGTATTTGAATGCTGCTACAGTGTATGTGGGCATTACCAAACATCAACACAAAGCAAATACTGGTTTGATGTAGAGTCTAGATGATTAGACAGGTTAGACATTACTAAGCTTATTTGATCAGTAAAAGAATATCCTCACGCAATATTTAAAAATCAGTTACAACTGCATTTAGTGTTTCCTTTTCCCTGGACTGAATTTCACAGAGTAGAGTTCTTTCAAAATAAGAGTTCAACTTCCCATGTCTGAGTTGTACTAATTTCTCTGAAGCAAATATTGTTTCCTTTTATTGAAATGATTTGTCTTACATTTATACTGATATACATCAGGACTACTACAGGCCTTATGTGTACAGACTGCATTGTGATCAAAAATGTGAGTTCATCTTACTAGGATATAAACAGGTATCTGGTCTCTGAACTGGCCTCGACTAGTATGAGTGTCAGTATATTAGCTGTAGTAGACCAGAGAGCAGTACGGACTACCCTTTCTTTGGTCTACCTGGTCTGTGCACTTAACTCCCCACTTTGTCTCTATCTGTACCCATAGCCAAGCTTCAGATTAACTTGGAGATTGCTGGAGAAATTTCTACCACATCTTTAATTGTTATGTAGTATTTATATTTTAAAATATAAACCCACTAAAAAAAATCTATTAAAAAATGTTTAAGTGATCATTTAAGTGATCATCTTCAGATACGGGTCGATGTCTCTTTCCTGACACCAAACCCATTGGACTAACCCAGTCAAAACTGAACAGGGTTCATAATTTTGGAAGTTATTAATGCTGCAGAGCTCTTTGAAAATACAAGGCTGGGTGGAGAAGAGAACCTCTGTAATATTCTTGATTAAAAAAAATACTACAGCATGAACTCATATGGTAGCAGACACCAGAGAATCCACACAGATGTTCATTTAAACAGTCCTACTCACAGAGAAAAACTTGCATTGGAGTTTACATCATCCTAGACGTGAAAGTCGATAAAACTTAATCCAAGGAAACCAAGCCTCATTAGTTCTACTTTTTTTTTTTTTTTTTTTTTTTTTTTTTTTTTCCAGAACAGCAATCTTGGGTCAGGTTTTCTGGCTACATTATTCTGTGAATATAGTGGTTAATAATATATGAGATGGTAAAATAATAATTGAAGTAGCATTAGTACCACAATTACAATAAATTAAAACCAGGATGGTGGTTTTTCGTCTTGTTTTTTAGGATATGTTTGATATAACCCTGTGTTGTAAGGCCATATCTAGCTTATGTTTAAATTTAAAGCTTTAATCCTGTCTGTGTTTAGCTTTAAAACCTCATGGACTAAATCTCAAAATCTTCTTATCTTCAAAATTATGTCAGCAGCTATGACAAAATGACATCTGTTCTGAAGCTGTAACAAGAATACTGCATTACTTGACAGTCTGTTCATTCCTGTTACAGCACAATGTCTGCCTCCCACATAACAGATACAGCGAATCCACTGCTGAGTGTATACAATTCAGGCGACAACCATACTTAGGAACTGTTTAATAATTAGTATTTTCTGCTTCCAGTCCAGTGAAACATGTCAGTATGTTGAAGATTTGCATTGGTCAGAGGACTATGAGACCTTTTTCCAAAAGTACGGGGGGAGGTAACACTTTTTTTTTTTTTTTTTTCCCCCCCCCCAGTTTCCAAAACTTGAAGACTGGAGAATGGCACAGCAAAACCACTTGCTCTCTCTCCTGGCTGTTCATTGTGTGCATTTAGTCTGTCAGAAACGCTCTGCTGCTGCAGTTAATGCTGAGCAGAGATTGATTGCGGGCTGTTGTTCCACAAGACATGGCTGAGGCAAATTAATAGCTCGTTGCTGCTGAAAGGGGGTGGGGGTCCCATTTTCACCTTTCCTGTTCTCTCTGATAATCCTGGCCCTGGCTCCTTACCTTGTTTGGGGAATTAACCCTGTGGTTTCCTCAGATGCCCCAAGTGTTTTTCTTAAGGGGCTAAAGAATGCCAATCAAACACCCCAAAAACCTGGGTGGGTCTCTGGCAAAGGGGAAGAATGGGAGCGGGTCGGGCCCTGTCCCTCATGGGACCAATATGCTTTTGATGAGCTAAGCTGTCCCTGGAGCTGCCGCACCGTTCACTAATGGCACATCTGGCTAATAGTCCCTCTGAATCAGAGGGCTGGATGTTTTTTGCTTTACGCACAGGATGGCTGCTCACTGCTGCGTAAGGCAGCGCTCCAAACAGCGCAACAGCTCCAGCGCTTCAGCTCTCCTGCAGCGACTTTCTACAGGTACAGCTGCCCACGCCTGCTTTCTGCAACCAAACACGGCGATATTAGCTAGTAATGACAAAAAGGATGGTGAGTTTTCACAGACACATTCCTCCCTATAAACCAGTAATGTTCCTGTGGCCTCTGAAGCACCACGTGTTGCTTCTCAGGCGTTCTTGTTCCTCCACAGACTCCAGCAGTGCTATTTTTCTCCTATCTCCAAGGCCCAGAGGCTGAGCAGTTTTGTCTGACAGAATGGCAAGAGCATCACCTCTGGTATTCCCCACCATCTGCCACTGCTGAGAGGGATATATGCAGTTTCCGAGCATGCCTGTGAGAAGGGAGCAGCAATTTATGGGCCTCCAGTGTTAATTCCCTGGTGCCATGGCTGTCCATGACCTCAGGACTACTCACTGTCTTTTTTGGGAATTAATGGAAGTATCCTCACTTCCACATCACAGTGAGAGTCTTGTCTTATTCATCTGGAAATCTCCAGTGCCTCTCATAAGTGCAAACATACTTATTTTCCGATTTCTGCCAAACCAGATGTTATCAGCTTGCAACCTATATTCCACTGGTTCCAAGCTGTAATCTAGCACTGCTAAATAAGAAGAAAGGTCTGTCTTTAGAGTCTTTTTTCATGTTTCCTATTTAGATTTTCAGCAGATTATGTCAAAACATGTAATTTGCCGAAAATTGCATAGTCATGACCACTATTTCAGGGATAGCTGGTAGCAAAAATAGCTGTTGAACTGAAGTCAGTTTAAGTCATCTAGGACAAGGACAGACTTTGTTATAACCAATATAAAAATGTCAACGACTACCTGCTATTTTTTCTAACAGAAGAGCTCCATCCATGGTTTATTTTTTGCTGTACAATATCTTTTGTGTATTTGAGATGAATATAGGACCTTATAATCTTCTTTCTATTGTTTTCTTTTGTTTCAGTCCCTAATAAACAAGATTTTCTTTTATACCTCTTTATTTCCAATGCTTTACAATTATCTGACTTACCCTTTTCAGGAGAATTCATTACATACTTCATGGTCTCATCCTTTGTGCTACCCAGGACATTCTTAACACTCAAGGTGAGAGGAGAAAAATAAGTATCTGTTATCTGCCTATGGCTATTTAATATTTTATGTAGTGAACAAGTTTTATATAAGCTTTTATTTTATTTTATTTTATTTTATTTTATTTTATTTTATTTTATTTTATTTTATTTTATTTTATTTATTTTATTTTTTTAAAAAATAGTGATCATGGAGGGTGCTGTGTCTCTTGATCCTTGTCTTTGCTTTCTGTTTCTTGGAGCTTCAAGAACAAGGAGAGCTTGCCCATTGACTTTCACACTTGTAGTTCTTTGCATTGTTTTAATCTTGCTCTGTTGCAAAAAATTAATGCAGCTCTTTCTTTTTGCTAAGGATGGGATATTGCCTTGGCATGTTCCTTTTGCACCAGCATGTACGATCTTTTGCAGAGTCCAGCTTTGCACAGCATATGAGATTTTTTTTTTTTTATCAGATGCTTCTTCTTGTAACATTATGGATAATAACTTATTTGATTTCTGAGAACTTTCCATCAACTGTTCCTGTTTGATTCAGTCAGAATGACTTCTTTCTCTGTCAAATCGGGCCTTTCCTTTGGGCAAAATTCCAGTTTTGTTCCAGATTCAGTCTGGTTTCTTGTTTCCCTTTACTTTTTCCCAGTTGTGAAATGGGTTTTCAGATATTCAGACATTCCTATGCTTTTAAACAGAGCATAACCCACTGGGGGGAAAAAAAAAACCCAAAAACAAAACAACAACAACAACAAAAAAACCAACCAACTCACTTGGCTTTATACTAAGTCTTATTTATTTGTAATTAATTTTTATACTTAGTCTCTTTTGCCTGCATTAACTAGAAAACTTTTAAGGAAATTCAAGTATGTTGGGAAAGTCGTAGCTCTTACCAGAAATAATATCCCTCATACCTTAAGGTAACTTAAAATCCTGGTAGCAGTGAAGCTGTACAGACTTCTATGGGTTGAAAAGTTTTTCAGGAAGATAAATAATAAGACACTGTGGGGATAAAACATAACAAATTGTTAGTAAAGATATTTTTGTAGCCAGTTGCTCAGGAGTCTTTGGAGTGGACAGTGTCAATCATTAGACAGCTGAGACGAGCTGGTGAGAGATTTTTTCAGGGAAATGTCACCACAGAGACTGAGTCTTTGCTACTCTGCAACAAAGCATGAATCACCCAGCCTTCCAAAGTATTGTGGTATCATTTTACAAATTTTATAATTACTCTTTATTTAAAAAAAAAAAAAAAAAAAAGGGGGAGGGGGGGGAGCATTAGTTCTATGACTTCTATATGTAAGTACAAATTTTAATAATATTGTTTACAGATACCTGAATGCTTTCTTCACGTCTAACATACACTCACTGTTGCTATCAGTGACTTAAAAAAAAAAAATCAGTCAGTATTTTCCAAATGTTGTAATAATCTAGGTATTATTATGCAACTGATTAAATGGTACAATGCAGTTGTAATAGCTGAGTTTTGGTGTCCTGTAACTTCAGTGATATTTCGTACTCAGTATGTACCACGGATAGTTTTTCTTTCCTCCTAGATGTTGTCTGAAGCACATACATCCACGCAAAACAGCAGCTCAGGAGGAAAAGCTTTTCCTAAATTAAAGGTATAAAGGGAGGATTTCACACAAATAGTTGTTTTTACTGAGGGTATTCTTTTTCCTTGAATGGCCTATTAATTCTGAAGGCCATTTGGGTTAGAATTCTTAATCTGAATTATGTTGTTATTCATGGCCTCATTTTGTGTCTTTTCATCATCTTCTTTGTCTGATGGCTATTTTAAATAGGGCTTTTAAGAACAGGATGGATGACAACAAAAGAACGTGTTTACTTTATCCATTGTTATGGCCTGATTCCACTATACTTACCCTCACTGAGGAATGCATTAGATTTCAAGTGTCCCATTCATTCCAGTGAAACTAATTGCAGAGCAAAACAGACCAAATGTGAATGAGGATTCAAAGAATCTAGCTTGCGGTAATTATTGAAGCAAATAAAAACATTTTGTTTTGGTGACTTCTCATTTAGTGCATAATGGCTAGATGTGAGTTCTATGCAGGGGTCACTAAGCACTTGAATAAGTAGGGTGACCACTGTATATCAGAAAAGATGTGATTTGGCAAAAAAGCTGAGCTGATCAGAGAGGATGAGATCTTACCGTACTGGAGTTGAGATTCCTTCATGTTCTAAATACAGCCTAAAGTATTTTCTCTGTTCAGTAGCTGGAAATATTTTCATAGTGGAAACATCTGAAATAGTTTTAATTTTGCTTTTCATGAAGGTATATATGGAAAAAGAATGGTAAATTTGAAGTTTCTCTTACTGTCTTGGCAAAGACTTTCAGTGCATTGGGAAATGCAGCTGTTGGACCTTGGGATCCTGATGGCTCTGTTTTGGGGATATTTATTATGATGATTTTAAAGGTGTGTCAGCAAGTTTACCAAAATTTATGGTCTGGAATTATTCAGCACACAGCAGATTGTGATATCCTCCTCCTATACATAAACATAGACCCATGAAGAACTTACAGTCTAAATAGCTGAAGTAGGCAAAAAACTGCACTAGTATTACTCAGTTTTCTTCTTCCCTCTTGAGTAAAATATAGCCTGTGCCATGTAAGAACAGGCAGAGAAATAAAAGCTGGCTCTGAACAAGGTGGCAGGTACGCGTGGCATGCTTTCTGTATTCTGCAGATCTGGAACAGACACTTCATAATGTAGTAATTACTCAAGGGTGGCACTACGTGATGTGGCTGTGCTGAGTCCAGAACCTCAGCTCAACTGTCTTTAGTCATATGGTGTCCCTGACCAGTGCTCCCTGCTCTTAATTTACAGTGGTTCAACTTACTCTGCACCTCCTGAAAGAGAGCTCTTTGTCTTGGTAGGACTGACGGCCAATTTTCAATTAAATCCTTGAGCAAAGCGCTCTTCTAATGAGAAGTTATCAGCCCAAGAAAAAGTCACATCTACATCTGATGTAAAATGGATTATCTCCATCTGGTTTGGACTCTCCTCTGGTATTTTATGTCTGACTTCTATTATCTGTGTCTGATTTAGAGGATAAACACCCTAGGGCAGTGTTTGCACAGTACCACATGCCATGACAGCAGTCAATAAATTATAGAAGAAGGTGATCACACAAGATTGTTCCCAGCCTCACATCCCTGATTCCCTACCCACAGACCCCAAGCAGTGCAGAGGAGCTGTGTTTTCTGAGCAAGACACTGTTCTACACTTGAACAGATTTCTATTTGAACTAGTATTTTCCTGCTAAAGGGCATTAAAATATATACATTCATAATTTAATGAAGGGTTTTTTGCTAGTTATTCACTCCTCAATAATTCAAATCTGTTCCAGACATTAAGACACCTAGGACAGCTGTAGATAGCCAAATTATATATATATATATATATAAACAATCTAAGCAATTTCCTCACCCTACCTCAAATCCGAATGACTTCGAAACAACTTTTCCTCTCTCTCAGTCTCTTTTTCCCCTTCATTTAACACCCAATTTTGCTTTTGTTACACTCCCTTTTCTTTGCTCCTTCCTCCCAAACTCAAGCTTCTCATGCAGTTTTTCCTCTTCTTGGGAGAAACAGAAATATAGCCACAAATATCTATAACAATCTCCTTCAATATTTGAAATACTTAGGCATGACTATAACACAAAAGAAACCCTTAACTAGGTAGAATATGCTCTTAATTTTAGCTTAGTCAAGCTATCTTGAAGAAGCCTGGTTTTTACACTTCCTGCATTTTTATTGTTCTTTCACAGGCATTAATGAAATAGAAAATACCACTAGTTTGAGAGGCAAGATTTACATTTAAAGGACAGAATGCACAAAGTCAGTGGAGACTCTGTCCCATATTTTAATAGTTATTTTAACCTTTTTTTCAACCCACCCTTTGGGTTTTATGGTATCCTGTGTTGTTGTTGTCTTCCATTTCCCTTACAAGCATAAAATAAACACACAGTAAAAAAAGCTGATTTTCCTTCCCACCCTTCCCACCCCCCTCCCCCTATATCAAACAACTAAAAAAGTCTATCGGTGTGGATGTGTTGAACATTTGCAAATGATTAGGCATGATGTTTAATGGGCTAGGCTTAGCTGAAATGTATAGATTCTCTTAAATCACAACTTAAAATCTCGGCGTTACTGAAATATGCATTCTCTGGTTTTCAGAGACAGCGGATTGAATGCCTTTCTACTTACTCTGCAGTTCCCATTAATGTTAACAGGCGTATTTCTTTTTGCTTCCGTTGGAGTCGACTTGATACACGTGTGGGATCATTTGATAACCTCTTAAAAAGACACCCTTCTGCTTTACATGCACTTCAGAGCCTTAATGATCTCAGGATGTTCCTTTGTGTCTCCGTGGCCAAAATGTTATCTAATACTTCTTGTAAATAATACAAGATAGCTTTTTACTCCGTAAGTGACCTCTGTAGCATGTGCTAACAGTCTATTTGAATATACCTTGCCTAGAGGGTATTTTGCTGGATTCAGGGGAATGCATTAGGAAGCAAAGCAGAACTGCCATTCACTTGCTTTTCCACAGCTCGGAAACCACCGCATTCAGCTACTGGGCAAGACAAAACCTGGGAGAGGGAAAGGTGAAAGAAGGAGGAGCCAGTACTGTTATCTTTGCTTTCCAGTTCATCGGTCCAAAGACGCACAGGAGCAAGTCATTTCTCCTGGGGAGCCTCTGAGCAATCCCTACTGCGATGGAGATTTTTTATATCTGTTTCAAAGGCCACCGTAAACATACTCCGATGGATTGTAATGTGTCTGTGTGTATATTTGTTCCTACTTCTATTTATAGATACGGTATTTAAATCTTTGAGTCCTTAGCTCACATCATATGCTAAACAGTTTCTTTGGGTAAATTTTCCATAAAAAGCATGAAATCAGCGTTTTGGATTCCTTTTCATAGCTATGTTTTAGGTCCGTAGGAAGTGTTAAACAACTGTTGAAATACAGCCTTATGTGCAGAGCTGTCTGATCTGAAGGTATTCAAAGGAGTGGGCTGCAAGGCTTTAAAGTCCCGGAGTGCCCGTGCACATCACATACTTCAGCATGGCTTTCCCCTGTGAACATTGGGATTTCTGCCATCTGTAAATCACTTGAGCAGGATGATTTTAGCAGTGGAACGTGGGGTGGGCTCAGCTGCTCTCCCTCTGGCTTTGGCCCCCACCCCTGCGCCCCCTCGGCAGCTCTTGAAGAGCAAGCAGCCCTGAGCCCTCAGCTTTAGCCATCAGATAGCAGCTTCACATGGCACCACAAAGTGCAAGAGAGCCTGGGTAAGAGAAAAAAGCCTCCCTTCCCTCCATGAAGGTCTATGGGCATGAGCCCTGAGGTGGGATCCAGGTGGGAGAAGGCGCTCGTTCTCCCTCTGCAGTCTTGAGCCTCCCACACCATCCTTAGCAGATGACGATGGCAGTTAAGCCACATTTTTGGCATCTGCTAAGTAAATACGGGGTACTCTGTTCTGTAAGATGGAGGTGGTGGCTTTTTTAAAACTGTTGGCAGTGGAACAGATGACATTTGTAAATGAAGTAAACCAGGAGGGTGATTGGTGTAGTTCAGATCTGGGGTCTAATGGAGGAGACTAGAAAGGATGATACCTACTGTGCGGCCCTCTGCATGCGTGTCACGCAAGGCACACTAAACGTATGTACATGGCTTCAGATTTCTGCAGTTCTCAAGCTCTGTTTGATGTCAGTGGGAAGCACGAAAATCTGAAGTAACTGATCATCTGCATGTGTAACATCAGAAAGCGGAGGAGCAAGCTTCTCTTCATTTTTCCAAATATAGATTCTGTTCTGTTCCTTCTGACTACAGCTGAATAGATAATTTACATCTATCTTTTTTTCTTTTTTCTGTGTTTCTGGTAGTGTCCCTGAAAGCACTGAACCAACTGAATACTGAGGTTACTAGCTCACAGTATCACTCAAATCTTCCTCTCTCTCTAACCTGTAGAAAGCTAGTGTGACTATTACTGCATTTGGGACAAATATGTTTATTAAAAATGTGTTGACCATTTCTTATACTTACAGCAATCCCAGTAATAACTATGTTTTAATAGTTGGCACATTCTGGTTGTTGGGGTTTTTTTGGTAGATCCTTGCATACTTAGGCACTACATTACAATGAATATTCATCTTGGTTGCACTGCACTTCCCCGTCAATGACAAAGAGAGATTAACTAAAACAATATTTTATTTCCTACTTTAATAGTGAGTACATAGCATTAATTATATTATTAATCCAACTAGAAACTCTTGTACAAAGCTATTTCAAGCCATTAGTTGCCCCATTGTAATTGATGGATTACTGCATTACCATTTCATTTAGCATTGTTTTCAAGGCATTACATTCAGTTTCATTCAAGTTAATTGTAGACCCAAATAAGGAAGGAACTTGCTTCATGAGCCTGAGTGATGCAAGCGTGGATTCTTCATGATTTCAGATGTATAATGGGATGTGATCCATATAGCAATTCTGTACAAGGCCTTCCAGTTATCATTACCTTGCAATTTATGGCACCAAGAAATGAGGGAATGGACCAGAAGATTGCATGGCATTTGGATTCAGCATTGTGATAGTCTTCTCTGCAAATGGAAATTAACATCAATTATTCAAATCTAGTTATGCTTTCAACCCTCTTAATTGCAAAGTGTTTTCCATTCAGTGATCAAGCCTAATTCCCTAAACATAATAGCAATTATAACTCTGCATCCAGAGGAAAGTGTACTCTCTTTGGCCCAATTTTCAGCTCTGATATGACCTCTTTATGCTGCTTTTTACACAGAGGGGTTGTTAAGCTGGAGCAGCCGTGGGGTTTTTTGCATAGAACATATCCCAGGGCTTTTGAGAAACATGGACTATAATCTTTACTGCCCCAGCATAAAAACAGGGAAAACATAATGGGTGAGATTCAGCTGCCTAGACACAAGTATGTAGATCGTTTTAGATAGAAACCCTTAGGTACCTGAGACACCTTCAAAAGGGTAGCAAGCACAGTGTAGGACTGAAGAAGATATGTGGCAACTGGAGTCAAGGCTGGAGGCAGTGCTCCAGTCTGTCTAAAATAGCACAGTGGTTAGTTGCCTGAATTACCCTGGTTTTGCCTAGCAACTGGGACAGCTCTTCTAGGCTATGCAAAGCTAAATGTAAATTATAATATTCTTGAAGCTGAAAATTGCTTCATGCACTGGATTGCATAAGGGCATAATGATGCTTCTTCCTCCTTAGTGCAATTTCTATTTTTTAATACAGTAACTTCAGGCAACTCCTGTCCGTCTTCTAGCTTTACTGTGGCAGAAGTGATGATTCTATTACATTCCTTGAGTGTTTCGTCCATAAGGGTTTCAGGATTTGAAAATACTGCACCCTTTGCTGCAAATAAACAATAATGCATGGTGTGCGTCTCAAACTAAAGTCAGATCTTTACTGAGAGAACAATAACCACCAAGGTTTAATATGAAGTCCCAGTCCTCTGTTGAACCACAATAAGAACTTTGTCCAAATGCGGCATGTCTCCTTCCCAGGCACCTTCCCTGGTTATATTTCTGTAACATGAGAGTAGAAAGACCAAGGAACAGCTGGTGATATGTTTGGCATAGAGAAAGTGTCTTGGCTGATACTCAGGACAATTCCAGGTCTTTCATTCCTTTGTCTTTAGTAAACAGTTGCATGAGACATGAGAAATCAATGACATTGTTACCTGAAAAGCGGAATCATGCCCGGTGTGCAATAAACGAATCTTAACACACTCAGAGGAGATACTGTGTTTATTCAGGCGTGGGTGCTCAGTGGACTTTTCCACAAATCAAGCACACCAACAGCAGGTTTTCATACTCCTTTTATACACAAAATTCAGAAGTTAGTAGTTTCCCATAATATGCCCTTTAGATACTGATTGGTTATTGTTTATCATACAATTACAATACAGCTTACCTAACGCTTCTAATACTATGCATGCTCAGGGAAAAGGTCTTAATCTGGGCAGGGATCTTTTTGACCGGTGGGGGTGTTTTTTAGTATTATAATGAAGGCAGTTCCCTTTAAGGACACTCAAAAGTTAGTTTCATTGCCAAGTTAAGTAAGCAAATAGTCACTTGGCCAAGTTGTCAAGTAATTAATCCTCAAAACAATCCCAGATATTGTCTTTATGGTCCAGGAGGTTCTACCTATTCTCTTAGATCTGGATATCGAACCTTGCTCTTCTTGCTTGACCTAGCAATTGTTCCCATATGGTAACTATAGCTACTAGCATAATTATTAACCATGGCTATTAGCAGATGTGAAGTGTACTGTATCAACATGTCTACTGACAGAGAAGAAAACTAACTTTTCTGAACCAAGTAGTTAGTTGATATCAGTGTTCTGTGGACTGTATTTATTAGAGTTAGAAACAGTTAATGGAGTCAGATAATTCTAAAAAAAAAAAAAAAAAAGAAAAAAAAAGAGACAAAGTCTCAGTTTTCTGAACTCTTTAGGAATCAAATCTAGGATTCATTATCCTTGGTTACAGTCCACTATTTCCTACCAGTATCTAATCTAGAGCTCTCCTTCTTCATGTTCTACCACTTGTACTTTTGAGAAACAGATTATTTTCTTGCTGCCTTTTCCATTTCCTGATGCAATGTTTTGGATTCATCCTAAAACAACAAAAAAAAACCCCAACCAAACAAGCTCATTCGGCCATAAGTCTTTGGTTAGATTTCAGAAAGTACTGATTTGACTACATTTGGTCAGTGACTCTCTAGCAGAGAAATTTGGTTTATATATTTGTTCTGAGCAAAGTTATGTTGCTTTTTCAATCATCTTCAAATAAATTGTAACTTCCTAGTAAAACAGTGGAGATGTTTGAATAGTAAATGACAGGGATGGTCTCCAACGTGAAAAGGTGGGATCCTCATTTAAGAAACTCCTGGGTTCAGTGTGTTTAGATCTGAGATTTTCTTAGCTACAGAAATTTACCCTTCTAAAACAGAAAGGCTGCTTCCTAAACGTACTAGAGGTTGGAACAAGGATCAGTCTTATCTCCAATAACAATCTGTAGAGCTTGGAGAAGCTGCCATGATTGATGCCACATTTTTCTTGTTTTCAAAGTTAGTCCTTCACTTCAAGAGGATTAGCCCAATATCTATGCAACACCTCCTGCAATGTAAGCTTCATTTTGAGGGATTAGGGAGGATTTCTGTTTTGTTTCTCTACAAAGGCATGATTTTCAAGCTTTGAAAGAACTGGAGATGCTGCTTGACAAAAAGAAGATTGAATTCCATGCTAACACTTATGCAGAGTTCACTCCTTTTCTGAAAAGCTGTTGTTCATGTATATGGAAAGTATTGTTTTGTATTACTCTACAGATGCATATGGTAGGTTATTCTGTTTGTTATAGTTGGAGTCTAGATGTAATGATAGACACAGTGAGATTATAATTTATCTCTTTTTATAATTTACTATGGGGTATATATATATATATATATTTGTGGTGGAGCATATTAGTGGTATCTGGGCATTGATCCACAAGAAATGAGATATACTAACTGCAATAATCATTCTGTTGTCCTGAAACCCATTCACTACAGTATGATCATTCTGATAGATGCCTTTTTGTTGATCATTACTTTAGAATGAATCTCTTATTCAAGGAAAAAAGGAAAGAAGGAAAAAACTGCAACACAAAGAAATTAGTGGTGGTAACACAGAGAAACATTTGCCATGGGCATTGGTTGGAGTTGTCATATATTTATGTCATGATATAATGGCATACTGTAGGCTATTCTTGTATGCTGTCTCATTTCAAGCTCATTTGTCACTTATCTGTGTAAATTCAACATCTGCCTCATCTGGAAGGGTTTATATATCTCCTTGTGTTGACTGTAAACAAATTGCAAGTGCTGTTTTGCAGGTGACAGATACATCCAGTTGGTTAGGTAAGGTTGTTGCAGTCTCAGTGCAATATGAAAACCTTATGCATTTGAGAAATTCCAGGCTGCTGCTTTCTAGTGTAAAACTTGGGATATGACAGCAGAGTCAGATCTGAAAAGGAGAAGAATGAGATTCTGGGAGGGGATTGAACTAGTTCATTTTATTCTTAGGAAAAAATGTCCAGACACGTGGCTGGCTTGCTGCTATAATTGATTTCTTTATGCACACTGTGTGAAATGAGCCCATATGTGGGCCCTGTGTTGCTACACTCTGCTAAGGCAGAGTTTGATTTTCAGCATATGACAGCCTCTGAGCCTTACATGGCAGTCAAGCAAAGGCCTCCATCATGTACGACCGGATCGAAGTGCTCAGATCCTCCCTAACTTCAGAGTGGCTGCGCACACCCTCTGCCGCAGAGCTCACTGCAACCCCAGGGCCTCAGCATATCTCTGCCTTGGATGATGGAAAACTTTAATAACACATACAAAATTAATTTGGACCTTTTCCTAATACAAGTCTTTGAAGTCAGGGGGAAGCACTGAGGACTTTTGGCATGCAAGCTCTTTATTTCTGTGTATTCAACTACTATATTTATTGGTTTCAGTTGATTTGAGTTGCTGTTGTTTCCATAGGCACCTCTTTTAATATGTAAAAGCCATTTGTATTTGTTACATCTTGGTGAGCAGCCTCTCACCTCTCAGTTGTGGTGAGAGGTGCTATACAAAAAGAATAAATTGGTAGTGTAGCTCTTTGTGCCTTGCTAAGATAAGCTGCTAGCCATATGGCTCCAGTGCTGGGTGCTGGGAAAACAGCTGAGAGCTGGGAGGTTTGGGGGGTTTGTTTGTTTGGTTGGTTTGGTTTTATTAGGCATTTATTTCAGTTATTTGTTTTTTCCCTCTACTAACTGAGCCTAGACCTTGTGATTCTGTATGTAATTGTGCTAGCTTTTATTCAAAAGTCATACAGTAGTTTGTAAGAGTTTAGGAAAGGTTCCTAGGGTTGTCAAGGGCAGCCACAGCCTGCCTTGTGTTATCTAATGACATTCACAGATTTACTGAATTACTTTTTCAGTTGGTCTCCTTGTGCTGCCTATTACTTCTACTAGAAATTTGCTTAAAACTTCACTCTGGAAGTGGAAGCTTATTCCTGGCCATGTTTTCCTATTTGTTCATGTGCCAAAGTCTACACTGTCTTTTAATGTAAATAGGTTTTCTTTTGAATGTTTATCCCTCCCTTCCCATAACATACACACATATGCACATTTGAAAAAAATACATATCTACTTCCATGAACAGTAATTTTTTCTTTAACCTGAACAAAGTAGGCCCTTTAGTCCTCATATTAACCTAGACATCTTTCTTTTTTTTAGAGTTTGAAGGTACTTTCCTTGACTGTACATGATTGGAAGTACACAAAATATCCCTGTAGTATTCTACATAAATTATCATCAAGCTCGTATGCAATAGAGTTAATGTTGCATCTCTCTGTGGAAATATTTGATTTGCATTGTTGTACAATCATATTACCTTTTTAATACAAAAAATCACCAATGATTCATGTTCAGCCTGCTTATACATTTCAAAAATTCATCTAGTTTATGCAGCTAATATACCTATATTTTTTTCTCAGTCATTCAGAAATGCTGACTGTGCATTATAAATTATAAAACAAGGTGGATAGAACAATAGAAAAATATGTAATCCAGCACATAGCATAAAGAGTTGGAGGCTCTAGCGCCTGGCTCCAGCAATTTTTTTGCCCAAAGACAAAGTGTGTAGAAAAGGTCTCTTCCAGCCCCTTTGGAAAACAGGTTGCCCATTTTGAATATTGTTGTATAGTCAACATGAACCAGCCCAATTCTTACTTCATTGGTTGAAAAAAGAGTTAATAACTACATTGTATATAACTTTGAAATATTGTGCAGGTCAAAACAAAGAGAATTTTTATCAGTGATCACTCTGCATCAACATTTCAGTGCAAATATTCAGGAATATTTGTGTTATGGGATGAAAATATATTAGATATTTACATATACAAATGATGTTATTGTATCAGAATCCAGCTACTCTTACTAATATCCTTTCAGTCCAATAATGTAATTGCCTTTTTTATAAGACTTACATCTTGAATTCACTTTCCATTTTAACCTTTACCAAATACTTTCCATAAACTTAAAAATGTAGAGCTTAATAGTTCAATATTCACACCAATTTCTGTATTAATTTTGTCTACTTTGCTTATATTAAATCTGTTATGCTTATATTAAATCTGCTAAAATAGTTTTTCATTATGATTTTGAATTATCATAAATATGGTTTGAACAGATCTGTTCTAACCTTCCATATTTGCATATTATTCTACCAATGAGTTCTTAGCATGAAAAAAACTACATAGCCAAAAAAATCTTAATGTCCTCAATTCCTTTTTCTCATTCGCTACCTCTAAGTTTGAAACCTCTGCAAATCAACATTGTTTATTGCGTTGACCATTTCTTCTGTTGAGAAAGTGTCTATCTGTGTGCATATATCTAGATAAATAAGGGTAGTTACCCAAAGGACTGTCTATGGATACATTATTTATTATGAGTTACTGATCTTATAGTTCATGAGTGACAGAGCAAAACAAAATGACAAGGTGGTATGAAAGCTCATCAATAACTTGAAGCAATAAATAATGAATTTCTCATCTGCCAATTTAACATAATTTTTATGAATTAATATTTTTTTCCATATGTTTAATAATTATTTTGGAATGAGATAGGGAATTGGATCATCTAGATTCAAGGAAGTATTTTAAAAATCTCATTTTATTCTGTGGCACACCTTTGTTTTTGTTTAAATTATACAGAGAGATACTAGAGATGAGCAACTAGTCTCAATGAATAATTTATTTAAATTTAACCTCCTTTTCTACTATTGGAATATTCAAACAATAGACCACAACTTATTCTGATTCATATGTTATTAAAATTTTATTTGACAGATGCCTTTTTGAGTTTTTGTTTTATGTCTTGACAGTGTTTATTTGCAAATGGAGCTATGTACTCTTATTCTGCTGAGATAAATGGGATGGTTTTTATCTGATCCTTGATTAGCTGCTATTGCCCTCATGGATCCCACGGCACCTTGTGCTCTGGCTGCATGAAACCTCAAGCGATTCTTACGTGAGCATTTTATGTACAGAAGTAAAAGTCAGTTTCTGCCAATTCTCATGCATATAACTTTGCAGATGATTTCAAAGGATATATTGGTCAACTGTGAAAGGCTACTGCAGATACGTAATGAAATAACTTCCTCTAAAATGTCAAACATTTTTCCCTTGTAGGATTTTAGCTAAGTTCACTGTCAAGGCTCCATGCTTTACATCAGTTTCTCCACTCTGTATGGTGATCTGCCTTTTCCTGATGTTCACCTGCCCAGTTCTGAGATTATGATCTTCTAGTAGCTTCTTCTCTTACTGGGCAGTGAAGGTGAAACTAAATGTTGTAGGGGAATCACAAAAAAAAATATAGGTGCTACACCACTCCATCTACTCTTATTCCTCTTGTGTTTTCTTTAAAGACAGACTATTAAATTAATATATATGAGTGAAAGTATAGATCACAAATCCCTGTTGGACACAAATTTTATAGGCCCAGATGCCTTCCACCTAAATCCAGATGCAAAAATGATGATCTTATGTGAGGCTCAAGAGCAGAACCTCACTCTCAAACTATTTATGTCATGATAGACAACAGTTTGGGCTCCCTTTTCAATCAGTACAGAGAGAGACAGGAACCAGATAAGGACATTTCAGGTCACAAATGCTCTGGATTGCTCTCTTATTCACTTTACTCTCTCTCATTGCTGGTCACGGTGGAAGACCAGGAGGCTAAACCCAGTTAAATCTAACTGAAATGCAAAGGACACCAGTAAAATAGGCATTTCTAGACAATGATAACTTTTATCCTGAAGCAGCACAGTGCTAAGGTGATTAGCTCAAGGGGAGATTTCTATCTTGCAGATACCTGAATTCAGGTTAAGTGAATCTTGGCTTATGTTAGTGCCTAAATACAGTGAGGTGATCTACATCACTGACTTTTTTAATGCAGGAGAGTGTGTGAGTTTGGGTAGTAACAATAAGGAGTCAGTTCTGCCTGGAGAGGCAATATTCCTGTTGCCTCACTGGGAACAGCTTTGCTACTTCCCTCACTTCTGCTTATCAAGGTTTTCATTAGGTGTTGCAAGTTAAATATATTCCTGCTCTGAAGTCCAGGCCAAATTTCTGATTTGATTTTTAGTCAAAACCTCAGAACAAGGTTTTGAAGTGAAGTAAAATGGTGCCATTCTGACTCTCTGGTCTGGTGATCATCCTTTTGATGATTCCCAGGCTTGATAAGCCCCTGATGCACTGGGGCATTTGTTCACAATTAATATGAAGTAATATGAATGATCTCATAAAAATGAACTTAGGCATATCTTTTTTACAGATTCCCACAAATGGTTTGAGAAGATATATTGTGGGGAATGTTGGTGCCAGGCTGCCTAATAATGTAATTTTTTTTCCTCTGACAGAACACTGTGTGTGGAATCTCAGAGGCAGACTCCCAGCTAGCCTAATTTCCCATCTCTCCCTTGGATTGCCACTGTTTTATTGCAGCTCAGGAATCTGGGCCGTGACTTGCTCTGCTCCAACTTCTGCGATTCCTATGTGCCCCATATATCCCTGTTTTATTAACCCAAACTGAGAAGGAGGGATGGGTTTCCTTTGTGCCACTCCAGAAATACAAAACAAATTAATTGGCCAGAGCAGGCAGGTTTACTGCTGCTTTATGTCGACAAAAAGACACAAAGGAGCCAGAAGGTACTACTGAAACAAGGTCTGTACCTGAGAGTGACAAGATGTATAAAAGAGTGTATGAATCGTAAATACATTTAGATTTGACAATAAGTCTTTTCATGGCCTTTTCCTAGAGCTGGATTCTATTTCAATGCTCTTATTCATTTGAAGAAAAAAAAAATATTTCTTTGGGGAAAAGTTCTGTTCTGAATTGACATTAGGGCTCTGCTTTCTGCTGTGTGATGCAGACTGTTCCCCTCTCCATTTCCAAAAGAGCGGGGATGTCAGACAGTCTGCAGTAAAAGCCTGGTCAGTCAGTTTTTGAGTTGTAGTAACGTGATGGTCAATCCCAACAGTAGTTTGATGCAGCTGAAAGATGCTGCTTTGAAGAGCCTAAAGCACTTGTGGACAATAAGAGCTCCTACCAGAAGCCCTGCTGTCTTTAAGGACATTTTCATTGGAGGAAGCCCTTTTAATTAGGCTTTGCTCCAGTTCTCAGACATTATATTTCAGAATACTGAAAATAAGTATTCTGAGAATCAGAAGTGCATGTGCCACTTTGATATTTTCTTTATTCATAATGTCACTGAAACCCTAACAATAAAAAAATGATAACAGAAAATATAACTAGTTGCATTATGGGAAGAACTTTCTGATCAGCCATAATTTATTTTTCATGACACTATTTATTTGATATCCCCCCCCTCCACTCCCCCTGCCTAACCCTCAAAAGAAAAGGGGTGAAGGAGGGAGGATCAGAGGGAGTTCACAAGCAAATGAACCTCTGCATCTTAAAAGACTTAAGTTACTGAGGTTACAAATCACTTTAGTCCCCAAACAACAAGGAGGATGAACCTGCCATCAGCAGCAGTGGGGTTAATAAAAATATGTTCCTCTGTATCTAGCTTATTTTATAGATCCCTATGCTTTTTCAGAATTTCTGTAATGAGCATGTTGTGCCTGTCAGGGGTTGGTTTCCTCAGTGAAACCTTCACAGTCACTTTCATCCCCAAAGTCTCAAACTTCTTGTCAAAACCTATAATTACCTCCCAGAGTCAAATCTGCCATTAATCATCTCAGAAAGACTTTTGCTAAGCCTTATCACTCAGAGTGCTGAAAATGAGTAGGGACCTCCTGTATCTATGCTACCTCTCTGGACTGTGTTCTCCTGTTCTGGGAAAACCGAGAATTAACTAAAATAAGATTTGCTGAAATAACAAGGCTTTCAAATGATAATACTGTATAATCTGAAGGTAATCCAGATATCTTTCTTCCTCTTTCACTCCCTCCTTTTCTTTCATCAAAGGTGGATAAGCACCTTCCATCTTTTGCAACAATACAGCTATAAAAATTAGAGGGGGCATAATGTATGAAATATTTTCCCCAGTGTCTATATTTTGCAGAAAAGACCCAGTCAAAAGGTTAAAAAGAAGATATTTTTTTTTCCTGCTTGGTTATTACAAAATCCAGATAAAAGTTGTTATCAATATTAAATATCCCATGGAGGGAGATTTATTTAGGAAAAAAAGGAAAATGCATCTTTAATCAGAGGTGATTTTTTTTGTTACATTTTTTTCTTCCCTGTTTTTTTCATCTCCATATTTAACTTTTTTCACTTAGGAAAAAATAACTGTGGCAGAAAAAGAAGGGAGAAATACTAATGTTTAAAATAAGCCACCAGAAAATTACAAGAAATATATATTTTTAAAGAAAAAAATCTTGTACTTGAAAACAGTAATATGTATTTGTTCCAAAATGTCAAGTAGCCTAAATATTAACATAAAAAGAAATACACAGGTAGTTTAATGAACATAAAAGCAGAAGAACACCTCATTCCCTCTGTCCTTAATCCCAATGTATACACTGAAATAAAATAATGAAGAAACTGTGATTCTCAAGGATAGTAACTTTTTGATATTATAAGCATTCACCTATTTTATGTGGATGATTTGCAAGCATAGGTGAAAGAACAACGTGGACAATTAATGTCATTTCTGGGGCATCTGCAGACTGAGACCTCCATGGTCATGTCTATACTATGATCATCATGTGAACAAAGGCCACTGATAAAAAGTAGGAGTCCTGATGACTCTCCCTTACCACCTAGGATTTTTCTCAGCACCTGACAAATTTATTTGATTTAACTAGGGCAGAATAAGATAAAGGTTAATCTTTTTTTTTTTTTTCTTTTAAGTCTGCTTTTTTTCTTTTCCTTCTTATTTTTCTGGAAGGAGTGAACTGAGCTCCATAGAAGATGTCTGTATTCAAGACATTTATCATTTTTTTTCAGTACATTTGAGACTACTTTCAAGATTCTGGTTGGTAAAACCAAAATAAAGTGAAAAGTTGATATGGAGGAACAGTGGTAGAGCATGCATGATCAAGCTCTGGAATAAGAAAAAAAGGCTGCCTAGCCATTTAGCCTCTGATGCCCCTCTCCAGGCACTGCTGTGTACCTGTGTGCCACCAAGAGAAGAGCTGAGCTCAATGTAAAGACACCAAATTGATTTTGATGGGCCATTGTGAAGAAGTTGGTGTTCAAAGCTACAAGCAGACACATTTTTGGGTCTGCTCTGTTTGTACCGATGCTGATCTGGCATCCTCATAGTTGAGGGCAGCTATAAGTCTCAGTTGTGCCCTGTGTAGCTGGACACTGGGTTCAGGAGAATACACTTTGGACTCCATCTAGTTTCTCAAAGGCCGCAATATTAAATCTTTTCCTAGGTTTTCTGTACTCCAACTTAAGCCATTACAGAGGAATGCAACGGTAACCTGTACATTCATTCTGCCCTTCATGGGATTTCACAATGCTGAATTTCCCCAAGTGTATTTCTAGGCTGTTCTTTTCCCACAGAACACATGGGAATTTTAAAGCTTTAAAAGCTAAGCTGGTGCCATCAGTCTGGGACATGTGGATGTGGATCCTAATGTGAATGATCTGAAAGTTCCCTGAAATTCATAACTCACCTGAAGCCTTATTTCGAAATACATTGTTATCACTGGATTCTGAGATGACACTAGTTAGAAAAATTATATAAAAAACCTTCACTGTCCAAGTGGCTAAAGGTTTTGTAGCAATTTGTAGGTAGCTCAGAGGAAGGGGATACATGCAGTGAAGGAAGAAAAGGTGATTATGTCATGAACCAAGATGGACACTATGGAAGTTCTGCTAGAATAGAGCTAACTGATTTGCGTTTGGATAACCATCTAAGTAAGAAATGTAAGGCTAATTGGAAAATGATTATTCAACACAGGCCAAATGCTAGTGAAGATAATGAGAATGTTGATTAGTGAGTTGGGAGAAATTACAAGGATGAAACCGCTGCAGTTTGTTGTGATTCCTGAAATGAATATCACATGGGAAATATGCAACTGGAAATATTTTAGAAATTCATGTGTAGAATTGTATCTGTAAAAATGAAGGTGAGTATAAAATATTTTTTTCTTATTTGCTGATGATAGGTAAAGTAAAAAAAAAGAAAAAAACCTTTAATTTAGGGAAGAATCATGTTATGATCAATGATCACAGGGTACATAATTTCAACCATTTTTTTCAACCTCTGACATTTGTCTCACTTTGTGTTGAATTTTGCACAGAGACCCTTTATTTTGTAAAGGCTTTTCATCTTACCTATCCAGGTATGATCCTTGGAATTTCTGCTGTCTTTGCACTCTTCCACTGCCTGAGACATCTCTCAGTTACTGCCTTACTTCAGTGACTGGGATATTTTTCTTATCACTGTTATTCCTCTCTCAGTGCCCCAACTCCTTCACTGGTGCATTGCACCCCGAGAGCCACACTCCCGTTTTTCAATGACTGGGATCTAAAGTCCAATCAAACTGTTTTCTGATCTGTTTCTCTGTCAGCCTGATCAAGACCCATTTTGCACTTGAAAGGGTAAAAAGATATCCATCTCTACCAACTGCATTTGTACTGCCAGCAAGGGAGAATCATGAGCCTGTGACTACAAATCTTGTAACTCAGCTAGGAAGTCAGGCGGACTTTATCATGGCTATCAAATTAAATTCTGAAGCAGTTATTCAAATTATTTTCTGTTGTGTGTATGCATCTTGCCAATATTTTTATGTGCACTTATATTATGCTTTTATACTTTGTGTTCTTTATAATTTTATAAGTAGGATAAATTTTAAAATAATTTTACAAAGAAATATCTTATAATATGAAGAATATAAAATCTGCCACATGGTTAAGTAAATTAAAGTAGTAAGTAAGTGAACTGGTTAGGCAGAACATTGATTTGTGAAAAGAAATATTATGGCTGACATAGAAATCTGTATAGAAATTAAAGCCATAAAATGGTAAGTTGATTCTAGGATGCTACAGGAGAGTTTGCATCTCTAGGGTAGTTAAAATAAAATAACACAGAATCAGCAAATGTTTTTATACATTGGAGAATCCTATAACAAGGCAGGATATTTGATCTTGGCAGAGTTTTAATTACTCAGATGTTGATTTGGATGCCACTCAATACAAAAATGAAGAGGAAGAACACATTTTGAGAGGTATTTCAGGATTATTTTCTTCCACGGTTTATTGAAGCATTCAGATGGTTAGAAGCTATTTTGGATCAAGTCCTAGAAAATATACCAAGTATGATTAATAGGACTGAAGCAAAGAAACACCCAGGACATTACAATATCATTAGTTCAAAATATTCTTGGGGGCTGGTGGAAGCAAAGTAAACATTGTGGACCAAAGGAAAGCTGACTTTGAGAAAAAATGAAATTCCCTAACAGGTTTCGGTTAGTATTTTATTGATCAAGGTTTTATTATGCAGAGGGAATCTAGTGGAGACTCTAGGAAGTATTTTAGAAACAGTTGGTGATGCAATTAAAATCCATCCTGGTTCAGTCTAGAGGGAAAAAAGGCAACAGATGCAAGTTTATTTAAGTGGCAATGTAAAAATAATTATAAACAGAAGGCTTCTTTAAAAATATATAGAAAAAGTAGTGAGGGGAGGATTGGGAAATCTCTGAAAATAAGCATAAGTAAGTCAAGAACATAATTAGCAGTATTGAATGTCAAATTGTAAAGGGTATTTCAATGGACAAAGGATTCTGCTGCTGTATTTACAGTAAATGAAAAATAAAATGGGAAAGTGATCTACTTAAAAGGAAGATTGGGAAGCCAAAATAAAAGCCTAATAAAATAATAGATTTCAAGAAGAGACAGGAGATGGCAAGCTGCTCAGGGCAAGGATTACATTTCCTAACTGAACCAATTATCAACACTTAATGTTGCTTTTAACACATACAGAGCTCTGCACTACTCGGTAACAGATGCAGGGGAATAATCTTAGTTCCATTTTACAGATGTGGAAGGAGAGTCAGAGATGAGCTAAGGCTGGTGCAGAGTCAATTGTTAGCACCAATGAAATTAAAAGTATTTTTGATTGACAATTCCTTGCCTCTCTGTTCCCATTCTTTTTGGATTGCCGAATTCTGATTATAGGCAGGGGAAGATAACAAATAGCCCAGCAAAGCAAGAGAACGGGAAGGAAATTAATTATCATATCATAGAGAACCCAACCTGTATGCCTAGGCTTCAAGCATGCTTACTTCAGTCCTTCCTTCTGTCCTTCCCTCCTTCCTTCTGTGCTTCTACCACTAACCTGTATAGTCCAAGAGAAAAAATTTGGACCCTGGCTTGTAAAATACATATATGACTTAAAATTATAAATGTTTCCAGCAGTTTCAAAAAGACTACTCACCTACTTGAAGTTGAGAAGTTTATGTTCTTAAATGCTCTGGGGTCATGGCCTTCATGACGTAGACCTGATCATAACGGAAAATTTCTAGTATCTTGAGGAAAGAGAAATACTAGAATCCAAATAATTCATAGCTATGAGAGTTCAAGAAAATGAAGACAGAAACAGATGAAGTCTTCGGGAAATTACTTTCCAAGTTCCTTGATGAGAGCACTAGAAACTTGCAAACATAATGTCATTAGTCTGAGATAGGTCTGTGACATCAATTATGGAAAAATATTAACAAAAATGTGTAGGGTCATTGATGGAGCATGCCGTGGTACTTAATTTCTTTAGAGAAAAGTAACATAAATTTATGAGTCTGGTATTGCTTAATTCAACTGTCATTTTTTCCCCTAGTTTTTATTAAGTGGTGTTGTCTGTATTCAGTATAGAAAGAATTGACATAATTAAATTTTTTTAATGCATACCATTTTCACCTTGACAGTGATTATTTTCATGGAAGAGTCATCTTGGTAAAGAGGCAAATATATTCTTATCCTTTTCCTTTGAAGACTGAACATGTTCCCACCATTTCATGAGGTGATGCTTCTAGACATACAGTTTGAGCTTACTCCTTCGTCTGTTCTAGCTGTGGCAGAGAGGCAAGGTGAACAGTCCCTCCTATGGGGCTCTGCATGGTCACAGCTTGGCTCCTCCTGTCAGAGGCTGCTGAAACACTGACTCTGGCTATGACATATTACACACCACTTTTGAGAGAGGGATTGAAGCTTTCAGGTCAATTATTTTTCATCAAAGGTAGTAGTGCTACTTTTTTGTGTCATGATTTTATGTTTTTCAAATTGCTCAGGTAGTTTCTAGAATATATCAGGCAAAATGTTCCTACTGAAGTAGCACAATTCTGGATTAATGCCAGCCAAACAGAAGTGTCCAAACAAATACATCAGAATATTTTCGAATTTGAGACAGTACTTTTTTGTAATTAACTTTATGATGTATTTATCTTTTTCAGCTATTTTCCTTCCTTCCTTCTCTTCAGTAAAATTCCTAAAAGCCTGATGGCATGGTTTATACTGGACTTGGATGAGGGGATTTCTCTGTCCATCAAACAGCAGAACACTACTGAGGTTTCAGAAGACTTTTGCCTTCATCAGCACTCTCACAAGGTTGTAAAATACCAAGCTTATAGCTGTTCAACAGATGTAGAGTCTGCTTGGTCAAGGACTGCTACCCGTGCTATAGTAATCTTGGAGCTAAGTGACAGTTGCAGGATTCCAGCTTCAGTTAGAATGTCTCATCCAGTGTCTGGAAAATCAGATTTAACAGACTATTATGAAGTTAGTTTTTACTCATATAAAGAATTACTCTATATTCATTCTATCTGATACTGTGTTCCCAATCTCTTAAATTGTGGCCCCTTTGCATGCAGAATTGGGGTTTGTGCCTGAGGAAGCAATATGTTTCAGGAACACACCAACAAAATATCAAGGTAATTCTGGAAATACAGAGTGATGGGTCAGCCAGTGATTTCACTTGCCAGAGTCATTAGTGTTGGAGCCTCACTTTGCCACTGAGGGCTGCACTGAGCAGTAGCTTACCCATGGAGCTCATCATTCCACTTGCTTTGCCAGCTCAATGTTCTAAGATTTCACCAGTTGCTTACACACATTGACTCCTACTTTCCATAGTATATGGTTCACTGAAGGTACAAAAATCCCTTAATGATGATAAATAGCTACCTTACAAAGGATCCATGACCCAGTTAGACACAGCACACCGCACCCTGTCAAATTACATCTGGTGTCAGTTGAGTCTCTTACTGAAATCTTCAAATAGTTGTGTTTTAGTCATGAGTATGAATTATTGACTGAGACACACTTAACTAAAAGGATTTTTGAACCTAATCAAAAAGCAAGTACAGAATATCTCTGAGAGATGTTAAAATTCTTATAATACACAACCAGTTGTATTCCCATGTAGTAAGCTTGAACCCCACCTAGTAGCATCTTCAGGTTTTGTAAGTATGGGCTACCTCTTCTTCTGTGTGACTGAGGAACGCTGTCCAGTTATAATAGTGGTCATTCTAGCACAGTTTACTACTGGTAGTAAATAAAGCAAATTTTAAGGAATGGTTTTCAGTATGATCAGAAACTGTCATGTTACTGGTCCAAACAGATGAAAATGTCATCTGACTTATTTAGTTAGAGTACCAAAATTACTATCTTTTGTTAGCATCCAGAAAGTTTGCTACATTTTTGTCTTCAGAAAACTTCATAATCATGAAGAAGGAACTTGGTATCCCCTCTTCCCCTCAGTTTCTGAAGCTGCCACAAGTAGGCTAAAGTCCATGCTTGTGTGTGTAAGAGGAAATGGATGACAAATAATAACAGCTATTGGAAATTGAAGACACAAGTGACAAAAAAAGGGGTTTTATTGTTTAATGGTCCTTGAATTCCTGACTGCATGTAATGGGACTGGAAAAGACAAGCAAGCTATAGAGGCATTTCCATAGGGAAATTGGAATTGAAATGCTGTTGTTTGCAAAACAAGCTACTGGCCAGACTTCAGCTCCTCATTCACTGTATTTAGTTTCAGTGACCTTTTCAAACAAAAGAGTAGTACCCTGCTGAAGGTACAGAGCACAACATGAAGGATAATTCAAAGTGATGGGAAGAAGATGTTCTTTATGGTATATAATAAATAACAGCACTATCCCTGGGTGGCTATATTGTGGATAGCTATATTTATGATCCAGTAGAAGTCCCTGACATGTACATTTGTGGGGCCCTTTTTAGGAGGAAGCAATTTTCTAACTAAATGGAAATTACTCTTACTGGAAAAGACTGAAGGAAAAATATAAACGAAGTTTCCTTTTTTATTCTTCATTAGATAAAGTATTTCATAGCTGAAGATTGTTAAGCTCCAAAAAGAGATTTTTTTTTTTAAGATCCTGACCCAAGAAAGTCATTAAACACAATGTTTAACTTGAAGCACGTGAGTTGCATGTTGCATTCAGTAGGCTTACTTGAAGTTGTATATTTATTCAAGTGCATGGCTGGACTGGGACCAAAGGTCTGTGGGGAAGGATTTGTAATTTTCTGTTGTTGATATTACTGCAATGCAAATAGTAAGTAGTAGTAATTATTGTGCTGTTTTGTAGTCATTATTGAAATAAAACTTTATGTAGCTTGGAGGGTCCTTTGGTTAAAGAGCATCTTTTTGGTTATTTGAATTATATAGATTTGCCTTGTTTCTTCAAGGTTCTGCAACAATGTTACTGAAGCATTTCCTTGCAGTTTGTTTTCTTTTGGTCTTAAGGAGCATCTTGTACATAGCAATTAGTTAGTGGGACAACTAAAGGAGGAGGCATCTAGCAGTAAAAGTTAGCAATGACAAAAATAAACTAAGATATTTAAAAATAACTGGTAGCTGCTACCTCAAAAGTTAAGGTTTAATAGGATTGTGGGTTTTTTCCCCCCCTGTAAATGGCATTACCTCACATAACATACCTCATGTATGCAGAGCTGCATGTTGGCATGGGACATCCAACTAAAATTTTTTATCCAGTACTCAAAATTAAAAATGAAAAAAGAAATTTCTATTAAGTAAAATGTTCTCTGATTTCTGTCTCAGATTTCTAACGCAGAAGAAGGTGCTAATGTAACATATGACATAATAATGCTTCACATGTCCAGGACTGCTTAGCTGTGCAGTGCCTGCTCCATACAATTGATCTTAGACAGACAAGAAGTGCACTCCAGGACCCCATAATCACATTTATTGCTCATATGCATGCAGTTTGCATCAGCTGTGAACTGCATTCACAGTGGGACTTCTGCATCTCAGTCAATTCACACATGTATGATGACTACTTGCCTAGGATTTGCTGGAGCTACCCTCTTTCAATGAAATTAATAAAAATGTGACTAGCCAAAGGGGTATATTAAATGCCAAAATTTACAAGTTAACTCATAGTGGGTTTGTAGTAAACCCATTAAAGCTATGTCTTGCAATTACTTACCAACAGTTCAGTGCTTATTTTGTTTCCCCAGGGAACGGCTTAGTGTAAAATGTAGCAATATGTTTAACAATAACTAATTATTGTCAATTAATAAAACAATTGACAATTAAATCAACCATGGTATCAATTTTGCATGGCTGATCCTTCGTATGCAAGCATGGTGCAAGTGTGCATTCCATCTTATGTGCCCCTACGGTTGAGATAGTCAATTACAGGAGCAGACATTTTTTGGAGAGGGAAATGTTATTTGATTGGGTCAAAATTTGGAATATGTACTTACCTAAATATAGCACAAAGTAAGACTTTCCAAGTAGCTAGCAAATGGAAAGGAAGAAAATTTTTGTCAGGACTGTGCACCTGGAAAAAATCGTGAGGTGAGAACCGTAAGATAAAATTGTGAGCTGCTGACAGCCTTAAAAATTGCCCTAATTGAGAATAAGACTGTGAGGCACATCTAACTGTTGCTAGGACCTTGAAAGGACTGGCACTCAATCTTCTAATTCCGTATTATGGAGCAAACCTGCAGTGTTTGTGACCTTGCAAAATCAGTTTGAGCCCAGATGACTTTTAAAGCCTTAAATCAAGATCCTGCCAGAATGAGATGATTCTTGTAAGAATGATAACTCACAGATAAGGCAAAATGAGATCTAGGTGACTCTTGAAATGACTTAGACAAACTCTGGCTGTGGAAATGTCAATCACATGGCCTTCTGCCATGGTTAAATTTCAACTTCCCTGTGATTCAACAGTCTGGACACCTTGGCAATTGTTTCCAACACAAATACCATAGAAAAGCAAGAAATTTCTGTTCAAAGCTGGTGTGAGGTGACTTGAAATAGGCTTTTTAGCTTTACTTCGGAAGTAAGTGTTAGAAAAAAAAGAGAAAATGATTGTTTTGAACAGTAACCGTTTTCCAGACATATGGACCCAAAATACTTCTCTGCTTGCTCACATATTTGAAATGTAGAGCCAAGTCAGAGGGCTGTATCTGCCAGCTAAAACTGGGAGATTAACAAATGCTTTAAAGCGAACCTGCTTATTCAGGGTTCCAGGTAAATTGTCTTTTCCAAATCCTTACCATAAATTCCAAACATCACATTTCCCCCACTTACATTTTGTTCCATATTTCCTCATTGCTCTTAAATTAGATATGCCAGTTCTTAAAATGTGAAAACATAACTTCTGCTGATTTACGAGGAGAGAATATTAATAGATTGCCACTGCTGTTCGCCCCAAGTCTATATAGTATCCTAGTATTTCTAGAACAATGACATCTGTCACATGTTTCTAGGTGTGAGGCAATGACATGTTTTCTTCCTCATGTTCTTGGCCATAGCTGGAATGTTATAACTAAACCCACCTTTCTCTTAAATGAAATGAAATTCTGATGCAGAAGAAGTTACTGGCTGGATTCCAAACTTAATTTCATTGAAGCGTGGAATTGTCTTTCATTACAAGTAAAAGCAAAGAGGAACCTAGGAATCATTCTCACAGTTTCAAATTGCTTATTTACCTTTAGGAGGTAAGAAGGGTAGATGATAGACATACGCAATATGTTTATTTTGAACTTTAAATTGCTATTCCAGGGGTGGATTTGATATTAGGTATGTTTTCACACTTAGTGGGAAATAAAATTCCCATGGTAAGGAAAACTCAGCACAGGTAGTCCAGGTTTATGTTATCTTCCCTTGCAGCTTTTTACAGAACTGGTTAAATGTACCATAATATCCTGTAATTCCTAAGCTTGGAGAGATTTGTTAGCTCCTAACAAGGATTTTCGCTTTTGCCTGCCAGGCTCCTCTCAGCGTAACAGATCCAGGTTCCCCACCATACCCCACTATTCTGTCTCTTCCTTGCCACTTCTACCACTTCTCTACCATACACCAATCTTTACAATACTCACAGAAATGGAGTACTTAAATTATTTGAGCCTTTCTTGGGTAACAGCTAGCCAGTGTGGATCTTTATTGTTCCCTCCCATACCTCAGCCAGGCATGTCACACGTGCAGCACCTTCCTAGAAATACGCTTCTCTCCCATTTCCTTCCTCCCCTGTAATTTCATGCTGATGCCCTGTAGAGTATATTTCCCAGGGAATGCTTTTAAACCTTTTGCTGCTCTGCTTCCACTTCTTTGCTAAATCTGTTCTAGCAGATCAAATCTGATAGATAACTGATGTTATAGAAGGAACTCTGCTGGAGTTTTCTGAGAGGCAGAATGTAGTGCAGATCTGTACAAAAATAGAAAATCTGAAAGGCAGTTTTGCTGGGTTCAAAATAATTTTGTCTGTAATGTCTTTTTAGGTATCTGTACAAAGAATTCTGTTGGGCCATTTGATCTGGGATAAGAAGTAACAGAGATGATATGGATCGGTGAATTCGTTATCTTTAGGAATGCTTGATTGAGAACTCTCCACAAAACACTCTTTATGTTTTGTTTTTCCAGGTACCTATACACTGTTTTGTTTGATGCTTCCCTGAGAACTGGATAAGAGGTGCAAAGAGCAGGCGTGATCTCCAAAGCATTGCTTAACTTTCTTCTAAATATAGGTGCTCTACATTTTCATATGGGCTGGGTTTTCTGGTTGAAAATATACACTTCTAAAAACATAGAATTAATTTCTTCATATTACATTTTGACTATTTTGTACCCTTTCTGGATTAATTCTGATCTGCTTAGTGAAAATATGGTTGCAACAGTTATTAAATGTAAATATTTTCAAACACTAGTTATTTCAGTAAATTAAAAATATTGATCAAATGTCAGCTTAAAAAAACATAAAAAATTATAATTGAACATGGCTTCAGTTTCAAACATTTTGAACAACAAACAAGGAAAATGTATTTATTCTTTAGAACTAGTTCTAAATACTCAAAGCAATGAAACAGTTATCAACACTCCTGGGAATATTCTCTGTAGCTAAATCAATCTTATTCTCAAGTGTTTTTCTGATATTCAGTGTAAATTATCCTTTCCTTAGTATCATTCTGTAACTCCTACATGTCTTCAATCTACTTTTGAAGCATTTGTCATGAAGCTTCAGATACAACTGTTACTAAGTCTCTTTTTCAATGATAAAAAACATGCCCCATGTAAATCAAATTTTCCATTACAGCCTGGTTAATATTTGTTCTGTTGGCTTTGTATTAGACCCTAAAAGACAAACTGTGGAGTGAAGGAGTGAATTTCTGTACAAAAATATAATTTCTCATTTTTTAGTCCTGAAAATTTACAGAGAAATTATTTGTAATCTCCTGGGCCAGTGTTCTCAGAAAAAGCACTAACTCAACCTGAAGCAGAGGAGGTCAGTAACGTACTGTGAGCATCTATCAATTACATTGTAGCTGTTTTATTAAAAAACAGGTAAATTTGTGTTCTGGTGGAGTCATAAATCTGAATAATGTTTAAAGTTTCATTCTCTAAGATTCAAATATCTATCTTAAGGATTGCTATCTATATATATTGTTCCAAGCTCAAAATATTTTACACCCAGTATGGAAGTAATCCAATATTAGATCTCATCTTGCTAAAGCTGAGAACATAATAAAAAAAGTCTCACAGACTTACAAATTTAGGAAGCTGAGTCATAGTGGTTATCCCACGATAAAAAAGCTCCCAGTAGATATTATGGAAAATAAAATTAAAAAAAAAAAAACAACACCAAACAAAAAAAACAAAACAAAACAAAAAAAAAAAGCCAATGGGATCATTTAGAGCAGAAACCTGGGAAACTGATGAGAAACACAGATTTTTTTTTATCACGAAGAACAAACATTTCTGGAATGCTCTAGCTTAGAGTCCTCTCCTGAATAAAACAGTTAAATACTGGAGAAGGTTCAAATAAGAATAAAGAAAATGGTTAAAGAAAATGTGTTCTTTTGAGAGATTCCTCATGATGTATTTAGTTTAGAAAACAGACATTTAACCTCATCTCCATTATTCATTGAGGAACAAAAATTTGATAAAGAACTCTTCAGTCTAACTGAAAAGAGCTGAACAACATCCTATGACTGGAAGCTATAAAAAAACGCGATTGGAGATTCAATTTTAATATGGATAACAATTTGTCATTTGGAATACCATGTATTGTTTGGCATTCTCTAACAATTTGTATCAGGAATTTAAGGGACACAACTTTGTTCACATTTAGCTATTCAACTGAAAGTAGAAATCAATACAGTCTACTGTATTGATTCGCAGATAGAGGTGATCCCAGATCATGAATTAGAAAGCTCTAAACATCTAATACTGAGCACAGCTTGTGTGGTTGTCATATTTCAAAATAACAGCAAAGTAGAAAATAGAATGGAAAATAGAAACTTAATGTTCTTCCCTATCCAGCTTT
Organism: Athene cunicularia; assembly: GCF_003259725.1. Taxonomy (NCBI): domain Eukaryota; kingdom Metazoa; phylum Chordata; class Aves; order Strigiformes; family Strigidae; genus Athene; species Athene cunicularia. The sequence continues at coordinate 108,126,350 of NW_020799091.1, read as the reverse complement.
TTTCACGTGACATTTATCCTGGCAGGGTAATTTTTTACCTTTCAACTTTTCGTAGGGGTGGGTGGGTTGTGGTATTTTTAAAACTTTATCTCTCTTCCTCTCTCCATCCCCTTCCCCTTTTTTTTTTTTTTTTTTTTTTTTTTAAAGCACAAAAATGATTAACTAGTCATTTGTGCCCAGCAGTCTCAGCAGAAGAATGTGCCTTTAGCATTTTGCAGAATGATTGCAACAAAAGTGTTCAAGGGAATGTGAGTAAATAATGACAGTCCACAGGCACAAGTGATGCTATGTTTAAGCTTCAAAGGCTGGAGTGTATCACTCTGATAATGAAGATATATAGAAGTATTGAGATATATATATATATATATATAGAGAGAGAGAGAGAGAGATACTGTGATGCACTTACAGTTTGTTTTCAAATGTACCTCAGGAAATCAAAATGTAGTGCTTGTTCAAAAGAAGTGTGAAGAGTCTCCATACCATTCATATTACATATGAAGTAAATGCCATTATGAAAGCTTCATTAATATGTAAATTGCAACATTTTGATTAGCACTTGCAGACCCCTTTTGTTAAGAAAAGAGACGGAAGGAGCTAACCAGATTGCAATAATTTACATAATAACTCAGTGGTGGCAATGTCACCAAGAAGAGAACCTAAGGAAGGCTATAATGTCTTTTTTTAACAGCTTAGCACAGTATTAAAACACATCATTGTACAAAAGGAAGGAAAATATTTTTCTTTAAACTGACAAACTCTTTTGGAGAGCAGTGGGATATATTAAAGATATGCTGGAGCTTATTTTAAAATTACAGGATATACATTTGCTTGACAAAGGAATACAAATATTTTGTATCATTATACAGTTGTCTGAAGCCAAATGAAGAGTAGCTTTTGTAACTTGGTTTTATTATTTGTTTCTCTACAGTGATTATGCAATGTGCCAGATCCTATCCTTTTGGAAAACAATGAAAATTTGTTTATTGACGATGGCTTCAAGACTTATTTCTGTGCTCTTAGTTTTCAAACTGGAATAAGTCAGTAGAACATGTAAGTCTCACTCAGATGATCAAATCACAGTGTCATAACTGTACAAGATGGGATTTGAATTTCTAAATTCTGATATATGCATTCACATATATTCTTTTTTGGTGAGATCTATCAGTGGGATTTATAGATATACTGGACTTTGAGTTGCTTGAGCAATATTAGAAAGATAAGATGTGGTTTTGCTCATTACTTATACTTCAAATGCTCGAGTAATAAGTTAATGAAGTTTCTCTTTAAGTGTCTGCATTTTACTTCTATTATTGGTCATTTGAAAAATGTTTCCACATTTGGACACCCTAAAGGGAGCTCAATAGCAGTCGTGTTTGCTCAGCTCTTTGGGCCACTGACTGTCAAGAGACAGTGGAGCACCTACAGCTGCCTTACAACAGTGTGGTTTTTATACTGGTAACCCAAAAGATGGATAGTAACAGAAGAAAGAGAAAGAAAATAGTGGGGATCTGAGGACTTTCATATTCTAGCCAAAGTTCAGAGACCTCAGGGCAAAACAGGAAAAAGAAAAGAAAAGAAGATACTTGAAAAGCAAAGTTCAACAGCTCTGCTTGGTGCTACTTGAAAGTATATTACAGGCATCATACTGGATTTATCAGAAAAAATAACTGTGATCTTTTAGAATTAGTGAGTTAGGTGGCATATTCTGTTTGTTACAGTTCCATAGGGATTTTTTTTCCCACCTTATTTCTATAGAAAGGGCTTCATTATGATGTAACGAAAGCAAATATTGGTCTAAGAGTTAAGAATAACAATACAGCTTTTTGCCGTTAAAAGGATATTCTGTTACATTGGGAAAAGAGTTTCTATGAAGCAGTCTGTCCACAGGGAACTTCAGAATAGGAATGGATGAACCTGCAGAGATTTTTTTTTTTTTTATTTGGCTTTGTTAAATCTTTAAAACATTTATAGATTTTTAATGTTTTAGAGCCCATTGTAAAAAGCATGAAACTTTTGTCAAACTTTTTAAAGGCACGTAGGATACAGTTAAAAAAAATTACCCAAAATAACTGGTCATGCTTACAGGAAGGACTGGGCTTTCAGCTGGTAATAATCAGCCTTGCTCCATTGAATTCAGTAACCTTACACTGACCGACTGGTGTTTCAGGCATCTGCAGGAAGGAGTCTATCACAAAAGCATCATCCTAGCTTCAACTAATGAAATATTTTTTGAGTTGATGGGATAAGACTGATTTGCCACAGATAACTATCTGGCATATAGGATGCATGTGAGTCAGTATGCATGAAGAAGTTAGCTAAAAAATTCCTAAATGAAATTACTAGGTTTTATTGACCTTTTAAGACCAGCAAATTTTGATTTGTCTTTGTATCATTAGTGTTTGTGAGATGAACTCCTAATCAGATTAGTGGACTCTTTTCAATAGATAGCCCTATTACTTTTTGGGTTTTTTTAATATGTTAATGAGCATGTAGCCCCCTTAACAGTTATGAGCTGTTATGTAATAAGTCTTGATAACTGACATTTGATCAATGTGTTTACAGGAAAACCATCACTGAGTCCCCTATTGTACCTCCTCGAAAGCAATAGTTCCTAAAAAAGATGATCAGCTGAGGCCGAGCAGTAGTTTGTGACACAGAGTGCCTGATATGCTCCCGTCCTAGGTGGGAGGTGACCAGACCTTTTTAACTGTCAGGACTAGATTGCTTTGCCTCAACTGTGCTTTGTGCAGGCTCAGAAGGGAAAATGTGACATTTCAGTTATCTTTCTGCTTCTTCTTACAGGACCTGCCAGGTGCCAGTTAAATCTTTGCCATGAAACATTTACGCTCAAGCTTGTCTGCTTTATGACCAACAACCCATAGCTGTTGGGCCATTCCAGTGTCAAGAGACTAGAAATTCCAACATGCTGGAGACCAAATAATATCTTATTTTCAGCCGCATTCGTGTTGGCAAAGTAGATGTTTTAGGAGCTATTGTGCTACTGTATATGCTAAGGGGTAAGACACTAATGAGGGACTGGGATGGATCAGACTTACTAATCAGGTCTGCTGTCCACATTGCCAGAGCTGCTGCTTCGTGACAGCGTAGTTCTGCTAGCCATTATGTGTGTGTAACAGAAGTGGCTCGTATTGTGTTAGCATTTTCTTTGTAATAGGGCTAGGAATGTTTAGCAGCAAATTGCAGATCATCCTACCTTCCCAGGCATCAGTTTGGTTCACAGGGTTAGTCTGGTGTATGCAAACTTGAACCCTTTCAAGGGAAACTAAGCTGGAAGTTCTGGTATGCACCAAAGGTTCTCCAACCCTCATGGAAGACATAGAGATGCAACATAATGACTGATTCACAACAGCTCAAGGGTATCCTGTGCATGCCAAGCGTGCCTATACCACTTGAAGATTTACAAATCAGTGGGAGCTCCTGCAATGTTCAGAACAGCTCCTTTATGGTATGTAAGATCCATAAGACATGTGCTCCTTCACCTTTGCAGTCAATTGTACAGACTTCTCTTTTTTCAAGATTCTCTCTCTTCTTTAACTGCTTTATCTTTAGTTGCTGAACTCTTTGTATTTTATCATCATTTTAAAGAGTTATAGCTCCTGTCTTCCTGCTCATTGTGGAAATGGCAACACATCTCCCTTTATTCTCACAGAAATTCCAGAAACATCCTCCCGTGACACTGACATCAGCCTGTGTCCTAAAGGGCCAAAACTTTTTCTAACGGCAGTATAACATGTTTCATTATTAACAAGCCAAGCAATCCACTCGCCTCATGACTGAAATCACATACACAATGACCAGCAAATCATATATTACATTCAGGAAGATTAGGTCCTTTTTATTGAAGACATGGGACAACACTCTCCCTTTGGAAGTGGCAACATAACTGTGTCTCTACTACATCAGTACCCCCTCTGCTTCAGATTTCATCCAGGGCAAGAGCACTAGTTTTGTATGCAAGTCTATAGAGGGTGTGTAAGGGAGAGTACATGGGATGAAAAGGAATACCTAAGGCCTTTGCTGGAGTGAGGATGTTGGTCAGAGAGCTTCAGCAAGGTGATGCATATCACACTCACAGTCTGACTGTGAGGACTGTCATGACTTTATATTCTTGAAAACCTCTTTGCACACTATTCAGCTGCTGTCTGAATAGTGTAATAGAGTCATGGCTGGTGTCTTGGATGCAAGTTTGGGTTTCCAGGATTTTGTCTGCTGAAGGAGAATTAGCATTGCCAGTTCTCAGCTAAGGGCCTCTGCTCTGTCCCTCCACAGCTGAAAATGCTGCACCTGTGATGGTTGTCTCAGATCTAGACAATGCTGCAGTATTACCTCTCTGGCTCATTGACCAAGCCCAGAGTCGTGAGTTGGCTAGTGACAAAGTGGTTGCTGTGGTTAGCTGTAATTTAACATGTCTTAATCATCCCTCCTTTTTTTAGGAGGTCACCCATCTGGTCACTCACAGTATTGTCCCACAGTAACAGAAGCAAGATTTCATCTACCCTTACGGAGCCTTTGTTTGGACATTGAATGAACTTGGAGCAAAAAAGGAGACTGGGAAGAAGGCACCAGAAATGAGAAGGAAGAGAAATAAGGCTTGCTGAAAATGTAAGGATGTCATCACCTACCAATCTATTAGTTTGCTCCTATTCCACCAAACTGCTTGAACTTGGCATTAAGTGACTTATTTTCAGGTCCTTCCCTTTAAGGATCTGTTAGGGAGGCCTGGCTAGTCCCAGAGGATGGCACATTGAATGATCCCAGAATCACATTTATCACACAGCTTTCTGTATCTCACCCATAGACCCCTCTGGCCCATTGTATATTCAGTGCACAAAATTTGCCTGTTCCATACTTTCACATATCTATATTAATTTTCATTTTTTTTTTTTTTTTTTTTTTTTTTTCAGTTTCAAGTGGCATTGCTCTAAAATTCTCAGCAGCAAGCTGAGCTGGTACATCGTCCTGTAAGTGGCTGTGAAGGCTCTTGCAGTTACGAACGCCTCTTGCTTCCCCCTACACAATCTCAATTCTAGAGTGGTTTGAGGCATGAGCCTCCTTGCCCTGCCTAGCATGCACCAATCCTGAGATGTTCTGGCTGTGTTAAGGTATTTTAATAATTGATACTTCTCTGAAATGTGCCAGAAATGACAGCCTTTTGCATTTCTGTTCTGATAACAGGACACCGGTTTGTGCCTGTGTCAGTGCATGCCAAGAGGATGCACGAGGATGCAAGTCCTGTTAGCATCATAAGACAGGTCTCTACAGCAGGTGAAACACCCAGTTCAGACCTATCCATACTGCCTGTCTGAGCAGTACCTGGGCTAATCTAGCCATGGTTGCCATGCCTGGGTTTTAGCTGGTGAGAGGATCTTACCTGTTTTTCTCCAGAAGGGATCCCACAGGCATTGAGTGAGACTGGTCACAGCAGCAAGGCATTGAAATGGAACAAAGAGTAATCTGAATTTGACAGTGCAAGTTCAACCAATGTGTCTACTAGCTGTGATCCAGGGGGATTTATCTGAGACACACAGATGGTGCAAATGTAGTGGGAATAAGAGCAAGTTAAATGTGCTTAGTCGCCTCTGAATTTCTACATTCATGTTCTTCTATGTAATTATTTTCGCTAAGAAAATTCATTGTAATCTCAGCAATGAATGTCCTGAATTTCAGCCAACTTTATTTTCTGTTATTGAAACATTCCATTAAATCCCTTTCCCCTCCTCACCCCACAACACTGATATGTTTACAGCAAGCCAGGTATAATGAGAGGGTCTTAATTGTTTCTCTTTCAATGTAGGAAATTATCCTCAGTCCCCTATTTTTATTGTGAAACTTGAAAAAGCCTATCTATATTAATTGTAGGGTTGTTCCATATATAAATATAATGCTGATTATGCTGTTGAAATATTATTTTCAACATCTCAAAAAGCTATTGTACCATTCAGTCTTTTCAAATGAGGAGCAGTGCTCATGTGAAAGCAAATTGTGGTGAACAACACTCAAAAAATGTTAATGTGTATGAAGAAACTTAGAGCAATAACTGTGGCCTTGGACACAGAGGCAATCATTCACTTGTGCTACAAAGCAATCATTTTGTCCAAGAAGAGAGAAAAATAGGTTGAAGCAACAATTTGTTTCTAAAAAAATTGGAATCGGTTAATCAATTTGCAGTAACTATCTGATTTATTTGTGTAATAACATGACTGACAATTTACAGCCTTTTCCAATAAATCTCAAAGCCATGATTTGCTGCAGCCATAAGCCATTTATTTTATAAAGATGACCTTTAATCTCTCTAATGATTGATTAATCAGTATATCATAAATAGAGTTGTGAGAAGTGAAGGAAGATTTGTTTGATGATGACCAGTCTTCTGTTTCTAAAGATCTCTGCAGGTGTGTCCAGCATAGAGAGCTTCATTAAAGACAACAGAGTGCAAGTGGTATGTGGTGTAGCACTAAGAGAAAATTAAAACTGTAGGATTGCTTAATATTTGTTAATTCAAAAAAGCCATGATTAATAAAAAGCCATAAAGAGCTAGCCTGTTGCTTTATGACACATCCTAAATAAGAGGGAGATGGGTGGTTAACCCCTGGACAGAACAGAGAATGAGCTGTGACTGTGATTTCAGCATCCTCTTAACCTTCCTCACTCCGGGGTGCTGAGTGGGTACTTTAGCCCATTTGATAAACACTGTTTTCAGCTGTTCTACCTAATGACTAGAGAGAGAGAGAGAGATTACCAGAGCTTCTCCCACTTGTCTTTTTCTCTACTTCCGCTCCCTAGCCGTGCACTTGGACAAGTGAATAGCAGGTAAGTATCGCTTATCCTCCTGACTGTTCAGCTAAGTCTGCAGGATCACCTCCCCACTCTCTGAAGATGTGTTTTCTCACATGGTTTCAGCTGATGTAATAGCTTGTCATCTCTGAAAAGGGGTTTCCCCCTCCCTCACATCCAGCTCTCTCCTGTCAGGCTCACACTCCTGCTGTTGCTCTTGGGCATGGTGTGGTACACATGTGAGCTTGCAGTAACTGTTCCTAAAAGAAAGGGACAGAAATACTGGGGGAGGGAAAAAAGTGATTTTTTTTTTTTTTCCACTCAGCAACAACTCATGTACCTAGTGATTGGCTGAATGTCAGAGAGTACAAGGGAGAGTGTGGTGGGGAAGGTAAGAGGCCTTTCCACGGAGGTAAGCATTCAGTTGGTTCTGTTGCGGGTCTGAAACTATATCCACAGAGCGTCTAGAATGCTGTTGCTGTGGATCCTTTGTTCCTTGGTTGTATCCCCCTTGCCTCCATTGTGCCTGTGGTCACACCATCAGCTGTGTCAGCATGCTGACATGGGCGGCCAGCCCTTGTCCTAACATAGAGGATAAGACAGGAAGATAAGAAGGCTCTGGAGAGATGTGTGATTGTTTTACCAATTAATCTTGAATAAAAGGCGCAAGTGGCTCATCCAAAGTCTTTGGACCTTTTAAATTTTGGGTTTTTTGGTCAAAAAGTTTGAAGCTCAATTCCAAACTTTATATTACTGATTTGTTTATAGAACACTACTAAAATTTAATAAAAATAACTGCCACCTGTTTTTCACTTGATTTGTAGAGCTGAAAATTACTGTACCAGAAGTGATAAAGTGAGGAACCAGGACCATGGGGCATTAAAATGTTACTCATGAGTGATAGCTGAGGAAAGCCTGGTGATAACTGGGGATATGGTTTGTGATGTTATTCCAGGGCATGGTCCCCTTCCTGGATCACAATTTCTGTATCTGTATAATTCCTGCGAGTGGAAGATCTGATAATTCTTGTAGCCCTTAGGTACTATCTGTACATGGATATTCTCTAGAAACAGTATTGGAATAATTCCTGCTAGAAAAGAGGGAGAAAGATTGTAAGCTGCTGAGCTGGGGAAAGGGACAGTCAGAGTAAGAGCACATGCCCCAAGGGAAAGCAGAGCACGGAGAAGCAGTAAAACCCAAACCATGACCTGGCCCATGGTTTCCTCTCTTTCAAAAAGTCAAGCAGGCCATTTAGACCTCTGCAACATCAGCAGCGAATCTGTGGGGTGTCTGATAATTTTTCTTCCCAAACTTATGATATTCTGTTACTCAGGTTTCAAATGGAGCAGATTGATTTTGATGACACAATCTTCCCAGAATCTGCCAGCTTTACAGAGACTTATTTAGTAGCATTTGAGTCTCTGGTGAATGGCTCTCTGGTAGCTTTATTCATGCATGTCCTAGCAAGCAGTTCTACTTAGTGATTTGCTGGACTGGGTGCTCTGTTAGAGGCTAGGTGAAGTGACAGTATCCTTTTCCTGCTCGTGATTTCCACAGACATTTCAAATTGGGTTATTTCACTAATATATATTACCCAGGAGAATCATAAATATCTGTCACAGGGTTTGGGATTAAAAAGGAATGCAGAACTTTTGTTAAAAATCACAGATGGTTTGATTGTTTTGAATGGCAATGTAGTTATATTAGTTTTCCAGAAACATCGTCTACAATAGCTGTGTACCATTTGGTGATTTACATGTGCTAGAAAACTGAATTTGATTAGAAAAAAACTGAACTTTGGGCTTTGGATTGACAAAGTCCTATATCTGAAACCCAGCAATGCAAGCAGGTCTGGCCTGAAATACAGTGAATTTTGCAACTCCACCTCCTCTCCAGCAGAATGTGTATTTCCACCATATAATTAACTTGGGATTTCTCCTCATTTAGCCTGTATTTTTAGTGAAAAGAAATAATATTATTGTCAGTCCCATCAAACAGACACTGCCATAGGCTCAACAATGCAATGGAGCAAAACATTAAGAGACGACAGAATTCCTTTATTTTGAGGCTTAGAAGGAGGAGGAAAACATCAAGTCGTTGGGATTTTTTAATGCATATATTAAGTTGGCTGGCAGAACATTTCAACAGGGACGCCAAGCCAGCTAAAAGGCCTAGCCCATAACCTCTAATCTTATGGAGCTGAACTCTATTATTTGCCATTAAAATTAGATGTTACTGAGTTGTAACAGATGTCTTCAGCAGACACATTTTTATTATTGAAGAAGTTTAGGTAAATGGAAACTGAGCCCCAAATTTTATTTTGTAGATTATGGGACTGCTGCACTTTGTGGTTGAAGCTGGCATTTTAAACATGAATTATAAAAGCTTTTAGAAACTACACACTAATTGATGCTTCAGCAGTTCTGCTGAATCACAATAAGAATGCAGTGCTGCCATGAAAGAAAAAACCAGTTGCAATAACCATTTACCCAACACACTGGCTCATTTTTGGCACAACGACTGACAGTTAGTGGGTCCATGTTGTGCATCTCTGTACAAGTACTTTAATTAACTGTTCTGAAGAAGCAAGGAAAGGGCTAAGAGGAATATCTTCCCAAAGACCTTGAATAAAAACTATGGGGAAGACACATGATGGGATATGAAACATTTTTATGAATATGCACCAGCACACGTGATTGAATAAAACCAAGAGGGATTAAGAAGATCCCTGTATTTGTAACAGTTCAACAAAAAAAAGGTCAGAAAACACAAAAAAACCCTTGTTTTGACAAAGCCATTTAAGCTGAGATATTGCATTAGTGTGCAACTGCCCTCTTCAACTTGAAACTTCTAATATAAATCTGAATATATTAAACTTCTGCAGCGTGTGGGTATGGTTCCCTGTGCCTCTAGCACTGGTTTAGAGACCTTGGCTTCAAGAATGCAGTGATATTCTTTTTCCAATTTAACAATACTATTCAAAGGCACTAGGCAGTAAAATGAACTTAATCATTTCAATAATATTCCTCTCTCCCTGAAGGTACAAGGGGAATAGACACTTAGATATATGGATCATGTTTGCTTTATGAACTTTTCAGGAAAGAGTTTGCTGTTTCTCCCTCTTTTGCCTTAGGGCATGCTATTTCAATGATGGTGGTGGTAAAGGCATAATTAAAGAAAAGAGGGTCTTTTTGGTGTTCTGCTTTTTGAGTGTGCTTCAGTATGATAGCAATAGTAGTAAGAAATCTGGACTTCATGAGCCCTGAATGATACTATGAATGTTGTTCAAAATCAACTTTTCATTCTTTTAGAATTATTTTCTGCTACCTTCATAACCAGTTTTGAATTACAAAACAGACTGTAAAATATGATGCTGTATATGGCACATACTTCTCATCAGTATTTAAGAGCAGAGTGAAATAATAAAACTTCCATAAAAGGGAAAAATATCTTGGTTTTACTTTCAGAAACCTGCCACCATGGAGCGTTAGTGGGTTTATTTGTGAAGTAAATTAACATGAGCAAGGTGGGGAACGTTGCCCTAAGGAAGGATTCCTGTCTTTTCTTCTGTAATATCCTGGACCAATAAAGAAAGCAGTCACTGCATGTGAACCTCTTATGCTACTCTGGCAGTGTAATTAAAATCATCGTTTTGCACCTTGACACAATTAATTGTTGTTTTTAATTGCCATGGTGTATAGAACAGAAGAACAATGTATTTTCCATTCTTAATTATCTTCACTAAGCAAGCACTTTATGCAGAAGGATATGCCACTTCTGTACTGCTTTAGAAAAACAGTATCTGCTGTTTTTAAACTGAAAACCGTTTCTGACTTAGAAGAGGCTGTAAAGGATGTGTTTGTCAGGGAGCATATTTCAGTGTGCTTAAAATGGCTTTAGGAAACATTTATTCTCTGAGCAGTTTATGAGCGATGGCTTTGTACATACGTATTCGATGTAATCTGCCTTATTTCTCCGTGTCTCATACATGGTACCATACACTCGCTGCTGATGTTTTTAAATAGACTTGACCCATAAATCCATGACCTGAAGAAATCGTGATTTGAAGAATGTATTCCCAAAAGCTTCCATGTTTTTTTTCCAGCTTTATTAGTTAGACTCATAAAAGATTTTGTCTCTCCTTATGAAATGGCCCATTCATTAAAGACTGAGGTTTGATTTATGGTATCATTATGTTATTTTCTCCAATAGCAGGAAATAACTTTGCAAAGCTTAGAAGCGTTTTACACAGTACATGCATTTTGTGGCTTAGTAGAAAGTGGGAAAGGCAAATGCATTGCCTTAACTTCTGGATATAAGGGGAGATACAGACTATGTCCTTCCTTTCCCATCTGGAGCAGGAAGACAGAAGGGAACTAGGAGCAGCGCTGCTCTTGTAGAAGGCATCAGCATTAGAAAGCTTGCACTCCCTTGGGTATAAGCACTTTACTCTGGGAGTTGTACATTGAAGAGTGTCTGGCATAAGGAAGTTGAAGTTGGCTCACACTGAATGAAGGAGGTCTCTGTCAAAGCCTTTTGGCTATAAGCAATTGAAGATTTTGTCTTCTGAAAAATTAGTAGCTGGGTAGGCAAGAAAAAGATTCAGGATGTGTCACCCTGTTTGTGACCAAAGTCCTTGCCTTGGTTTTTCTGAATTGGTTCTTGGTGTCCAAGAGTGAAAACAGAGTGGAGAACATTCAGCTCAGCTCAGCTCTGTCCAGAGGGAGCACTCCCCTTCCTCTGCTGCTGCATCTTCCCTTATCTTATCCAAGAAGGAGTGAATCCAGAGAATAGAAAGTAAAATAGTGATGAGAGGCACTGCTGACCAGTGAAATTATTGGGGTACAAAGAGCTGAACTGTGATTGGAGACAGAGGGACATGAGGCAGTGGAAGAGTGTAGGTAAGTGGCTGAGGGAAGGATCTCTGGGGTGACAGAGGCTTGTTGGGGATGTGGGGGAGGGCACACAAGGAGGTGTTGTCTTCCTATCCCTAAAGTTGAAAAAGAGACAACTATCTCCTTTTCCATGCAGTCCCAATCCTTCCCCTTAAACAAGTCTTTTTAAATTTCTTCTTTCTCCTGTGGTAAAGAAAATCTTGTTGGAGTACTTCATTGAATTTGGAGATTTTAGGGAATGAGAAGGGCATATGGCTTTTGGCAAAGTTGTCTCTGCTGTGGCCTTAGTGGGCCCAAGAAATACCAGACACATTGCTCTTTGTGTGCCTTTGCAGTGCAACATACAGCTTGGCTGAAAAGGCTTCATCTCTACAAGGACCAAGCTGCCATTGTCGAGGTGCTTCTTAATGGACCTGGTTATTGAGATGCTCCTTTCTTTCTCAGATTAATTCTACATCTGATCATGATTTGCTTTCACGGGATATAGGTTAAGGCCTTCTTAATGCTTAAGTTCAGATTCATTCAATAGCCTAAATTTACATTGTATTAATTGAGGAAAAAATTGGCCATTAGGGTAGACACAAGATATCCTTCTGCAGGGGTAAAAAATCCCAGAGGGCTATTGTCATTGTGCAGAAGATCTTATTTGCACTTAAATAGTCTAATTCCTTTAGCATATTTGTAAATATTTTGTGTAGTTTTAATTGTTTTAATTTCAGTTTTAAAAAGAGTAGTTTTAATTGTCAGGTTAATCATAAATAACTTAGAAACACTGATGGACAGGCACTGTATTCACCAAGATATTTTAAACCCCTGTTTTGATTAATCATTTAAAATTGAATAACAGCATTCCTTTTTGCCATCAACTGAAGTATGGTCTTTACATACAATTATTTCTGCAGTCATATAATGAGTAGTTCAACAGTGTGTGTATAAAAAGGAGTTAAAGTTGAACATACAGCCCTAAAATTGTCATTTTCTGACTTTTCAGTCCTTGACTTAGTAACCTGAATGCTCGTCTTTTAAGGTAAGTTTCGTGGGGAATATGCTTAAATTTTCTGTTTCATGACCTAGTTCCTTTGTTCTGAAGATTCAGTGCCGAGGTAAACTGTCAGAGCCCTGACAGCTGGCACCACAACAGAAATACTGGCATTTTTTAAGCTTATCTCATAGATTAACTCCTCAAAGGGCTTGCGCACTTGAATGGCAGACCCTTCCAGGTTCCACTTCATCACAGTCAATGCTTTGACTTTCACTGAGCAGAGATTGCTCAGAATTAATTTGTTCTGTGCCATGTTTTTCAATACATAAAGCTGAATTTCTAGCCAATTATTTCTGGAAATGTGTTTTTCCTGGCTAAAAATTGTAAGAATTGTAGTCCAGACTAGTGTGGCACCCTGGGTAGGAACTGCAGTGGGACAGTTGAAGATTTCAGTAGCTCTGAAGCCTGCTTCTGTAGGTTTAACATGAATTGCTTTAAGATAACTGATGAATTGTTTTTCCAGACCAGGGCTAAAGGGAAGGAAGCAAAATCTTAGCTGTGCAATATTTGTATGTATGTAATCATGAAGTACATACCACATCCTCAACTGCTGTATGTTGCCATAGTATGGTGTGGTAACATTTCTACCAGTCTCCAAAACAGCAATTTGGGTGTGAGCAGGTGCAAAGATACCAGGTGAACAATGTACTCCTAAAAAATGGACAACAGGAGTGCCTACTCCAGCAGAGTTTGGGGTATCATGGTGTATGTACATTTCAGTGTAACAGTTTGGAAATCACAATGGTTGTGATTTCTTTGTTTGAACTGTATGTTAACTGATTACTGAACTAGAGAAATAGGTCTTTAATCTTTTTACTTTTTAATTTTCCCTTTGTCCACCAGCTTTTCTCTCACCCTTTCAACCCAGTTAATGCTCTAACCAAAAATGAATACATTACTCTGCTGAAATTTGAACAGAAGGCTAATTCCTAATCAAAATAGGCACTAATTTCTTTCAGTGCAAATTATCATCATTCATTGCAAATTTGCTCTCCTTGAGCTATGCCAACATGTTGTATGAATTTCAGCACTTGGAGCCAGCTTCTTATATACATCAAATCAAATAATACACTACTGTTTTTTTATTATTTCTGCTGAATATTTTAATGAAATAAATAGTCTCAAAGACTTACTAAATAAATATTGCTACTGCTACTATTATGATGAAAATAAATGTTTAAACTTTTGTTGGATTCTTACAACAATAACAGATTGTTCCATGGAAAAAAAAAAATCACCTGAAAAATGCAGGGAAACTAAATAACATGACACATTGTTTATCTCTTTCTTGCTGAAACAGATCATCCATAGGGAATACAGAGCTTTCAGGAAAAAGATACTGCTAAGGTACCAACGGAGATCTTTATTCCTATACCAAATGGGTATTATTTTACAAGCATTGCAAAGATGGCATTTGATATTATGAAAAAGACATACCTATCAGCTGCTCTGGGAAACTGGGCCTCCCGGTTGGTGTGCTTATCTATTTTACATAGCTTTTGTGGTCTTCTAGGTGTCATCACATGTATGCCTACACATATACTATGTCTTCAAACACCTCTTCCCAGATACAATTGTGTTTTATAGCACCATCTGTTCAAAGGATGGATTTCATAGATTTATAATAATGCCATCAGGCAAATAGCTTTGCAAATTGCAAATATGGTTAAAATATACACAAAAGATACAAACATTAAACACAGCAATTATGTATTTTTTTTTTCAGTCTTGAAATGTGTATGTGTCTGGATACTATTACTTTTTGCTGTTGCTGAGGTGTAGTGCATATCCATATGAAAACTTGATTTGGAACATTTTCTTAATCATGGTGTTTATTCTTTTGTTTGATGGTTTCTCTTGCAAGATAGAAGCGGCAAAAGTGTCTGCGCCAAGTAGTCTAGCATTGGGGCTGTTTCAGTAATGGGGATTACTTTTTAAGAGGAAGAAACTGCAAAAAGGGGGAATCATATATGCCAGAAATTAAAAATATTTTGGTGTGAGATACTTAAAAACTGAACTTCTGCCCTCCCTCTGCTCTATGTAAATGAACATACTTCATTTACAGTATGTTAAAATAATAAAATATTTTCCACTAAGATATTCACACAATGCCTTTGATTTGTTTATTATTCAGTCCTGGTTTTGGAAGGTCCCAAAGTATATAACATCTATACAGCTACCTGTAAATGTGGGAAATGATCTTCACTGTAAAAGGAGAGGATGGTGGTGTATTTCTTAAATCCAACCATGGATGCCAAATCACAGAACAGCAAGGCTGTATTCCACTTGACAATAAGATGATCTTAAATGCTATAATTAAAAGCAAGAGTTACTTTCATTAAACAGTGAACCCCTATAGTGCCGATTATCCTCATAATGCTTTGCATAATGCTTATGAATCTATAATGCTTAAAGATGCAAGGTGAAACATGCTGCAAAGAGTAAGGGACAAAACCCCACCAACCTTTAGAACAGTAATTAAGTTTTTCCTTTTGGTGTGTTCTTTGGTTTCCATCAAGTGAGACTGAACAGCTGAACGCTTAATGTTGCATGCCAATACATATATGACCCTGTGATTAGTTGTGATCACTAGTGAAGCTTGGATTTCAAACAGGTGAATTAAGTTGCTATATATAAGGGCTATAATCAGCTATTAAATCTAACATTGTTTCCTGGGCCAAGCGCCAAGAGAAGGCCTTAGAGTCAGCATGCTATATTTTTTGGTGTGGGCATCACTCACAGTGGATAGTTGTAACATGAACTGGAGCTGGATGTAGTCATTCAGGCTGCAAGCTGCAGCTATCTCCTGCTGTTTCTTCTGAACGAGAACCACCTCATGCCAGGTGGTGTGCAAGGACGAAATAAAAATGCAGTCCCTCCCATAGGACTCTCAGACAAGTGATGAAAGGGGTGCCAGAGAATCTCATTGACTATTCTGTTGTGTCAAAATAGCAGCAACCAAGGTATAGCCAAGGTGTTCACTAGCATTGACAAGTGCGAGTTTTTGGGGCCATCTAAACAACCATGAGATGTCTTTGTGGTGTTTACAGAGAGCTTCTCTAAAGAATAAGGATGCATATGACAGAAAGCATAAAGATGTTTTGTGAACTAAAATCTACTACCATAATCTGACTAGAAATGAGATAAATTTTCAATACTAGTAAATAAATGCTCGGGAAGGTAGGAATGGACTTGAAAAATGTCAGGTTTTGGCACAATGCAGGAGAATCAGTGATGCAATGGATAGGCATGGTTATGAGCTTTCTGGATAACTGATAGGAAACTCCTAGCTACCTCTTCACCTATAATAAAGGATAATATTTACTATCTGAGGAGAACAAAAGCTTTTCACAAAGCAATTTTCCCATGTTACAGCCATAGATAAATTTTGCAGGAATTAGAAATTGGGGGTTTATTGTATTTTTCTGGTTTGGTAATGCTTTTTTTTTGTGTGTTTTTGTTTGTTTGTTTTTTGTTTTTTGTGGGTTTTTTTTGGGGGGGGGTGTTTAGCCTGTATTTAAGATTTCTTTCTGCATATTTGGGCAGAGAGACTATAGCACTTTTTTTTTTTTTTTTTTTTTTTTTTTTTTTTAAGATGAATAAAAATATTCTATTAGATTCATATCTATGAAGTAGTCACATATCCAGCGGATCAGGCTTCCTTTGCTGAGGAATTCCTTAGTTCATGGTCTCATTTTAATGGCTTTAGTTCCTTCTTGCATGATGTGAGAATATGGCCAGGCATAAGGATTTGAGCCCAGGACACAAAGCACACAGCTGGTCCTTGGATGATAGGAAAATCCCTCTGGAATATTAGTGGCTTGATTAAGAGAAGTCTTTGGATGCTGAATGAATTTACGGTGAGTTTAAGCTACTCTGATTTGTCAGCAATATTCATGCCAGTACGTCCCCACACTGGGATGTCACCAACAATTTCCCTGCTTACCTTCTAGATCATGCCAGCCAAGTTCCATAAGAGACCCCAAGTATCATGTTTATCATGGTGCTGAGCTGACCCTGGCTGAATGCCAGGGTCATTATCACTCCCACTCTTCAGCTGGACAAGTGAGCATAAATATAATGAAAGGCTACTAGGTTGAGATAAGGGCAGGGAGAGATCACTCACCAATTACTGTCACAGGCAAAATAGACTTGAACTTCGGGAAAATTAATTTAATTTATTGTCAATCCAATCAGAGTAGGATAATGAGAGATAAAACCAAAATCTTAAAAAAAAAAATCCCTTCTTCCTGAGCTTAACTTTACTCCCAATTGTCTCTACCTCCTCCCTGTCAGTGGCACAGGGGAATGGGGAATGGGGGTTGCAGTCAGTTCATCACATGTTCTCTGCCACTCCTTCCTCCTCAGGGGAGGACTACTCACACTCTTCCCCTGATTCAGCATGGGGTACCTCCCACAGGAGACAGTCCTCCACAAAATTCTCCAATGTACGTCCTTCCCACAGGCTGCAGTTCTTCACAAACTGCTCCAACATGGGTCCCTCCCATGGGGTCACAACTCCTGTCAGCAAACCTGCTCCAGCATGGGCTCCTCTCTCCATGGGTCCTGCCAGGAGCCTGCTCCAGCATGGGTTTCCCATGAGATTACAGTTTTCTTCAGGTGCATCCACCTTCTCCAGCGTGGGCTCCTCCACAGGCTGCAGGTGGAGATCTGTTCCACCGTTACCCTCCACGGGAGCAGGGCACAGCTGCCTCACCATGGAGCAGCTCCTCCCCTCCTTCCTCACTGACCTTGGGGTCTGCAGAGCTGTTTCTCTCACATTCTCACTCCTCTCTCCAGCTGAAGCTGTGCAGGTTTTTCCCCCCTGCCCAGAGGCACTTCCACTGCCGCTGATGGGCTCGGCCTTGGCCAGCAGCGGGTCTGTCTTGTAGCCACCTGTCATTGGCTCTGTTGAACATGGAAGAAGTTTCTAACAGCTTCTCACAGAAGCCACCCCTGTAGTCCCACTCCTACTAAAACCTGGCCAAGAAAACCCAGTACAGCAATGGGTGATTAAGGAGGTACCAGCAGGTAGAGAGCTCTTTAGGAAAGAACAGTGGTTTCACTGGCATAACAATGCTTGAAGAAGCATAGACACTGTCTCATTTGGTGTTTCATGCTACATCTTATACAGCCTCAAACAGTGAGGGAGGAGAGTGGGGACCATAGCTAGAACTTTCTCAGAAAACAGTAAGCAAGAAAGGAAGTCTTAAGATGATTCAAGAGGAACAATACTGTGAAACTGAGCAAAAATGATATTTAGGTGATAAAGATCTTTCCAGTGGTGAGTGGGAAGTGACCACTGTAACAAATGTTGTGGTAGCATTGACTGCCTTGGCACACAGTGAGCTGCAGATTTTGTTCCTATCACAAATGAGAGGGGAGCAGAGCCCCTGGGGCGGGAGAAGGAAAACTGTAACCTGACTCACAGCTGTCACGTCTGTGACCATGTCTGCCAACATGCTGTCGGCTCTCATGTCAGATAAGATGTGCTCCCTTCCCTTGGCTTGCTCTCCAGTTTCTGCTGCTAGTAGGCCCATGGCCAGCTTGTATTCCAGTAACTTGCAGAATAAATCTTCCCATCATCCCCACCATAGCCTTGAACTCTCCAGTCATTTCTTATTTGCAGGCATATGTGCTTTTGGCTAATCTGCACTGCCTAAGGCTCGAGCCCTTTATGTTCTTTTTTACTGTAATCAAAAGGAGCCTGAACCCAGAAGATGCCAAAAGACATCAGTTTCCCTTGTAGGCGGTGTAAGCTGAGTGTGCTCATTGCCTCCAAAGATGAAACTGGGGCCTTGAGTACCTATTTATCCAAGTCTGGTGCTCATAGGGCAAAGGGCTGCATTAATTTTTACTGATGATTAATACTATGTTTCAAAATTAATTTTCTCTAGCAACAGTGAATTTTGAGACTGTAAGGAATGCAATTCATCCTAGAATCAAGCTCACTATGTTGGATAGTTTAGATGAACTCCATAGAATTGCAGGCAGCCTAAACTAACTTCATCAATGGAAATCATTTAAACTTAAGGACACAGTTGTAGAATCCCTTTTCTTTAAAACGACTCCCTGATTTTATTTTTTTTAATATCAGCTTCCATACATCCTTTCCCTCTGCTTTGTTTGCTTCTTACTAGACAGCATCAGCAATGTTAACCCAGAGTTGTCAATGTTTTGTGGTGTGCTGTGTTTAATTTCATTTGCAGGAAAAGAAGACAATTTAATAATTTGCATACAGTAGCATACGGGTTGGTACATGTTGACAGTGGCTACAGTCTGTTTACACAGCTATGAAAGAAGAGTTTGTATTTATGTATCTGTATACATGTGCATGAAGAAGTCCATAAATACTATAGCACATTTATGTCATGTACAGAATATTTTTTATGTGTGAGTGTGTTTGTACAAATGTCTGTGTATATTTCTTATTGTGATATGATAATAACAGCTTTAGAATAGCAGCACTTCAACTGTCTGGCAATATAATATGATACCGTGTTAATTATATATATTGCAAGTACACAAATGCAGTGTTATAGAATGCCAAAATATCTTCAACAAGGACTCTCCTTTTACTTCTCTGAGTATCTAAATAAATTATGAAAAATATAAAATAAAATTCATGGAGTACATAAGAGAAATGCCTACAAAGCATGGCAGGTCTCAAGGAAATGTTGATGTTTTTAGTACTGTCATCCATCACCATAATGAGTGCCAAAACTCCTTTGAAAATTAGCTGTCTGTGATTAGGCAGGTTTCAGAGTGCAGGTTGTTTCTGTATCTGATTCTGAAATATATTAATATGAATGTTATGCTAATTTGTCTACTTTTGACCTAGAGCTTATCTCAAAGATTCAAGAGGATATTGCCTCATTAACTAACTCACTCACAGAGTAAAACTACCTTCACCTTCTCACTTCATTAGATGGAATTGTTACTTTTCTTCTTTTGGAAAAGAGTGAATAAACAAGAGTCCTTCAAGATGTGTTGCTTATTTCAACCTCAAGTATAGTTGTCTTGTGCATACTTAATAGAGGTATTAAAATTAGTATTCAGCTCTAATTCTCCCCAGTCTAACTGATAGTGTTTTGATGAGTTTTGGAGTTTCTGTTCTGTCTGGGAAGTTCACAGATGAAGTAAGGCAGACAGATAGCAGCTTGCTTTTCATAAGTTTAGTTGACCTTGCAGGACACAGAAGCATAAAATGTTTATTGTGAAGCTGAATAAATGTTCCTAAGAGGCAAGGAGTGCATAAAGGGAGAGAAAAACATAAGACACCTTTATAAATATCCCAGAATGACCAGGAATTTGTATTATTACATTTCTGCAGGAGAAAATAATCTCTCTCAAAGTGTACATATATTTTTAATATTGTAATTTTGATTTCTGCTTTTGCCTGAATTGAAGAGAGGAATTTTCTCCCCCACAATCAATGGGAGAATTTAGTTGGATTGTATTAAAGTCCTCCCTCCTACCTGCCCCCACCTGTAGTTTGGGACATTTTTACTGGAGAGGGATGAAAATTGGAATTTGTACCCATACTCTGATCTAAATTTGCCTAAAACTGGGATGTGTTGAACCCAGTGATTCTAGTTTGAACCTTTCAATTTTTATTCAAAACCTAAAATAAATACTAGAGGAATATAAAATATTTCCTCATTGTCTCTTCTGAGTCTTATATTCGGATGCAAATTTAATTTAAAAAAAATGACATAGAAGGCTCTCTCGGCATTTTACAGCTATCATTAAAAATAAGGTGTGCAAGAAAGCTCTCTAAAAGTCTTCCTTATCTTTTCAGCCCCACCCTAAGTCTGTTCAAGTATTGCACAACCAGACTGGTTCCATTCTTTGACTTCTGACCTACCCGATATCCTCAGTGATCCCTTAGTCTTTCTCAAGGCAACTCTCCCTAGCACTGGGGATGCACCCTGACTTTGATTTATTTTGGCAACAGCCATAGAAATTCAGGGACTCTACGTGCAGCCCTGGTCCCTAAACTCTGGAATGATTTCTTATGTCATTTGATTTAGCCCAGTGAATAGCCCAAAGAAAATTAAAATTATTCCTTCTGCCTAGCTGAGATACATTGCTTTGCTGAAGTATGTCCCTGACCTCTACTGCTGATCTGTAATATGGAGGCTAATAGCCCTTATAACTGTTATCCTACCTAGTGTAACTGCAAAGGTTGTACGTCATATGTTTCAACTAGTTTGGTGTGACTTTTTCCTTCCCGTTTAATCTGAATCTGAGTAAAACACCTTAGGTAATGTCACATCTCTCTGCTCCAATCCCAGCAAATATGGCTTTATTTTTTCTTTTTTATAGCAGTGCAGGTAAGATGTATAGTTTGGATAGAAATAAGTCATAGACTCCTATGCCTGCCTTCAGCCAGGGGATGCTCTCAAGTTACAGAGGCATCCTAATGCTACCCAGGGAGAGGTGGGACACTCCCGCTAGACAACTTGCCGCTCTATGGAGGGATGGTTCATGAAAGGTTCAGGAGCAAACCTATGTGGGAGAGTTTAAATGCATTTGGATACATCCATGTATTTGTTTGAACCAGTGGATCGAATACTTGCTGTGTGCAGTCCTGTAGTACTCAAACATCCCAGGGACAATTTGGATCAGAAATGTGCCTCATCCCCAGTAGTAACACAAATTTCCAGTCAATACTTTAAAGATTGTATTTTGTCCTGAGATTGCTCATGAATAATTGAGTCACTGGGAGATCTGTGGAGGTGCACCTGAGTGAAAGTGTGTTGCCCTGCTTTGCCCTGAGGGCAAATGTAGACCTATGTAAAGCTAGTGTATAGAAACACTAATATTTTCTAATTCTGTAAAACTTGGACTTTATTCTATGAAGGGGTATAGGCAGTGTAGCAAAGTAAATGGTTGAAGGTCATTGTTTGAATGATAAATATCATGCCATACAGATGGCAGTAGAACCCCCTGATAGAACTGGAGCAGTGCTTATCTATGCACACTACAGTGTTGTTGTTTATATTTGGGATAAAAACTAAATTACTTGTATATCCTCTTGGCTATCCCTTCGCTCATATGCTCACATATTTCTCATGGCTTTTATGGCACAGAACAACAATGCTAAGAGATAAGAGTATATAAATCTTACTTGGGCCACTGGAGAGAGAAAGTATTTGCATACTTTTTTTGTTTTGGTTACTGTGTGTTAAGATAATGTAAAGCAAAAATACAAATACTTTCACAAATTAATAACTTCTTAAGAAAAACAACAAACCAACAAACAAAACCAAAATAAACCACAGTAAGTAGGCAGTATAAAAGCCAAGGCTATGTCCTGATTTGGCAGCAGTCAGTTAGTGTGTCAGTCTCAGATATGGTGGAATCTGCCAGTGCAGCCAGGGGTAATATTTGCTAAGAAGTCAGTCAGATGTCAGCTTCAGCTTCTTAAAAATGCTGTATGTGCTGCTGAGAATGATGGCACAAATACGATTTGCTCTTTCATTATTTATAGTTCACAAAAATTTGTACTGTTTTAATGATCTGTCCACTGTGTATTATTTGTGTTGCCATATTCTGGAATTCAAATTTTTGAATGATACATCAATTAATTAGATGTTATTTTCAGGAGATGGGGGTGGGGGCAGAGGTGGTGACTGATGGGGGGAGTCAGTAGTGTTTCTCTCAGCAAGGTAACAATGGCTGGTACTTGTTATCCTATTTCTTCTTGGTGCTTTGCAGTATGTTCTAAGGAGCAGACGTTATTTACTATAGAAACTTAAATGTCTTTATTGACAAATAGCAGGAGACAGACCCTCAGGAAGAGTGGCTTCATTAGCATGCAGCTTATACTATTTTTCAAGAATATGTTTGTGTCTTTACACTTTTTTTGGAACACTAAAATGTTGATAGTAAATGGCAGTGGGAATAAATGCAGCTGGCAGGATAAAACCGATGGTTTAAAAAGCCTCAATCTGTTTTCTTGATCTATTTTCACTATGTGTGATACAGTCTTAAAAGCTATAGATTTTAAAAGATGGATGCAGTATTTATAGTAGTGCTTTTTATATTTCCTTTTGCCAGAGAAGGGCAAAAGAACTTAATTTTATATCACACAGTTTCAAGCAAGGTATCACAAAGTCCTTTTCCAAAGAAGAGCCACTGGACGAGGACAGAAGCTGCATGAATGTGACTGTGGTGGCAACTGCTTCATTTTAAATCCTCAGCTTCATCTTGGGTAGACCTTATATAGGTGCAAAATGTCAGAGGAGAAAGAGGATGGGAAGAGTGTCAGAAGGTGTTTTCCCTCACTTGCGTGCACAGTTACAGCCCCTGTGCTCAGCAAGGAACAGGAATTGCTTCCACATTTTTCCCTGGGGTGAGTCCCACTGGCTGAGGACAGCAGCAGCACTCCAAGGAGTGCGCCACACAGCACCTCTGTGGCATGGTCTGCTTTCCTCAGGAAGAATCCATCCCCCCTCGCAGAGTGCTGAAGGTGTTATAATAGAGGGGTGGGCCCACAAACCTTGTCTAACACTGTAACACTTCATTCAAGCACCTAACGCACCATTTATTTTCCCCCTCGCTTTGTATCATTGAGGACCTCCTGGCTCCTCTCTTCCCTATCAAGGAGAGCTGATGGAGAAGCGTAAATTACCGTTATGGACCTTTCTGGCTGTGCAAAATCACGCTGAGTAGTGACAAAATCTGTTTTGCACTGAGGTAATAATCATCCATTAATGGGACCTGTGGGCTACTACCTGTGAGCAGCTACTTGAATATCTTCCACACAGTTCCTCTCTCTAACAGCCAAATGAAAACAAAGTCGTTTGCAGGCTCTTCTGATGGTTTTGCATTAAATGAGAGAAGATATCACCCCAGTGCTTGAAAACCGCACACCTTGTCTCTCATTTGTTCCCATCCTAGTTCACTTCTTTCTGGGGGTTGCTTAGTACTCTCTCATTCCTTCTTTTCCTTGTGTCCTCAGAGCAGATTTCCTTCCTCTCTTCAGTCAGTTTATGACAACTCCCCAAATCTATTAATCTCCTAAATGCACCAAAATAATAGCCATTGATGTCAAGATGGGCATCTAATCCCTGCATTAATCTAAGATCTAAGTAATGCAAAGAGATCAAAAAGGGGTAAATTTGTTGCCATTTTGGAACACTTAGCTATTTATTCCTCAAAGAAGTATATGATACATGTTTTGTGTCTTTCTATGCATGGGGGAAAAGGTTTCTAGAGTACAACATCATATAGCAACTTTGTCCAATACTTTAGTTCGAAAAGATGATCATAAAGCAGAAAAATACTTTCAAGACTGCCAATTCAAAACCAAATTTTATCATAATTAGGAAAACCAGAAGCTACTGAAATGAAACAGAGGTGAAGCTAGACAGTGCAGTAAAAATTAAGATACAGCTTTTTTAGAGGAAAATAGTATTTGCTACTAGGTTCTGTTTTATGAACATCTTGAGCAAATAACAATGAGGACAATTTGGAAGGAAGACAGTGAGTACTTTCAAGGATGATCTTTTCAAACTGGAGATAAACGGGACTAGTAACCTAAGGACACTGGCCTTCTCACAGTATCTTTTAACTGATTAACTTAAGGTTTAGTATTAAATGCTGAACAATTGAAAAAATACATGAAGAGTGTCTCATGCAGACCTTTGAAAGTGCTGCTGAAAAGAATTGCTCAGTTTTGTATTAAATAAGGACAATGTGTTTGCTCGCAATTGTACATTCAGGCTACTCAAAGCTATGATTATAAAGCTAAGCTTGAAATCTCTGTGAGTTAAGCAATATTCCCATTTTGCTTGCAAAGGAATATAAACTATGATGCAAAACTTAAGTGCACAAAATGGTAAATTAATCTACATTATTATGGCAGGAAAAAGTAACAGAATTTTCTTTTGGTATGAGAAGGGTGATAGTCAAAAAGGTAGGATCCTATTTGCTTCTTTTATAGGTCATAGGTTATGAGATAAAATGTTATTATATATAAAATTTACACCATCAGAGCTCTCACACACTGCTTGTTAATGAAAGACTGGATACTGAGCTTTGCATTATCCATTAAATCTCTTAGAATTGTGCCATCACTGCTAATACTGAAGCTGACAATTTTGTAAAGCAAGTAACTTGTTATTTTAACATTATTGATTAAAATAATTATAGTAAGCTTTATAATAAGACCTGTAGATACCTCTACAGTCAAAGAAATGAAGGCTGCTTGGCATGCAGCCTTAGTATGGAATTTAATAGATGTTATTAAAATATGTTTCATTTCTTTGATTATCTTTATTTATCTTTTTCATTTTATCTTTTTTTTTAATCCTGGGAGCAGTCAATGTGTTGTGAGAACATGTCAGCTCAAGTATATATTTGCAGTTACAAGGGTAGGAATGGTTACAGTGACAGTTTTCTCACTGATATCTTATCAGTCTAATACTTTGAAGTTGAGACACAGTCACACTTATTGTAACCATAAGATGTATCAGTTATATTAATATATTTAGCTTAAGGCACATTCAGTATTATTGATGTTATGTCAGTATAATATAATGACAAAGAAAATGATTGTGTCTTAATTTAAAGTTTTTCAGAGGATAGAGATTCTCTTCAATACTGAAGCTTCCTGAGCTTTGAAATGTTTTTATAATTTTGTATGGAATTTAACATTTTGACCATCTGGGAGAAATATAAAACTGTGCTGAAATGTCCCTCTCTTTATGTGAAGAAAACCAAATTCCTCAATTTTGGATGACAGTTTTGGTACATAGCAAAAAAAAAAAAAAAAAAAAAATAAAATTCATTACCAAATACAGTTCTTCATTACCCAAAACCAAATTCCTCAGAATAACAACAACTACAAATAATGATTTTTGGGAAAAAAATAACATAACATTGTGACTGGTTTCAAATCAATGTTTTTCCCATTTATCTGATAATGGCTAAATATGTTCCTCTACTTGCTCTTCTGCTTTGATTCAACCTCCTAATTGTTCAAAAATTTAGACATTTTGGAATCTTGCTGGATAGCCTCTGATTTACAAAACAAAATAAAAACAAGTAATCAAATTCTTTAAGAGAGTGTCACTTTCTGTATTTGTATACATTTGTATCAGGTCGGCACAAATGGTATTTTAAAAATTTTTAGGTTCTCAAAGGACAGCTAGTTAAATGATAGCATTTTGCTTGACAGCACAGGACAAACTGATATAATATAAATGTGTTTATTTAGATGTTACCATCCTCTTCTGTACCGATTTGTGATGTTCCATCTGCTAATAATGTATTTGTTTACAGCAAGTTTTTCCATTCATCTTTAACATATTAGTGGGTTTTCAAAATTTTTGGCATGTGGGCAGTTAATCCAGAGGCCTCATGGCAACAGCTGGAACACTGGAGTGTTTCTGCAGGCTAGAGACAATTTCCAGACATTTAATTTCTTTCTATATATTGAAGTGGAAAAAATCTTTCTTTGTGGCCAGTCATGAGAATATCTTTGACATCAACTCTGTGAGTACGCAAGGACACAATAATATGGATAATGATGAATATCAAGTGTTTTTCAAGGGCTGGCACCCTGCCTCATCAGCACATCTGCCAAGATCAGACTTCTTAATATTAAGAGAAAACATTCTATTTATAGAGTACAGAGATTTCAGGCTTTCTGTGAGCACGTCTTGTCATTTGGAGATGAATGAACACAAATGAATAGAGAGTATTGCAAACACAGAACCATTGTGCTTCTGGTTGTACATACATTACATCTTAGATGTTCACGGAGAATGACATTTGGTGTAGCTACTCAAGTCAGTGCAGATGGGAGAAGGCACTTTGTGTATGGATACAACTTCTTACCCTGTCCTTAGGGTACTAATTCCATATCTTTTCTTTCACTTTTTGACTAAAAGGGATTCCAAGCCTTTTCTACATTCATTCATCAGTGCAGTCCAGATGACTCTGCTATCTCAAAGTCTGTCTTTTCAAAATGGAAATCCATAGTTTATTAATCTTAGTTTAAATTGAATTCACTCATGATCATCCCATTCAAGGTTATTTTCTGCAATCAGCTCTTCTTTTCTGTCCTTGCCACTTACCAAAACCTCATCTGAAAATAGCGTAAAATCATCTCTTGCTGACTCAGTACGTATTTGGTGAACAAATCTGTTTACTATTATATCTTGAAATAGCTGCACTTTATAATTTTACTTAGCATCTATTCAGTCTATATTAGCTACTCTATTTTCTTTACTTTCACATTTTACTTTCTAGTACATATAACCTTGATGTTTGTGTTATAATTAATGTTCTTAGGACTGGATTTTGCATTTTTCTTGAAAATTGTGTGTTAGACCCAAGGTTTGATTGCTGATGCTTACTGGTGATTGTAATTTCTGGGCAGTTTTATCCTTTTTGCCTTGTAATGACTTTGAAGATCCAGAACTTCGTCTCCAGTTGTCCACAGTCATTGCTGTATTGTCCAGAAACTATACCCATGAAATTGGTGTCCTAAAAAATCAGAGACAGACAAGCATAGCCAAAAAAAAAAAGTTTTTACTGACCTTAGCCAACTAAAAGTAAATCCTGCAAAGCTTGATTATAGTTCTGATTCTTTAATATCTGCTCTTCTGTCTTCTACTGGTATTTCATTTTGCTGCTTCATTCACACTGTACATTAATTCACAAACAGCTCAGATGTTTCTCACTGTCCGTACCAATTTCTGTCTTCCAGCTCATTGATACTCTTTTATTCCATGCTGAATCTCTATTTACCTGTTATTCTTCTCTTGTATGCTAAAGCCAGATGGAGATTTGCCTGAATTTTGTCTAAACTTCTTCCACTATTACTTTATTTCTTCTTGTCATTTAAAACTCATTAAAAGTTATTTAGTTGAATAATTGTTTCTTTATTTGTTATTCAGCATTTGTACAAAGGTGCAGTTCTTGGAATTTCAGATGGAGACCCAGACTCTTGGGACATGCATTTTTTAATGAGTGGCCTGTATGAATATATGGTAAGCACACACTATAAATCACTTGAATGCATTTAGAACCCAATCTTATTATCAGTTGGGTTTATTTTCCTCCAGGCACCTTCCTTTTTTTCAGTCAGACTAACTTTACAATCACTCAGAGTACCTAGTTTTAAATTACTGCATTTTCTTCCTAAACATTTAAGGCTAGAGATCCATTCAGTGTCTGGAACCAATGGTGTTTGGAACTAAGAGTGTTTTTATGAAGATTTTTCCTTTACATTCAATCCCCGTCAGCATAGAGGCAAACTAAGTGGCACATACCTTCTGTGATGTAGGACCTCAAAAAGGAATGTACAGCTAATTAGTACAAATAAAAATAAGTTTAAGTTCAAATGATCATGCTTTAATGTACCAGTTCTCCACAAATTCCTTTTATTTTATTTTTTCTTTTCTTGCTTTTTGTATTTACACTGAAGACCAAAACCTCAAATGCAACACTGAAGGCTGCTTAGGTCTATTAGCTCAGTTCATGCTGGCATATTCTGTTGTGCACAGAACAAGCAGAAATGAATTATTTGGGAATTCGTGTTTCTTTGCTGTTATTTTTTTAATAAAAGAGCAAAACTATGAAGGAACTAATGGATGATCTATTTTTAAGGTTGTATTGAAAAGTATGTGGCACAAGGTATTTTTTGCCTATGGCCTCAAATACTGAAAAAATAAGAGATCACCTTAAAAATACACATTATTTTTAAAAATGCATTTCAGATTCTCTTTATATGACTGCTACCTACTAGGTTTTTCTGATCCAATGTGAGCACTACAAAGATATTTTTAAAAGATTATGTAGGTAAGTTTAAGATATTTATTCATATTTGTGTTCATAGAATCATTCAGGTTGGAAAAGACCCTTGGGATCATCGAGTCCAACCATCAGCCTTACTCTATAAAGTTCTCCCCTACACCATATCCCCCAGCATCTCATCTAAACGACCCTTAAACACATCCAGGGATGGTGACTCCACTACTTCCCTGGGCAGCCTTATTTATGTTACTGTGGCCTAAGTTATGATTTCAAAATATTTCATGTTTTCAGTCCTGGAGGTAGTCAGGGGTATAAATGCATTTAGAATAATATATATTTCAGAAAATGGACTATGGAAATCTGAGGAAAAATAACCCAAATCATTGTGGAGAGCATGCAGAGCATAAGCTATAGTTCTTAAGAGGACAGAGTCTGTTTTCTGATTTTTACCTTTTCTATTTGGTTAGACAGTTTTCTAGACTGAGCATTGTTAGAGCAGTAGTAGCCCAAGGCAGTTAGTTCAAGATGAGACATCATAAAATCTGGAAGATATAAAGAGAAAAATGACTGAGGAATTTAAATCACAAAGGTTTGTTGGTAGTTGTAGCTGAACTTGTTCAGAGTGATGTAGTCAGATGTAATATGTGAGCAGCGTGTCCAGACAGAACATTCAAACAACAAGGCTGAATATTTACTCTGTGCTCTGTGTTAAGGATAAATGAGTTCTCTGCTGTCAGCTTGTCTTGTGTTGTTGTGAAATCAGATCAGTGCCCAGTATTCCCAACATGCCTAGATACAGAGGAATTTTCAAACACAGACATTTTATTCTTTACTTTTCTGTTTCTATTTATTAGTTTATTAATCTGGGACAGGAGATAACACAAAAGAGATGTAAGCCAGCATCATAGCGTGAAGGTCCCAAATATCTGAACACAAAAGAGATTTATACCTTCATAATAACATTCTCCTTTTACTATTAAATGTAAAAATCTATCAATCTGTCCATCCACCCACACATACCCACACGTAAAGCCCTGTAGATCCATTATACAGTCATTTGTATAAGCACACATTATCTATAGATTATTAATATCAGTTAATATATATGTTGTTGTTATGAATACTTACACATGCACATATGAATCCATAATCTATGCATACCCATTTTCTGGGCAATAATCCATATAATTGCTTTGCAGTGTTCCAATGATAATTTTGAAAAGTCTTCCATTAATGCAGTGCTAATGCACAAAACCCACAGAAATTAGGAACTGAAAATTACAGAAAAGTAATGGGACATATAGCCTAATAAAATGGCCTTAATCCATAAACAGGCCGTTGCCCTGGAGCTCCTGGTTCAATGTTATACATGTATGTATATATTTCTTGTAGTAAGCAAGGCTCATGTGACTTCATTCTACAATGCTCATATGTCCATAAACGCGACTATATTAAAAAAATATAACTACATAGAATCTTTTCACTGCTCACTGACATCTGCCCAACTTTACTGTAGCTTTTCATTTTGAGCAATAATTCTTTTTATCCTGGGGAAGTAGACCCAGGATCTTCCATTAGCTAACATGGATGAAAATTTAAAAAAAAAAAAAAAAAAAAAAGACCCACATAGATATAGATTGATTTTCAGAATTGTTACTGTATAAACCTGTTTGCTTCCTTCACCTTATTTTCTTTCCAAAACAGTTTAATGAACCTATATGTTCTGATAAGGACTGTCATGCCAGCTCAACCACCTTATCAGACACCAGAAAATCTGCACCAGAAGTGTGAATGCCCAGTGAAAAGAAAAACCTAGCAGATTGTGAAAATTCAGGAATAAAACATAAAGACACAGGAAGCTGAGTTTCTTAAGTTTTACTGCTCACAAAACTAATATTTCTTGTTTACAGATTTAAAGACATGACTGAATGGTCAGAGTAACATGGAGGAGCCATAACTAACCATGAATTGTGCTGTCTGATTTACTCAAGTACCTTGAGCTCTCCAGTGCTTCCAAGCAACCAAAGCCTCCAAACAAGACAAGTTCTTTTGGTTTTGACTTAACTAAGAAAATGTGACTTAACTATCAGTTGTACTAAACAGAATAAAACAAGGGACAGTTCAGCCTCTTGTTTTAAAGCTTATGAATTGTGACTTGCTTACAGTATTGATCTAAACACATGAATATTTAAGGTCATTTTATACTGGGTGTGGGCTATGTTTTCTACACCCTTCTTGAAACAAGTGGGTTTGGTCCCCATTTCTTAAAATGTAACTAGAGTGGGTAGATGTGTCTGTGTGTAGAATAAGAAAATGTATGAGGCTGTGGAGCTATTAGGGCAGACGATGTGTAGATTGCTGCTCTTAAATCTTTTTAGCTAGCCTTTGCAATGCTAGTCTCAAACCCTTGAATAATTCTGTACAGACTGTTTCTGTGGTTTAATTTACATTGTTTTTAAAATGAGGCTAAATTATGAGTGTTTATATGTGTCAATTATTTCTACATTATCTATTGCCCCACTTGCTTGCAATTGTAGGTTGATGCATGTATAGTATTCACATGTTGATCCACAGACCATAGGCAGAACAGCCACTTGAGATTACCCAGTGAAGTTTTACACAGTGGTGAATGATAACAAATAGAACTCAGAAACTGAAGTCAGAAACCTGATAACAGCAACATATTTTAACATGTTTGCACTTCCTTTGGTGTGATACTCATATACAGAAAGCCACCAGAAGTTTCATTTAATTACACTTCCTCAAAGTATTTCCCTAGTTTGTGGTTAAAAACCATCCAAAACCAGTGATTTTTTTTTTTCTATAGTTAATAGCTCACAGCAGATATCTCTTCTATTAATTTACTTAGGTTTCCTCTGAATTCGAGCAAACTTTAAAAACCTGTAACATCTTGGAATAAGATGCTTCAATGCTTGAATGTACATTGTATGAACAGCTTCCTCCTTTTCAGTTTTGAACCTGTTATCATCTAAGTTCATTTGATGTCTCCCTGAAAGCAACCAGTCTTTATTAATCCAGTCAAAGGAACCATTGTGGTAATGCTCATATTTGTTCCTACTGCCTTTTAAAAAAATTTCCTTCTATTTTGTAACGTTTAACTTTGTTCATGTTAATATATTGTATTTTTTTCTCTCTCAACCTCCACATTATTTAGTCCTGCTCTGAACAAGGTTATATGACACAAAAAACTGGGTTGGATTTTAAACTCTTGTTGCTATATTTTGATCAGCAGCTCACTTTTTCTGTGTCAAAGTAAACCAGTATGTTACTGTGCACTGGTGTTACATACATACTTACGTACATATATACATGTATAAAAACATACATGTTTCTGTAGGGGATTTGTCCACAACAGGATAAATAGGCTGTATCTACCCTGGCTTTTTTGGGTTGGAACAGCAGTGTGGTTTTGAAGTAAATATCTTAATTGTCTCCTTATACCACATGTTGGTTTAGGTTTCAGAAAGGTTTCACATACCATTTTGTGACTGTTTGTTCAAGTTCCCTGGTAATTAGATAATTTTAAGCAATATCCATTTTTTTGCTCCTTAACTGAAATTATAATGTGTTCTTACATACCATCTCATATAGCTGGTTACATTTAGAGTAAGCTTGCAGTAAGTTTTCCATTGTCTGTTTTATTTCAAATATTATTTCTCTCAAGTTGTAGGACCTTATAAATTCACTGCTTTGATGACTAGCAGATATGTGTGTAGAAAAATTTTCTTTTTTGGAAAAAAATGAGTACAAAGTCTTAAATTAATGAAATATAATGTCAGCAGTGAAAATATATTCTACAAGATCTAACTGGAATACCATTAAATCTCCTAGGGATAAATTATACACCTTTTACCGATTATCTTTACTGTACCTTTTTGATTAGTTCTGGAAGTTTAAGTACATACATCAAAAAGTAATGGTACAAGTTTGAGATAGCTGCACTGACGGAAAGGACATATACATGCAACTTGGTTGTAAAAGCAAAATTCTTCATCAAAGTAGTCATTTTTTCATACTTTGTTAAAAAATTATTTTGCCAATAGATAGTGTAATAGGTCACTGATTTATTTCTACTAATGTTCTTCACCATGATAATGCACGAATGCCTAACCTATTTACTTCTGAAACTATAGGCCTGAAATGTTCCAACGCTGTCACTGAAATGACTGTAGGAGGCAGTTTGTCATTAGTGACCTCTTTAAAGTGGCCATGTTCATTCCAGCTGAACTTTGTGTGACTCTTAGTTATAATGCTTGTTTGTTTTGCAAAAGAATTTTATCTGTCCCTGTGCAAGTTGTTTAAATGTGTTCTGCTGTTTTGTGGATCATCCTCATTTCAAGTATGCTCAAGACAGTGTAGGTTCAATGACTGTTCATTCATTAACCTCTGCTTAGAGATTTGGGAGACAGATGCATGTGGATTCTTCTAGAACTGACTGCAGATTTCTGCTGATGTGTTTGTAGACAGTAATTCTGAGGCTAGATGCAGAAAAGGAAAATATTTACTATATTATAATGTAAAAAAAACCCAAACGAAAACAAAACCAAAGAACGCCAACTTCTGAGATTTTTGTAATAAAGTTAAATTTCCTATAGCTTTCCAGAGGGGAGATTCAGCATCTCCATGTGTTGTGTGTATAATACATAGTTCACAAAGTAGGGAAGAAGCAGAAAAATATTGCTGCTTTGTCTTTTTAAACCTTTTATTTTCAGTAGCATTTTGCAATTTTGACACTTTCATTTTTTCTTCAGTACTTAACAATCACTCTATCATAAATCAGTGTGTTTATATAGAAAATAAATAATACCACTTTATCCTTCATGAAAGGTAAGGAATACACAAAGCAACAATAGTTGAAGATGTATTTTCTTTCAACATATACTTTGTTGGGACATTATTAAATGCAGCCGAGTATTAGAAGAAAAATAGCAGGAACTTTTATCAAGAGTTTTAACAAAATCCTCAGAAGACATAAACCAACAAAAGATGAAACTGAAATCCAATAAGTGAGCATTTGACTTATGAACTAATTATTCTAAGATGAAAGGCTGAATACATTAAGTAAGAACTATGCTGGTCAGGAACATCAAATACCATAAGGAGGCTTATACATCTGACAGTTTAAAGTACGAGCCATAAATCTTTAAGTCTTTTTGTCTACATGACACAATGGACAAATTGTAGGTCCAAAGCCTGTTCCCCTTCTCTGTGTGTTCTTGGGGAATGGGGTTACTAGGATTTTTGTTGAAAGTCGCAACAGTTTCTTAAATACTTTTTTCCCCACCAAAATAACCATTCCACCCCCAATATGTGCACACATGCACCTCTCCACAGACTCTTCCAGCCTCCCACATCTGCCCTGCCACTTTTAGGTCAGCACCTTGCCCATATGTAGAGAAAGATGGTGGAGAGTATCAGGAAACAGTGGAAGCTGAAGATCTATTTTTTGCAGTTTTTAAGGGGTATGTTTCAGCTGCTACCATCACTAGTACTTTACCAGCACTTTTTTTTACCGTTCTACAAACGTGACTCATTTGCTTTCTGGGACCAGTCAAGAACAGGGATGTGTAAGATGCATATAAGTGTAGAACCAGGTAGGAGAGGGGAGGGGGAAAGAGGGAAACAGAGGTTTGTATAGGAGAGGGATTGTATTTCTCTTATGTTCCTCAAACAGTGATGGCTCAAAACTCAAATATAGTTTTCTGGTGTTTTCCTAGTAAAATTCATATGAATAGGAAAGCTGTTGAGAGAATGGAGGAAACCTTCTGCTTGAGGAGCTGCTGGCTGGCAGTAGTCCTCCAGTGGAGGATGGTGCACGTCCACAGGGTGGCCTTGCAAAATCATAGCAGACTTGTCACCCTGAATTTCAGATAGTTTTCACTGGCAAATGGCAGCTAACCCACACGATGTTGGCTTTTCAAGTGCTCTGCTGCAGCTGCTGAGGACATCCTGTCAGTCTTTAAGAGGCATTTTGACAATGCCCGTAATAGTATGCTTTTTAACTTTTGGTAAGCCCTGAAGCGGTCAGGGAGTTGGACTAGATGATCATTGTAGGACCTTCTGACTGAAAAGATTCTTTTTTTCTTTTCTTTTCTTTTCTTTTCTTTTCTTTTCTTTTCTTTTCTTTTCTTTTCTTTTCTTTTCTTTTCTTTTCTTTTCTTTT
>NW_020799091.1:108041899-108091610 GCF_003259725.1 Athene cunicularia | reverse complement strand
CCTCTCCTCTCCTCTCCTCTCCTCTCCTCTCCTCTCCTCTCCTCTCCTCTCCTCTCCTCTCCTCTCCTCTCCTCTCCTCTCCTCTCCTCTCCTCTCCTCTCCTCTCCTCTCCTCTCCTCTCCTCTCCTCTCCTCTCCTCTCCTCTCCTCTCCTCTCCTCTCCTCTCCTCTCCTCTCCTCTCCTCTCCTCTCCTCTCCTCTCCTCTCCTCTCCTCTCCTCTCCTCTCCTCTCCTCTCCTCTCCTCTCCTCTCCTCTCCTCTCCTCTCCTCTCCTCTCCTCTCCTCTCCTCTCCTCTCCTCTCCTCTCCTCTCCTCTCCTCTCCTCTCCTCTCCTCTCCTCTCCTCTCCTCTCCTCTCCTCTCCTCTCCTCTCCTCTCCTCTCCTCTCCTCTCCTCTCCTCTCCTCTCCTCTCCTCTCCTCTCCTCTCCTCTCCTCTCCTCTCCTCTCCTCTCCTCTCCTCTCCTCTCCTCTCCTCTCCTCTCCTCTCCTCTCCTCTCCTCTCCTCTCCTCTCCTCTCCTCTCCTCTCCTCTCCTCTCCTCTCCTCTCCTCTCCTCTCCTCTCCTCTCCTCTCCTCTCCTCTCCTCTCCTCTCCTCTCCTCTCCTCTCCTCTCCTCTCCTCTCCTCTCCTCTCCTCTCCTCTCCTCTCCTCTCCTCTCCTCTCCTCTCCTCTCCTCTCCTCTCCTCTCCTCTCCTCTCCTCTCCTCTCCTCTCCTCTCCTCTCCTCTCCTCTCCTCTCCTCTCCTCTCCTCTCCTCTCCTCTCCTCTCCTCTCCTCTCCTCTCCTCTCCTCTCCTCTCCTCTCCTCTCCTCTCCTCTCCTCTCCTCTCCTCTCCTCTCCTCTCCTCTCCTCTCCTCTCCTCTCCTCTCCTCTCCTCTCCTCTCCTCTCCTCTCCTCTCCTCTCCTCTCCTCTCCTCTCCTCTCCTCTCCTCTCCTCTCCTCTCCTCTCCTCTCCTCTCCTCTCCTCTCCTCTCCTCTCCTCTCCTCTCCTCTCCTCTCCTCTCCTCTCCTCTCCTCTCCTCTCCTCTCCTCTCCTCCTTTTCATTTTTTTTCTTATGTTGGAGAAGGAAATGATGAAATTCAGTCCACCTCAGAGTACCAGATACTTTGAGGCCACCAAATGAGGTGGTCATTGATCAAAAACATACCCATTGCTGATTTTGTCAGTTCTGTAGAGTACTGAAATGCCTGCTTGCCTCCTACCACCAAATCTATCTGTTGCTGTGGCCACTGGGACAGCTTGATCCACTGTCAAAGGTGCACATGACAGAGAGGACACTTTCCCCTGTGTAAATATCAGTAAGGACAGCAGTAGTGAGGGACACGTGGCAGTACAGAGATGCTGGTGAAGGCGCAAGTGGCTGCTCCAAGCTGCTGTAAAGAGAGTGCTGGTGAGGTCTGGCTATGACTGGGATGCAAGGGAGGTGAGTTTTGAAAGGGTGGGTCTTTGGGACACGTCCACTGCTCTGCCTGGCTGGGTCCACCTTATGCTCCCTGACCATGGAGCTGAAGGCTGCTTCCCAGAGGCCTGCCAAGAAATGAGTGGATGTAACCTAATGCTGCAGTAAACAATGGCTCTGCCCTGGGGTTGGACTGGAGAATTAGTCTTAATATTTAGGATCTCTTAAAGCATTTTAAAACAAATTAATCAGTGAGATCAAATTTATAATCCATCCTTTCTACCAGAATAAGTTTCTGCATTTTGTTTTCTTGAATCTGAAGAAGGAAGCCCTGAGGGTAAAAATTTAGACTTCAGAAATATGCAGGGTTTAATAGTTGCGATACTAGTCCCTTTTCCTGAAGTATCTGAAATAGATAGATGTATTTAACTTCCTAGAAAATAATTGTAGATTTCAATTATATAATAAACATCTTTTTTATTTAGCTCATGCAGGTTTTTTTTCCCTGACTTTAAAAATAGCCACACAGAGGAAAGGATTTGTAGGAAATGCAGTTTGGTTCTGAAAACATGAGGAATAATAAATGACTTATGATTGAAGCAAATTCTCCTGTGCAGAGAAATACAAATACCATTAAAACTATTTACTAGCAGAAGAAACTTGGCTTTTGCAGAATTTTTAACTTTCTCTTAGAACATCAGGCTTTAGCTGTACTTAATTCTTTGTCTTTCTTTGAAAAAAAGGTGGAACATTTTTCTACCCTTTCTTGATTATCCAGGTAAGTAAAGATGAGGTGATAGAGAGAAATCTTAAGTCACTCAAAAAGGACGTCAAAGCACTGGGGTGGCTAATTGAAGGCTCAGGAGCTCAGGTTGTGTTTTCATCAATCCAAGTGAAAGGGAAAACCACTGACAGAGGGTGGAAAACATATGTGATTAACACGCATTTCAGAGTCTGGTGCCTCCATCAGAATTTTGGGTTCTTTGATTATGGTGAGGTTTATAAGGCACTTGGTCTCCTGGTGACAAATGAGACAGGTGGGATGCAGCTGTCCCAGAGGGGGGAAAGGATTCTGGGGCAGGAGTTATCAGGGCTTATTGACAGGGCTTTAAACTAGATATGAGGGTGGATGGGGAGATAAATGGGCATGTTAGGAATAAGCTCAAGGGAAGCATGACAAGGCTTGAAGGATGGTGGACTGGTGAGGGCTCTCCCTCTGCCACCTCATTTGAGAGAAGGGAAAGATGTTTAGGAACCGTGGAAGCACCTGAGAAGGGTCTGGTAGGGAATGGGGCGCACACTCATAGAAAGGTGTTGGGTTCACAAGCTCATCTCAAGTGCATCTATACCAGTGCACACAGTATGAGCAACAAACAGGGGGAGCTTGAAGCCATGATACAGCACAAGAACTATGACATAGTAACTGTCACAGAAACATGGTGGGATGCCTCACACGACTGGAGTGCTGCGACTGCAAGCTCTTCAGGAGGGAAGGAGAGGTGGTGGAGTGGCCCTGTATGTAAGAGAACGCTATGAGAGCTCAGAAATCGAGTACAGACATAACGGGGTTGAGAGTGTGTGAATTAGGTTAAGGGCCAATAAAGCAGATCCTGCTGTGGGATTCTGCTATAGGCCTCCCAACAAAAGCAGTGCGGTGGATGAAGCTTTCTATAAACAGTTGGGAGAAATCTCGTGGTCACTTGCTGTTGTTCTTGTGGGGGACTTTAACCTCCCGGGTATCTGCTGGGAACACAACACACCAGAGAGAGAACAATCCAGGAGGTTCCTGGAATGTGTGGAGGATAACTTCCTCACACAGCTGGTGAGTGAGGCAACCAGAGAAGGTGCCCTCCTGGACCTGCTTCTTGTGAACAAGGAAGAGCTTGTGGAGGAGGTAAAGGTTGGAGGCCATCTAGGGTGCAGTGATCATGAGACTGAGTTTTCGATCCTTTGAGAAACAAAGAGGGGTTAGTAAAACTGCCACATTAGTCTTTTGGAGGTCAAACTTTGACTTGATCAAAAGACTGATTAACAAAATCCCTTGGGAGGCTGCCTTGAAGGAAATGGGAGTCCAGGAAGGCTGGACATACCTTAAGAGCAAAGTCTTAAAGGCACAGGAACGGGCTGTTCCCATGTGCCAGAAAACAATCGGGTGGGGAAGGAGACCGGCCTGGCTAAACAGGGACCTTTGGCTGGATCTCAAGAACAAAAGGAGAATCTATTGCCTTTGGAAGAGGGGCCAGGTCTTTCATGAAGACTATAAAGTCGCAGTGAAGTTACGCAGGGAAAACATTAGGAGAGACAAAGCACAGCTAGAGCTCAACTTGGCTGCAGCTGTTAAGGATAATAAAAAATGTTTCTATGAATTTGTTAACAGCAAAAGAAGGATTAGGGAAAATCTCCCTCCTTTACTGGATGCAGAGGGAAACATGGTAACAGGATGAGGAAAAGGCTGAGGTGCCCAATAACTACTTTGCCTCAGTCTTTAGCAGTGGAACTGGCTGTTCCCTGGACACCAGCATCATGAGCTGGGAGATGGGGAGGGGAAGCAGACTGAGGTCAGCAGAGTTGAAGAGGAGGTGGTCAGAGACCTGCTACACCCCTTGGATGCACACAAGTCTGTGGGACAGGATGGGTTACACCCAAGGGTGCTGAAAGAGTTGGCAGATGTGCTCGCCAAGCCGCTGTCCATGATTTACCTGAAGTCATGGCTAACTGGGGAGGTCCCACTGGACTGGAGGGTGGAAAATGTGACACCCATCTACAAGGAAGGCAGAAAGGAGGATCCAGGAAAATATAGACCTGTCAGTCTGACCTCGGTGCCAGGGAAGGTCATGGAGCAGGTCATCTCGGCAGCCATTAAAAGTCGTATAATGGCCAATCAGGGTATCAAGCCCAGTCAGCATGGGTTTATAAAAGGCAGGTCCTGACTGACAAACCTGATCTCCTTCTATGACAAGTCAAGGACCCAACTATTGGACGAGGGAAAAGCTGTTGATATTATCTACCTGGATTTTCAAAGAGCATTTGACACAGATCACATAGAATTTTCATAGAAAAACTGGCTGACCATGGCCTGGATGAGCGAATGTTCTGCTGGCTCAAGCACTGGCTGGATGGACGTTCCCAGAATGTGGTGGTCAGTGGAGTTAAATCCAGCTGGTGGCCGGTCACAAATGGTGTTCCTCAGGGCTTGGTGTTGGGACCATTTCTGTTCAACATCTTTATTGATGATCTTGATAAGTACATAGAGTCTATTGCCAGTAAACTCACAGATGACACCAAATTAAGTGGGAATGTCGATCTGCATGAAGATAGGGAGGGTCTCAGAGAGACTTGGATAGATTGGATCAGTGGCCAACGTTAATGGGATGAGCTTCAACAAGGTCAAGTGCCAGGTCCTGCACTTGGGCCACAACAACCCCCTTCATGGCTACAGGCTTGGGGAAGTGTGGCTGGAGCTGTCTGGAAGAGAAGGTTTTGGGGGTTCTAATTGACAAGCAGCTGAACATGAGCCGGCAGTGTGCTCAGGTGGCCAAGAAAGCCAACGGCATCCTGGCTGGTATCAGAAAAAGTGTGACCAGCAGAAGTAGGGAGGTGACAGTCCCCCTGTACTCTGCACTGGTGAGGCCACACCTTGAGGACTGTGTCCAGTTTTGGGCACCTCAATAGGAGAGAGATATCGAGGTGCTGGAGCGAGTGCAGAGGAGGGCAACAAAGCTGGTGAAGGGACTGGAGAACAAATACTGTGAGGAGAGATTAAAGGAGCCTGGACTGCTTAGTTTGAGGAAGAGAAGGCTGAGGGGAGACCTCATCACTCTCTACAACTACCTGAAAGAACAATGTAGAGAGGTTGGTGCTGGTCTCTTCTCACAGGTGATTAGTGACAGAACAAGGGGGAATGGCTTTAAACTCCAATAGGGGAGGTTTAGACTGGATATTAGGAAAAAATGTTTCACAGAAAGAGTGGTCAGACAGTGGAATGGGCTGCCCAGGGAGGTGGTGGAGTCACCATCCCTGGATGTGTTTTAGATGAAATGAGGGGGGATATGGTGTAGGGGAGAACTTTGTAGGGTAGGGCTGATTGATGGACTCAATGATCCCAAGGGTCTTTTCCAACCTGAATGATTCTATGATTTTATTAAAAGTTTTCTGTCTCTCACTCTTCTGTTTGCAATAAAGTTTTGCTAATGAGCAACAATGTTTTCCACCCAGATTTGCTAGAGTCTTTTGTGGAATTCTTCAATGTGAACTCATGTAGTGACTGAAAATAAATCCTTATATGAAGACTATCCCCAAAAGGAAAGTAAATAAGTACCTATGTTTTATCTTAAACCTAGCAATGTAGCAGCATCTGATTACTGCATATGGTAAAATTGAGACTAAGTGAATGGCAGATGTCAATATTAAAACAAAAATGTGGTTTCACAAATTGAAGATATTGCTCAGCAGTCATTGAGATTTCTGTATCATAATAGACTGACTTGCAAAAAAATGGGTAACAAGGATAGTTGGGATTACATTCTTTAGTGTCTAGCTCAGGACTAGTTTAATTTTATAATATTATTTTCAGTGCAAGCATATCTATTCTTAATTTTTAAAAATAACATCGCCTTCTATTTGCCACCTACGAAAAATCTTTGGGCTTAATTACAGCCTGGGTAATTTCATCAAACAGAAGACCTGGCTAATTTCATTTTCATTTATGGCCCTATAAGCTGTATATACATTGAATGAGTCAAAAAGCTCTGCAAATAAACTACAAAATTTAATGAAGTGAGATTTAATATACTATCTTTTAAAAAATGTCCTGTTACTTAACTGAGTGGTGGAGTATGTCCTGTACTTAAAAAAGAAGGAGATTAATCAGATTGTTTCCTGTGTTGAATATATTCTTAACTGGTTGCTATGACAATCCTCTTCCATCTTCTTCCTCTCTTGTAGGCTTATCTCTTTTGATTCTATAGAGGGAGTTTGCCAAGGTAAGAAGTTTCTCTTTTCCTTTTTTTTTTTTCCTACTTCAAGGATTTTATATTTTGAAAAAAATGTTACAACCAAAGCCTTAGATTTCCAGTATGTCTGTTCTTATTCTGCCTTTTAAGATTTACAAATTAAATATGCAGGATTTTAGTCTTTACAAAAGACATAAGCAGTAATTTTTCACTTAAGAGAAACTAAATGTTCTTGTTGTCATGAATGAAACCTGTGATGACTATGAATATTATTTCTTCAAGAACTTACTGTAGAAAATATTACATGTACAGAGCCCACACTGCCTGTGCAGGATAGTTTAAGTGACTATTTTACACAGCTGCCCAGCAGGAGTTTCAGTGGTGTGATTATGCAGAGAATCTCACAGAAATCTATTTTTAAAAAGTGCTTGATGAAAAGCAAGATGTAGCTGGAAGGAAGAATAAAGCCTGACTTAACTCTTTGCTAAGCCAGATATATTTTTTCTCGTTCTCAAATGTTGAAAGTGTGAATACTCTAAAATTTGAAGTGAAGCTTAAATTTGGTTTCTCTGACAGTTCTTGAAACAATTTACCTAAATAATTTTGTTAGCAAAATGCATTTAACAGGTTTAGGGATCATCTTCTTAGGTGTTGGAAGGATGTGTTTCTGTGGAGAGATTGTTTGAGGCTTTTAAGAGAAGTGGTAAAATCAAGAGGAAGTTTAGTGTGTCCTTTCTTGTATAAGTAGGAAAAGTGTGCTGTCAGATTCACAATTCTGAAGAAAGAAAAAAACCCATTTTTAACAATTCCTTCATCCTTTCTGTTTATAAATTTCAATTGAGTGTTTCTGTCATTCTTCTTACATTTCAGGTTGGTCTTTTAAACTCAGAATAGGCTACCTGTTCTTTGTTCCGAAATACTTCTTTAACATTTTTCTTTGTGATCTTTACCTTAGCATCTTCACCTTCAGATTCAACTTCTTCCTGCAGGAAGCTGAGAAGTATTGAAAAAGGAAGTAAATAAATATCATTAAACATCTAACACTAATGGACTGGAAAGTATGTCTAGTAAACTAAAATATTCTTACACTCACTTTCATCTTAAATGCTTCATTTGTGTTCTGTAGGCCCTGACTCATTTGCTACCTTTTCTCAAGAATGGTTCTTTCCTTGGACTGAATTTTGTAATGTGTCTGGGAAATTTTTAGGATAAGAACATAAGGATAGTCATACCGGATAATACTTAAATTCAATGAGGTAGGATCTGACAGTGAACATTAGCAGATATGGATCAAAGTATAATAATGACACTACATACAAAATTTCCTCTCAAGT
The DNA here is from genome assembly GCF_003259725.1 of Athene cunicularia. Taxonomy (NCBI): domain Eukaryota; kingdom Metazoa; phylum Chordata; class Aves; order Strigiformes; family Strigidae; genus Athene; species Athene cunicularia. The sequence goes on along the minus strand of NW_020799091.1, from coordinate 108,083,927 downwards.
TGCAAAAGCTTGTGGCTCAAGGACTGCCTGTGCCAGAGGTTATTTCTTTTCATATAAAATGTGATGTACTTTTCCTCCCAAGAACTTAACCCATAGGAGCCATCTGAATTTTCAGCATTCACATCATCCTGCTTCAGGAAGTTCCACTTCTTAATGGCGAGAAACACCCTTTGTTTTGTGTTTTGCATTCAACACCTACACCTGCTAACTTTGTTAGTTCTTATGCGGGGAGATATAGTGGTTCCTTCAATGTTTTAGTTACGCCACTCGTTATTTTATTGATCTCTTTTGCATCTCCTATTATTTTTGATTTTTCAAGCTCAGGAGTCCTAGTTGATTAAGTCCCCTTATAGAAACAATTTCACGCCTTTCACTCCTTGTTGTCCCTGACTGAACCTTTATCACTTCATGTTGCTCTTTGTAAGTTGCAGATCAGACCTGTACAAAATTTCAAGTTGTGGGTGTATTACAGATTTATACAGGCGTGTAACAGTTTTACTCTCTTTTCTATATATTTCTTTTTTACTCACCACTAATGTTCAGTTTAGAAGTGCTATCCCTCCAAGATTTAATTCCCCAAAAGGAATAGTCATTTTAGACTTGATCATTTCATATATCAAGCTAGGATTATTTTTATGCAGTCTTTTACATCTACCTATCTTGAATTTCAACTGCCATTATCTTTAGCTACTCTCTCCTTTGATAGATCCTTTGACAGTGGTTCACTCAGCCATAATCTGTACCACCATCCTTAATAACTTGGTATTATCAGCAAATCTTGCCATGCCCTTTTCCAGATCACTTATAATTATGCTGAAAAACAAAAGCATAGACCTCTGTGGACTTTAACTTTGCAATTAAAACTTCCTATTTATTTATATATTTTTTCCTTTCTTTTAAGCAATTATAGAAAATCTGTTTCCCTTATTATTGTATATTTTTCTTAAGAGCCTAGGATGACAGCTTTTCTGAAATTCATGGAGATTAGCATTTATACGGCCTGATTTATCAATATGCCTTTGACTCCTTCAAAAAGATCTCACAATCGGTGAGTCCTGATTTACTCTCAAAGAGGGGGTTGATTTTTCTTTTCCTGTTTGTGCAGCAGTCTATCAGTTCCTTGATAATGTTTCTACTAATTTTCCTGGTATGTTTATCAATTTACAGTTCCATGGGTGTCAGACCCTCACAGCCTTTAAAATATTGATTGGGTACTTGGCCACCTCCCAGTCATCACATGTGAATGTAGAGAAGTTATGTACCACAATTAGTAGACAAAGTATTTTATTCCTGAATTATGCTAAAATGCTGGATCACTATCATATGAACTTGGCAGTTTGTTGCCATTCATTTAATTTATTCAGTCCACAACCTCTTCTATTTGCATTTTGATTTGATTCAGATTCTCTGCTGAGAAAGACTAGAGTGAGATCCAAATCCCAAAATAAAAAAGAAAAATAATTTAATCTTTCTGCTCTCACCTCATATTTTGACATTTCTGATCCCCAGATGTTCTTCACAGATTTTTGGTCTGATATGTTTCAGAAAAGAATCTATTGTTTTTGTGATTATATGGAGGAACCAATGATCTAGTTGCTCTTAAAGCAGCATATGTTTAATATCTCTATCTCAATTCTTTATTATATGGAGTCTTTTAATAACTTTTCTGTTTGAAAAAAAAAAAAAAAAGGATGATATGGCTTGCAGATATTTAGGAGATAATACACATTAATGCAATGCTAAAACAGTGTATTTCTGCATGTTCCTATTGCATTACTAGTTAATGTGTGGAAGAATTTGGATAGTGAGCAATGTTGCAGGTCCCTCTCAGATATGTTGGAGAAAGTTATGTCACAGATATTTCATTTTATGTTCAAAATGTTCTTCACATGGATTTTTTTAGACTGGGCATTTGTTCCCAGACATTTTGTAAATCCAACAGAAACTTGGATTGCCTCCTGTCAGATGGCAGAAGAATAAACTATGTTTATTTACAGCATAGTTTGAAACATCTTCTGAGTCAGGAATCCTGCTAGTCTTAAAGCAGTGTCTTACCAGTCTTCTTATATAATCATAACCTGCAGAGTCCCTCTGGATAGTACAATTTGCTCTTTCATTAAGTGTCTACTCTCTTACCTTCCCAGGCTGGGTGAGACCCATGAGGTAACTACTATATGGCACTAGAACAAGATAACACCAGTGAACCAATGCACTGTGCATGTTTCTGTGAACATAAGTCATTTTGCCATGCTGGAGACCATATCACAGAATCATGGAATGGCTTGGCTTGGAAAGGAGTTTTAAAGATCATCTACTCCACTCCCCCCTGCACAACTCTTTTGACACTTCAGGTACAGGAACAGTAGATTTGAATTTTTTATTGACACTGTGCTATATAAATAAACAAAGCACGCTATATTTTATGAATACAGTTTATTGCCTGTATCATACAACTGTCCTGTTTTTCTGCTTCAAAGAAACACTAGATTTTCTCACAGCTGCTTTCTGTAATTGAAAGGCTCAGGTTTTAGAGAACTGTTTTATTTTTCCTTTGCTGTAGTTAAATTACTTAAATTGACACCTTTCAGAATCTATTTCTCTTATTTAAGAGTCCTCTGTGGTAGTCCTTTGTTTCTTGTGTGAGCATTATCCCAGATTTACTGTAGACATTGTAACAAAGAGTAGGCAGCTGTAGCTGTGCTTTTCTAATGTCAAACAATCTCTGTCAGCATGCCTGTTCTTCCTCTATAGATTATTTTTGTTTGTGTTTGGTTTTCTGTTCATAGTGGAGCCACAAGGGATATAACATTAGCCCACCTGCAACGTCTAAACCCTTATGTAGTGGAGTTTCTCAGTGTGCCCGTAGAACACCAAAACATGCAAAAATCCCATATTGGTTGGCTAGCACAAATAAGGTTGGTTTCCACAGTGCAGCTTTGAACAATTCTAAGTATGCCTGTCATGTTGCATTTTACATAACATTGCCATTATACATGGAATACATTTAGACATCTCAGAGGTGAACATAATGGATGTCATGATGAGGAATTAGAAACTGTTAGGAATGCTTGCTGGCCCTAGTGAGATCAGAAATACAAAGAATCAATTAATAGCTCTGCCAGTCAGTCTATCATGTAGATCTCCTTAAGGGAGATAAAGCATTTGTTCAAGGTAACAATCATATCTTCTCCAGGATAACCCCGATAAAAATATGTATTTCTTAAATGAACAACATATCTTGCATGCTTGTTTTCTCATTCATTTCCTAACTGAATTTAAAAAAAAATATTCTAAAGCAAAGTTTCTTCAGTATTCACCTGTCTTCTGGCAAATTAGTGGATTTATGCCTTTGCTCATGCTCATGCTTCTCCTGAGATCCAAGGCCAAATGGGGAGAAGGGGCGGGACTCTTGCTTTTCTAAAATTTACTTTGCTAAATTTGGACTACTCATGATTTGTGAATCACAACTCTTTAAATAGAAATTATGCTTGGCTCCTGCTGCACTTGCAGGTGAGTGGGAAGCTAATCTCCTGCAGAGCCAAGTCAGCAACTGGAAGGCATCAGGAACCCGTTTTTCTGGGAAAAATGGGATTCTTGTCCCTGCAGGAGGCAGTACATTTAGCTGAGTGCTGAGCTCAGCAGGATCTGAGAAACAGAAGCAGCCACTTTTTACAGAGAGGATAGAGTGCTGTGTACCAGGGAGGTGACAGCTGACTCCCAGGGGTGCCTTTCCACAGCACCTGTAATAGTGCAACTACCTCAGTATTCCCCAAACGAGTGGGGGCACTGGGATGTCAAAAAAACCCAGTCCAACCCCTTACAAAGGTATCACATTCCTGCTCATTACTGAGCCTATTCACATAATGGTTTCCTAGACACATATATACCCTGCTTCACATATTGTTTTTTGCATAAAAACCACGGCAAGTTAATGATAAACTATGCAACAAAGTCAAGCGCTGTAAGAGATTTACATTTCCAAAGTAAATTTTGAATTTTTATACACCTGGACAGACAGATTTTTAAAGAAGTTAGGTCTGTATATGGATATTCAAGTGACCGTGCTGTCTTCCCTCTCTTCCTTTGACTGCATAAATATTTCTACAGCTGAAATGCATCTGGAAGTGATATCCAGAAGCCTACTGACACCTGTGTTACTACCTCTCTCTGCTCTGATTTAGATAGAGGGTCCTGTCAGATTGTGGTTTCTTAACAGGACAAGATAGGTCTAAGTCTTTCCATGGTATTGAAAGCTGTAGGTACTAAAAGCTAAACAGTGGCGCAGAGACTCTTCACATGTTGGTTGTTTTATAATTTTTGTGTAACCTGGTACACAAAGTTGAATGGAACCCAAAAGGGTACCCTTATAAATTATATCAAGATACTGGTTCCTCCAGCTACTAGCCTGTGTCATGCTATGACAGTGCAGTGGCTGGGTTTGCTGCTTCCTGATGCTGCAGGAATTCTGTCCAGTGGCTTTCACATCACGGGTAAGTAAAAATTGTGCAATAATATATCATTTTGGAATTAAGCAGGAAGGTAAATTTAGCTTCAAGCTGGAAAAAAAAAAACAAACCACAACCACAACACCAAAACCCAAAAAACCCAACCAAAACCCAGCAAACCAAAAGCAGCAACTCACTCCCTTGAATATGTAGCTTTTTTGAGTGGGATTAAAAAAAATGTAGGTTAGTATGCTTTGTAAATAATGGTGCAGTTTCTTTATAAAACCTTTTACAGTGTTGTTTAGGCACTTTAACAACTTTTCTACATTGTAACTTTTCTACGTGTAAATGATCATCATTAGACCTTAAAAGGATTCCTAAACGATCATGACAATCAATAGGAAAACTCACTTAAATTCCCATTCATTGGCAAATGCTAATTTGCTAGTGTAGGGAAAAGAAACATTTATTTTAATCTTGTTTGTTGGCTTTCAGATAATCACCCTGGTAATATTTGATAGTGACTTGCAAATCTGTATGTAACATTAGATGTGGATTTTGTACGTGCTTTTGGTGGTTGCTCTTGTGGATCTATATAAAAGCATCAATAGCTATTCAGCCTTTTACTGGAAACTTTTTTTCCTGCTCTTTACTGTAGGTAAGAAAGATTGACCTAAATAATTCCTTCATAGGAGACTGTAGAATGTGGGACATGCAGCGCCCATTGCAGCGTTTCTTGGGTATTCTGAATTGATTTGAATAAGCCATTAAACCCTCAAACAGCAAAATAATCAGAGATGCTCACAGCCAAAATAACTAAAATGAAAATCAGTTCTAATGACATGATCAAATGTGTTGCTAAAGCCGTTATAATAATAAATACTTTTGCTTTGAATGACATGTTTTGCTGTAAAATTATTAGAATATGCCAGTGATGCGTCACCCAGATTCCACCTTAAAGGTTTCATTTTTATCTTTCTTTATGTAGGTTATACAGTGAACAGCATTTGGATCAGAAATCTCATTGTGCATATTAATCTGAGGGGGATTTTTTCACTGTTTGTATGCAGGTTTTTGAGACAAAGATTTTAAAGGGCTGATGGGATTTTTGGTATGTCCTATATGAATAGTTAGTATAATTGCCATGAATTTGTCCAGGTGTAGCTAAATAATGTTTCAGGCAAAGAACTAAGAGGAAAGCTTTTTACACAATAATTTCCTGGGCAAGGTTCAACAAAATGAAAACTCATCAGAAACCCTGCTGGGATTCCATCAGCAAGCATTTATTTGCAGTTGCTGGTACACCTGCTTACACAGTAATAATACACCAGTGAGTTAAGTCACTATGCCAATGCAAATTAGCTTTATTTTAAATTGAACACTAGATTTTTAAAACATATGATGAGTAAAAAAACTTGTAATGCCACTAGATGCATGCAGGAAACTGACAGTACTAAAAAAAACCCCTAACCTGCACATTTATTCTGGCCTTGTCTATTGCTGCTCTTCTGTATGCTGATATATCCCATAAGAGTACCTTGTCTATTTATAGTATGTATCTGGAACATATGCTTTTCTCCTCTCTTATAACTAGATTTTCTTTAGCCAGAGCCTTGCCATCTGCAATATTATTTTTTTCAAAGATGATCCCGTATTTCAGTCTGGGGAGAAATTTCTCAAAGTGGTCTTTTTCTGTCTGTTTGTTTAATACAATCTTCCCTTACCCCAAGAGGGACTCTAGTTTTCATAAGACCAGTTTGTCCTGTATTATGCTTGGTTTTGGTTCTGCAATCACTAATGTTAGAAAGGGATCTAATGCTATGCAGTGAATTTCTCAGTGCTGTGGACTGATTTCTGGTGTTTGAACCCTAACTACTTTTTTTTTTTTTTTTAAACAATTTCCACACAAAAACATATTTTATACTGGGGTTATCAAGGTATCATGGGAGAATCAAGTCCCAAACGTCACTGAAATGCAGCTTCCCTTACAGTCCTTTGAAAATCTCAGTCATCGCCAGCAGGCCCTCAGTGATCACAATGATGACGTGTGGGATTTTGAACCTGAGCAGAATAGTAAAAATTTGGATGTTGAGCCAAGAAACAACAATAGAGATCTAAATTTTATCCTGTCTTTCAATCTTTAGTGTATTACAAATTTATTCAAACATTCTCTCCCCTTAAGTGCTTTTCTTTTGTTTCCAGAAACCAAGCGCGGATCTACCCTGAATTCTGCCAGCACAGCTATTTCAGTCAGGAGTGTGAAGGCAAAGCTGTGGTGACAGGAGAACAAGCAAGACACTTGTTCTGGCACTGAGGCCCCTGGCATCTTGTGTGAGCACAGACAGAGGGTAACAAATGCTCAGGAAGCAGCAAGCTCGCACATAGCTTGGTTGACCTGAGAGAAACTCTTTTTGCAGAAAGATGGTTGTTGGTGCATTAGCAGGACCCCTTCACGCATGCCCATGAGTCTTCATGGTAAAATCATGTAGCTCCCTGCATGACTCTTGGATTCTGGAGCATCTGTTGTCTGCCCTACAGATACTAGTTCATTCCAGGACTTCTTCTGAAAGAAACATAAAGGGTTCCTACTCGGCAAATCCAGGGTTGTTCTGCTGATGTTAAACCACTATTTGTGAGTACTTCTTTGCTAGTTAATATGGGTGAGACTATGCCAGGTTTGTCCCTCTTTTCTTTTCACAGTGCTCCAATATTATCCTAGAAGACTCTGCACCCAAGTATTTAATGTTTTGTCATTAAAGTATTCTGTGTTACTTATTAAAAAAACAAACAAAAACAAACAGAAAAAGAACCCCGAAACAACAACAAACAAAATCCCAGGCCCACCTTGCCTGAGTACAGGTTTGGACTAGATGATCTCAAGAGCTCCCTTCCAACCTCAGCCATTCTTTGATTCTGTGGCAGGCACACTCTATCTACACACAAAGGTGTGTGTATCAGGAGAGTAATACCAAAATTGCTGTTCTATCCACTCTGTAGTATTTTTGCTATTGATGGCCGGACTAGCGTAGGGTTAGGCACAGTAAAAACTCAAATGCAACATAAGCATTGAATGCGGAGCGACACCTGTTCTCTTTGACTTCAGGAGATGTGCAGAGGCACTGATCTCCTGTTTTCCTTTGCTGTCCTTCACAAGATAAGACAGCTTGTCACTATTCATTTCTACTTTTTAAAGGTAAAGCTTTCAGATGCCAAGGATGTTGGTTAACCTGTGTACTGCTCTTTCAGTCCTACTAGGAAACAGCTATTTGCCTCACTGCTGATTATTCACATCAAAGGATGTCAGATCTGTCTTTTAAACTATAATCAAAATTTGTCCACAGATAAATAATTTTCCCATTGCTAAATAAATAGAAGGGTTTGCAGTGTATATATGGGCAGACTTCGGTGTGCCACAGGGCTGTCTTTCACCAGGAAACCAAATGAACCACAGGACAATTTGTGTCTTGAACCAGTTTCACTTCATGCTTCTCTAGGAGAGTTCTTGATTCCATGGGAAAATCAGTATCATTGCCTCATGATAACTATGTGCTGAAACAGTTTTGTCTTGCGCAAGTGAAGCTATAAGCTTCCCTTATTTGGCAGATAATGTAATGCTCTTTTCTGTATACCAGGCTACTGAATGCCAAGTAACTGACCCACTGTAGTTTCGCTTGGAGTCAGCAAGTTGGATTCTATGTTAAATCTGGCAAAACAACAGAATCATATTTAAGAAGCTGGAAATCCTGTTGCTGGATCAAACTCTTCAAAAGAAGCTGCATGCTTGGCTTTCGTCTAGTCATTCCCACAAGTACATTATTCAAGCAACAGGAATATTTTTAGCTTAGAAGGTACATACATGATCATAAACATTCTGACAGTAAGAAGCAAACTATTCGAAAATGTCTTTGACTGTACTGGTGGTCTCCAAATTAATTTTTCCAGGCTACTTTGTTTCTCATGGAAAGTATGCATGCACCATAGAACATGTGTCCATAAAAGGTGTGCTCATGAGGGTCTCTGACTGTGGCTCCTTCGTGCTGTTGCGGGATACCTGTTCAGTAAAGCCACTGCAAGATTTCTTTTCTTGCGTGTAATTGCAAATGTTTTCAATATTCACCAAAACCCTATTGTCATAACTGGTAAACAGCAATTCTCTTTTGAGTAAAACATTTATATTCATCTCATTAAAATAGATTAGTTTGACAAAATTGTAAATTCATCTGCTTTCATTGTATTTGGGAATGTGAGCCATAGAAATTCATTAGCACTCACATGCTGCTTTTCAACTAATGAATAACTGTAAGGACAAGATAGATGGTGAGAACTGGCAGCTGGATCTGAGCTTTTGGGAGGTGGTCACCAGCTGCTATAAAATAGACAGCTTGGTTTAAAAAAAATTAAAAAAAAAAAAAAAAAAAAAGAAAAAAGTCATATTTATTGATCAAATATGAGCGGAGCGATTCATCCCAGTATTGTTCCCAAAGAGTATTAGTGAGAGGAAAACTAGTACTACAGCTGGAAAGCCAAAGGCGGAATGGACAAAGGTTGAGTGATTCCCTCCCAAATAAGAAACAGAGAAAACAGACAAATCTGTATGGAAATCCTGCATCTCCACTGACTAGAGAAATATTTTATTGTAGATGATCAGCTGATCTGATTCTGTTTTACAGTTAAACCCTTTACACAAATCTGGTAATACTAGCAAGGAAATGTACAGGTGTGCCTAGGTTAAGGTTGGTTATGTTTGTAATAGCTGTGTTTGCTATCAAACAAGTGTGAGGTCCCTGTCTTGATGGAAAATACTTGGCTAGAACCAAGGCTTGCAAAAAAAAAAAACCCACACAAAAAACCCCCCAAGAAAACAAACACCAAAAAAACCCCAAAACAGATGGAATTTTTCTTGAGTATATTCATCAAAATAAGAGCTATCTGTGGGGGTGTTTTTTTAATTTGTTTTTCTGCAGTGTTACACTGGTGCAGCCAGCATTTAAGATATAGGATAAAATCAAGCCAGGACCTCTGCCATCTGGATGGATGGGAGCAAACCCTTCTCTTGCTGAACCCCTACTGATTTTAGGGTGAGGATTTATCAACTGGCAGGACTGCCAATTCATTAGTTCCAAAAATAAGAATCATGTGAAGGATGAGAGCTGTACGTTTCAGGGAGTAGTAAAGCAGCAAGCAATGTAAATTCTTATCACTTCAGGGAAACTAGAAATGAATTTAGCTTGATCTAAAAATCAGATGCATTTCTTATTAGGGTATGTAGAGTTATGTCCACACTAAATAGTCAGACACAAATTATCTGTAATCCAGAAGGCATATTTTCATGCTACTGAGACAGATCCTGGCAATGACAATTGAGGAATAGGTTTTCATTTTTAGATTTAACTAAAAAAACTCTGCATATTCAACATACTAGGTGTTTTTGTTATGCTTTCTCTATTTAGTGCTCTTTCAAAGAAATTAAATGGTTGAATCTGCACAGCAAATTACTTGTCTGGAAGAGAATTAAAGGTATGTGTCTTAATATGGTGACGAACATATCATGTAAGTCCTGTGTAACCATGTGAAAAAGAGTATGCCTCAACTATTGAATGTTTTAATTAACACATGAGCTAGCCGATGCTAATAGTTCATTTTTTAGAATCTTCTAGAAAATTAAATAGTCGGAGGCAAACTCTCATGCAGTTTTACTGCATGGATTCTGCTGATAAATGCCCTTTACATATGACACTTCCACAGGATTTAGTGAGAATATAGTTTCTGCTACAAATTACTCTTTCAGAAGGGTTGTCCTTCCTCCTCAAAAGGTTATTTAAATTTTCTTAATTTAAAAGCCACGGTTTAGTTTTGGTTTGTTTTTTTCTTTAGATGAAGAAATAAAAGTTTTCTTTGCTGAAATAATTGCTTTCTGTATGTGTAAGTGCAACATTGAAAGTGGCAAAAATATCAACAAGATGACAGAAAATAGCTGATATTCAAACTTTTTTTTTGCTTTTCTCTGAGATGTTGCAGGTCTATTCAAAGCAGGAATATTAGAAACATATTTTTAGAATGACCAAATTTAACAATGCAATCCACAGAAAAACAACCCCTAGGTGATCTGCTTTTTATAAAATACATAAATAGTTTTTGAGAATTAGTTGTAGAAACAATATGTCTTATTCCTTTTTTCCTTTATGTAATAACATTGGGGTCCTGAGGGATGACAAGAAAAAATAGTTTCATTTACTAGGGCTTGAATTTTAGTGGTTTTAAATCTATAATTTTGTGACAGAATGGCACAGCACTATTTTCCATTTGCAATTTATGTCCAAGACAACAAGAAAAAGTCTAGTAGCATTGTTGATACTATAGATCTTTCCATGGTCGTTTGTTTTGCTGTTCATTCTCAATACTTCCCTTCCATAAATAATTGATACTGTAATATTTACATATTGAAATCTGTCGTAATGTTTTCCTAAGTGATTAAGTCTATTCTTGGTAATAAAAACCTCTGGATCTATATTTCGATGGTGACTGCAGATACAAATCTCATCACCCCATACAAACACTACAAAAGAGCTAATCCTGTATGAAGATCTTACAAGACAGCACTTTCTGCAAGAAACACAATGATTTAATTATTTCTTACTTCAAAAATTAAAACTCAGGTTCTGTAAAGTAACAATTTGAACATACCACTAACATTTCTTCATACACCTATTGCATATCCAAATGCAATGTTTAGGCATTGCAGAATATCTTTAATGTATTGTTGTTAATTTTATTTCATAAGTCACAAAAGTTTTTCACCCGTTGGGATGAGGAAGGAGGGGTAAAGCTATTTATTCATTATACCGTGCTTGATGGAAGTTAGCTTGTACTTGTCCAGTAAACTGCAGCTACAAAGACAAGTGATGCCATGCTTGGGAACCTCAAAAGAGCGATGAGAACAGAGGAGTGGGATCTTCGTAATCTAGGAATAAAAATTTGAATGAACTGTTCTACAACACCTTAATTTGCAATTTTTGAATGTTTCATTGTATTTCAGTGTTTGGGAATACTTTTGTGCTACACACTATTCAGAGGCTGAAAAAGAGACAACTAATGCTTCAAAGAAATTATAACGTCTAGTTTATATTCCATTACTTAATTTTTTGTGTGTTGGATAATAAGATACCTTTTTTTTTTTTTTTTTTTTAGAGCTTTAGTAAGCTTTCAACATATCCCTGAATACAGGATATTGTATTGTTTATAGCTATAATGCTATTAGATTTTAGTGAAATATTAGCTACAAATAAGGGATGGAGGGAACCTCATTTGATATATATATCTATATATATCTCTATATATCTATATATATCTATATCCCAGGAATCACTTTTTATGGTTTTATATATAAAGAATCCAAGAGAACCTCAGCATAACCTCCACAAAGAAAACTCTTATTGTTATGTTTCATCACTGAGAAATGTTTATGGGTCCCCTAAGATTTCACTCAGATGTTTAAATAATTTGTGTAACCTTTTGGTCATGTAATTTATTTGATTTATCTGAAATGATTGTAGACAAGAAATTTCATCAGCTCTGCTTTGTTTGAGAGTTATCTCATAAACCAATGGAAATAAAATAGTTCTCAAGTTGTGCTAGACTTAAAATTATTGTAAGCAGTCCCACAAAAGCTAGACAAATTTTGGGTTTTCTCCTAATTTCATCCATGCTATGTGCTTGTCCTAGATGCTGGGTATAATTTGATCAGAGAAGGCAGGATAAAGATTTGCCTGCAAAAAAGCACATGCCTTTTTAAAGTGGTGCAAATCTGCAACAGCACCTGCATGGGTGCACAAGGAGATCACAGGGAGACTCCTTTGGGAGCTCCAATGTCACGGAGAAGCACAGATGCAACCATGTGCTCTCTCAAGTACGGGGGCTGCAGTCTATGTCTCAGCATAGCTTTCTGCATATAAAGTTCACAGGTAAGCCTTTTCACTTTGTTACAATTAAATGCATTGGCATTGATATCCATCTGTGTTACAGTTTAAGTAATATCAATAATACCATATGTTATGTGCTAATCCAGCATTACTTTGGTTCGAAAGCTTTTGTATGCAGCCCTGTAAAAAACATATTCTGAAATGTTTCCTTGACACTTGAAGCATCTGGTTATATTTTGGATACAGCATTGACCACCGTACCTCCTATAGGCGTATGTTCTTCTCTGTTGGTGCATATGTAGAGAGCATTAGCCAGTGAAACTACTCAGGCATAGAACAATGGAGGCTGGCAAAAGCTAGTCTTCTCTGTTTTCAACCAGCCCCTCAGGTGAGTTTTTTTGGATGTATTGACTTCTATGGAACAACAGAAGGTACTGATTAAAGGACTGCTTAGTACTAATTAAAGGGCTTAAATGAGTTAGACTTCTTGCAAATGGCAGACCTTCTTGCCAACCATCTTGCCAACCATTGTGCTCCTTCTTGCCAACCATCAAGTGAGTTTGCAAGCATATAGCTTAGCTTTTCAGTTCAAAGGAGCACATACAAACCAAGGGTGGTGCCATTTACCGTTTCTTCAGAATGTCAAAAAAAATATCTAAGGACGTTGTTGAAATAAAAAATTTGGATATTATTATTTTCAGAACCTGGTACAAAGCAGAATCAGGCCCAGTGAAGTTAGAGGAGTTATTTTGATATAAAATAAGTGTGAAAGAGACTGAAGGCAGAACTGTCAAATTACTTCTCTTTATTCTCATAGTGATGAAAGCTCATGACTAGGCATTATGCTTTGAAGACAGACATTCCTAGTGAATTTATTAGTGAAAAGCGGGTGTTTTAATTTGTGATCTTTCCTATGAAAACATTTTTTGCTAAAAATCCTAGAGGACTCACAAGTGAAAAAGATGTATTCTGGTAATAATATACTAATGTACCTGGCAATAATGATTGTTCGGGACTATTAAGAGGTTATGAGGTTTAACACAATAAATTCTTCAAAAGATGCAAGCACAACTTAGTTATGTCAAATCAAACTTTTGCCTCTTTTAAGATGAATCATTATGAATAGGAGGAGAATATTAGATGATGGTACTAAACTTGGCTGTTGCTTTTGGGTTTGTTTTAACACATAAGCATATTTTTTGCCTTGGAAACCTATCCAACTGTACTGTTTCCATTTCCTCCCCATCCTGCTGAAAAACTATCTTTTAGCATAGTCTTCCTTTAGTGGATCTGCACATAATAGGGTTCCTATTCTGGTGTAGGACATGGAAGTAGGAAAACTATCCTGCAGACAGGACATTTCAATTCTCCGGTGATGCTGTAGAAAGGAGTAACTCCTGAGACCATGAAGAGCTAGTGAAAATAGACTAAATATTGACATCCTTTTCTTTTGATTGGCCAGTGCAAAATACCATATAGTTTCAGTATTTAAAAGAGAAAAGTCAACAAATTACTTCCTTTAAGCTGTCCTTAGAGGAGGACAGCAGGTTTCTGTCCCTTGGTCAGCAAGGTTTTATCTTCTTGTCATCTGAATTGCCTATATAGATCTCTTGAAAGTGAAGCCTGGTAGCTAAAGTATGAGTTCAAACTTGATTCATCTTTGGTGCATCTGTTTCGTGGTAAGTGTTTTGATGAGTGGGAACAGGAAATGTTAACACCTTGTAAGAAGATTTGCTATGTGAGAAAACTGCACTTCACAGCAAGATAAATAGCAACCCATCCAACTTTGTAACTGCCAAAGAAGTCTCCCAATAACCTAGGAAGCAGAGCGGGTAGGTTGAACTCCAGCCTCCCTATAAATAATGCAGAAGAGCTGACAATTTGTCACAATGCCTATGGCTTACCAAAAGTTTCATTCATGGCCAAAAAGCCTTCGAGACTGAAGTGGCTATAGCTATCTCTTAGAAGCACCTGTCAAAGACATTGAGGTTTATTTATCCCTTACTACATTTTAAGAACATCTTGAATTGTCATATTCCACCTGTTCTCACAACCACAATGCTTTTCAATAATCAAAAAACATCAGATTTGTAGCCTCAAGGCATGATCAAGGTGTCAAACAGAATTTGATTTTTACCTCTTGTATTCCTCTGAAGTGCAGATGACTCTGACTTGCAAGTGGTATTCCACGCAGAAGCGAAGTCTCAGGGCTTCCAGGTACAATAAATGATCCTCTGCACAGAGTTTGTGCCATACATCTGGACATAACACTAATGAAGTTAGCCAGAAAAATTACACTCTGCAATCACAATGTGTTTTATTTGAGAAGACAAGGAGATACAAAATGTATTTAATATAACAAAGAACAGCTACGTTTGGAATAGAATAACATTTATGAATGTTATTGAGTTTTAATAATTAAGTATATCCTTTAAAGTAGTACAGTTCAAGCTCTTGTTCAGCTGTCTGTAAATTTTATTTTGAAAAGTCAGTGAAACCTCAGCCTCAATGAAGTCAATAAGACACTTGATTTATCCAAGAGTTTTCATCTAATCAGACTGGGGATCTCTTCTGACAGTCTGTAGAAAGTACCTAGGCTATGATCCAAGACCCAGAAGTTGAAGTCAAGGTATTACCTCCACATTTGTTGACTACATCAATTTCAATGTAATTAGACATGCACAAAATTTTCTGAATATAAGGTTTTTGACAACATTTATTATTAAAGACAATTTTGATGAAAATGAATGTAGTTGAATCTTTTATGCTTTCTACCTACTTAATAGCTCTCATAAAACCTGCATTTTGAAATCCTGTGCAACCCCTGCAGTTCCCTGTCCATCACTGGCATGTTTATTAAAAAATCATTGCTGGTAATAATACATATACTTTACAGTTGATCTTACTACTGCATGCATTCCAATTTGTTAATTATACCTTTTCCTTGGCATATGATTTCTGCAGGCTAAAATTTCATAGGAAGCTTTATTATCAGCATGTTGCTTTTGTTCTCTTTGTTTGATATTTATTGGTGCCATTTTCTGCCTCCTTTACAAGAACTGCCAGAAGACGTATTTTGCTTCAGTTACTGCTTCATTGTTGAGCAACCTAAATGTTTAGCCTTTACAGAAGAAAAAGAAATGTCTTCAGATAGCTTAATTGATAGCATGAATGCAGCTCAATGACCCTTATTCCTGTCCCTAGCATTTTGTCTAAACATATATTTTTGGTATATGAAGCAATTGAATTTCTACTTTCCTCAGAGTTTTCCAGTATGAAGTGGCTAGATGTTAATGATAGAGCACTACAGGAATCTTTCTTCCAGAAAGTATATCCCTCAAACAGCTTTGAATTGTACATTTTAATCTTTCTGGGTTCAGGTGGTCAGCAGGCTATCTATTTCAGCCCCAGCGTTTCATTATCTGAACATTAGAGTAGTGCTGGAAAAAGACCCCCAATGAATCTTATGAAAATATTTTGGTGCTCAAATACATTATATTATTGGTATTAATAAGATGAAAAATTAGGCAGTACAAAGCATGCTATGACATTTTTCAATTCAGAAAAAAAGACACTTTCTTCAGAATATATCTAAAGGAAAATATGACAGCAGGGAAATAGATCTGAAGAGAGGTTTTTTTAAGCTGTGAACTGAAGAACAATGGTAAAGAATGTATAGTCTGGGTTAAAATGCATTAGTGAAATATATAGATATTTCACATAAACAGAAAAAAAGTCTGCATCAGGGTTGCCAAACAATATGTTTTCATATGGTGATGGTCTGGTAAATGAAAGTCCAGTGTGTTACAGAAGTGCAAAAGTGCACTGTGCAAAAATAATTGAAGCATTTCCATTTATGAAAGCAACTAGCATTTCACTCTCTTCAAAAAAGGCTGAAGCCCTCTTTACCAGGAGGGATCACACTGCAATAAAGAAAAAAACTGACAGGCAACTCAAGTCAGAAAATGGGACTACAGGTTATAAAAGGAAATGGCTTCAAGTTTAACACAGTATAATACACATGTATGGTACTTAACATATTAATTTGTTTAATTATGAAATTCTGGATATTTGTGTTAGCAATCCTGGGGAAGATGATGTACAACTTCTTTCTCCCAGTGAAGGCAGAGTGGCTCTGCCTCCCTGTACTGGCAACAGGGCCACTGCTGATGCTATGAAACCTTTCCCATCTTAGCTCCAGGAAAGTGGCAAGGGGAACAAGGCCCGTTCTTTAGCACATGATTTGTCTTTGTAGAGAGTCATTAAATCCTGCTGTTAAAGGCAACTGCTGGAACAAGAAAGAAAACCTTAGCATATTAACAAAGCAGTCACTGTTTCAAAGGCAATAAGCAATAGCACCAAGTCCTGGGTCACCAGCTTGCTTGTATTCTTACATGGTCACCTAAATAACAAAGGTTGATGAAAATGGTTTTCTGTAAATCGCTCTATGATTAAAACTGTTTCTACTTTGAATAGTTACAAATACGATTCTTCACAATGCTTCTCTAGCAGTGAAAGCCTTCCTGTTGAAGCTGCTGTGGCATACTTTGAGAAACACGTGTAAGTAATGCTAACAGAAGTTCATTATTGTCAACAGGAGTTGTGACTGTTGTTAGTGTTTCTGTAACAGTAAATCATACCTAACTTCAAACAATGAGGAGACTTCAAATAACCAGCACTCATTCTTACACCAAATATCTTTTGAGAGCTTTTCAAAATCCTTGAAGAATTTAGGAGGCAAAAGTATACTTTTAACAGTTTCAAAAGCAGTTTAATCATGTTTGTTAATGTTATCTTTACAGTTATATGTCTTGTTATAAAAAACTCTACTGCTCTCATCTGAAAAGATACCAGGTCTGTAGAATAGCCAATAGCTCTGCAGTTACATGTAAGGACAATAGTTTACTTACTGGAATCCGTTCTCCATTTCAGTCTCTTATCTGTGTCTTCTGTCACTGGGGCATGTATTAGGAGAAAAAGAAAAGGCAAACAAACCCAGCACAGAAGTTACCATAAAGAAGCCTTACACAAAGTTCAAGCCTCTAATTTCATTGTTCATGTGTAGGTACTCTTTTTTTGAATGGTACAATGAAGAAAATAATGCTTATCAATAATGCAGAAGTAACAGCACTTGATTAAGTTGGGGAATATTTTATGATGTACTAATAGGACTAATACAGCCAATAAATTGTACCAAAATGTACAGTTGCTCATATTTTAATATCCTTGGGGAGAGTTTTACCAAAATAAATTTATTGAGCCCACTGAGTTTCTACAAGATTAGATTAGCACAATGGTTCTGTGCAGATAAGTTATCACAAGTCCTTTGCACTTTACAGCATACTAGCAAGTACACACACTCATACATCCCAACAGTTGACTGGGAGAGAGCCTGGACAAAGAGAAATCACTATTGACATTAGAAATTTAAAATAATTTTTTCTGCCCACTTTCTATTGAGTTTTAATGTGAAAATCCCAGCTGTTCATGTGTAAGTCCTAACTGAACAACTACAAACCCCACCGCTATTCTGAATTGAGAGTAAAATGGGCATGTCTATGACCAACATAAGTAGTGTTTTGCCATATATTGGCCATACTTCATACAATCAAAATATTTATCCTACTTGTCGCCTTCACTGGTGACAAGCCTAAACAAAAACATCCTTTAATAAGGGCAAAGTTATACGCACGACAGTACATGTTCTCGTGTATTGGTAACCACATCAAAGCCTCTGTCCAAGAACTTGGGTCATAGCGAAAGGTGGCATCAAACCTAAAGGTACAGTAGAGAGACCCAGTTGGAGTGGTGCAAGACTGTACTGCTCTTTTGCCGGAGGATGATGCTCTATTGCAGGTCAGCCCACGGACTGAAACTTGTGAGCACTCCTCACTCCATCAGAGTGTAAAGGTAAGCATTTGTGGCTGTGGTAGGGTGAAATGTCTGGGTTTTCATGACAGAAACAATACCTATGTGCCCTCTCCCAGCCCCATTTGCCATGTACCAGCTGCGGAAGAGGTGGGCAGTGACCAACAGTTCAAATCATGTATTTTGGAAGTAGAGTCAGAAGACAAAAAGATAAATCTGCCTGTTCCTAGGACAAAGAAAATTCTCTTGTATAGAGATTGTTGGTTTTGTTGTTGGAGAATGAAGCCTGTTTCTTTAACACAGAATCTGTTAGAGAAATGGGTTTGGAAATGGTAAGGAAGGAAACTGACTGTTTTCCTTCTAGTTCTGGGGAAATCTTGATGTGCATTCTTTTTTTTTTTTTTTTTTTTTTTTTTTTTAAAAAAAAAAAAAAAAAAAGGCTAAACTAAGACATTGCACCTAAGAATTAAAGAACTGTTATTACATGTATTTCTTCTCAGCAGCTAAGCTATAGTGTCACAAATGGGTAATCTAGGTCTCTTAAAAGAACCATCATCAAAGGTATTAGCAAAAGTGGTTTTATCAAAATATGATGTTGTAAAAGTTTGACTTAACGAAGTTTGATGGCAGCATTCACTTTATTACTGTGCTGCACAATCAAAGTTACTAAGACAAAAACAAAAGTTACAAAGACAAAAACTCTGTAACTATAATGCAAGGTTATGCGCAATATCAGTCACTTACTAAAAATCCACAGCTGGTGAAAGGTTTCTCTGCCTCAAGGAGCAATCTTGAGAGGTGTCCCATCTTGAGCAGAGATCACCAGCATGCAGTCATGCTCCTTAGCAAGGATAGCTCAAAGGCGGCTCACTTAAGTTGTCATATTTACTGAATAAAGTGGTTGACTTGTAGTCAAATTACATGTGATGGAAAAGGTATGCATGAGGCTCTTTGTAATCACAGCTTCCTTTGTTCCTAGAAAAATGAGTTTTGGAAAAGCCGCATGCTATTCATGTGTTAGTTGCATGATAAGCGTTCCAAGCTCACGTGTACTGATGCTCACTGTGTCACTTCTCTCCTTTGTGAGTTTTCAGACAGCAGATTGGAACTAGGGAAGTTCTTAGCCCTGTTATGGCTCAGGCCTTTACCTCTTTTAGAGCCCTACCAAACTACTGCTAGTTTGGTTAAGGAGTCAAGTGCTTCCATCACAGATTATACTTTAATTGGCTGAGCCAAAGGACAGAAGTATTGGTAGGATGGGACATAATTTTCCTTCTGGATACTATATTCAGACCCAAAAGGTATGGCATGAAATACTAGAAATACAAAAGAAGCTGGTTGAAAGTTAGGAAACATGGGGCTTTGTTACTGCTTCTTAAACATTGTAACATAAGGAAGGGATAAAAGAGTTTGAACACTGATATTATATAAAATAAATTCTCTATATGTCAACTATAAAGTTGTAACAAAAAATGTTTAGGTTTAGGTGACTTGGTAAAAAAAAATAATCTTTATTTTGATTTATTCCCAGACACTTTCTGATCCCTCTGTGAACAATGAACCTATAGTATTAATAGGACACTACTCAATGTGTCTTTGTCCTTATAACAGTGGAAAAGAATACCAAAGTATTTGAAAAAAAAAAAAAAAAAGAACTTAAGCTTTAAGTGTTTTATCTGGCTCTGCTCCAAAACAAACGGAGTGGCAGAGGGCAGTTACTCTAGGGTGCTGAGAATAACTGTCAGACTTAAAGTACTGAATGGTCTTTGTTCACCTTGTAAAAGAAATTGTGGAAAGAGAGAGATTATATAGGGTCGTGTGTGTGTGTGTGTATATATATATATATATACACACACACACATTCTGGTGGTTGTTTCAGGAGGACATTAAAAAGAGAGAAAAGCAGAAGGTGATATCTTACTTCTAAAACATTCAGTGGAAAGTTTAGTCGGTATTTTATTTTGAGATGCTGTGACACAAACTGGTGGTCATATGTTGTTGAAGTCCCCACCTGTTCCAATTATTTCTGTATGGAGTTGATTGTGAAGCTGTTACATACAGAAACACGAAGTAACATCTGTGGCTTCTGTGATGGAAGGAGAAGAATTTCTGTCTTAGCAGGATTCTCATGTTTACAGTATCACTGAAGTTAAAATTTCTATGTTAACATTGTTATAGATTTTGAGACAGAAACAGGTTATCGGGCATTAAATGAAGGTTATCGAAAGGACAGTGAGGTGTTGTTCATTACAGCTTTATGCCTCTTTTTGATTTCCATGACTTTTCTAGTTAACTGCAGAAATCCCACAATGAGCTCCACTGCTGTTCTCCTGTAGTGGACTCTAGTCTTACACCCTGATTTTTTAGTGGTTTTTTTGATCATTTACCTTGGTGTTATCGGGCAAGTGGTAATACACTGCAGTCAGTAGAATGGAGTTGTGCTTGTCTAGCAACCTGTGTGTAATACACCACTGTTTCTGCTCAATAAAATGTATGTGTTTTGCTCTCTTTTTTTAATGACTCGTCCATTAAGATGGCCTTAATATTCTTCATGGGTCTGATTTGAGATAGTTTTAAAAATCAAAATACTAGAAAGTGTATTCCCTACTCGATATGCTTTAATGGAAGTTGTGCCTAGGGATGAGAGGACAATAGATCTTCCTGTGTCTGAGTGAGATTACTTCTTTGGAGTTTCAGAAAGGCAATTTGTCTTAAAAAATGATGTTGTTTAAAACTGCTTGCTTTGTTTCTTAAGTGCAATAAACCAGAGCTGCCAGCTGCATACAGGTAACCAGAGTCTTAGAAAAATACTCAGGTACTTGGAAATTATTTCTGTGAGTCTTGGAATATGGGATTTACAGGTTCACGGTACGTGCAAAAAGAAAACCTTAGAGCTGTAAAGTAAGCCAGGCACACACAGCTTCTGTCTACTTCCAAGTGTTTATTTCCTGTGTCCTTCTAACATCTGGCAATGAAATAAATTTTGAAGATTGAAATGCAGTACCAAGGCTTAATTTTTCAGAGTGATTGTAGTTTAAATGACTTGCTGCAACTGCATTGCAATGAACAGCAAGAAAACATAAAAATTAAGTAACTAGTTACCGGAATGGATCTGCTCTCATGTTTTATCTGCAATAAAGTATCAAGCTCAGAAGTCATCTTTTAGTGTGGCATCTTATCTCTCCCTGAGAGGAATCAATGTGGGGTTTTTTTTTTGATGTTTTAAGGTATTCAGAGGCCTGCCTATTTGTTATTTACTTTTTTATTTGCCTATACTTGTATCCTAGCAGGAGTACAGGTTATGTCAGGATTAACTGGAAAAGAGACGTGTCACAAAGGGCATCTTAAGATTTCTGAAATACTGATTCATTTAAAATACTGATTCTTAAAGCATCAGTTTTTACTGCCTACTGCTCTGAGAAGGAAGCAGATTTTTTTTTTTTTTAATTGATAGAAATCCAATTGGCTACAATGCTCAGTTGCACTGAATCAGATGTGATGCAGATGCATCAAAGAGTAAGCAGACCAAATTTTACTCTTAAGTATGTAGAATATATCCTGTGGTAGAAGAATTCCCCAGTCTAGCCACTCTATATACACCTTTTTTTCAGACCACTTCCTCTGAACTGTAAAAATATCATTTATAATAACAGCAGGAGGAGATCATAAGGTCTATCATTGTATAATTCATTTCAGCCATGTCATGCAAAATATTTTCAAAAGGAAGACATATCAATAGCTGAATATATTTTGAAAAAAATATTTCTTATAAGAAGCTTTAAGAGACTTAAGGCTGAAGTTGAGGGGGCAGTGTTCCTGGGTTCCCATTTACCAGCTAGTATAGAATAGATCTTATTTCATATGCATTAAATCTACTGTTCATTCACCATACGACCACTTTGCTTGGATGGAGAAATCAAGAGGCAGATTCCAGCCTCACTGAAATAAGCATCAGAGCCCTCTGTGTGTGTGTGCATCTTGCCTCCATAAGCCTAGCCACCATTTATGCATGTATGTCTTTTGTAACTACAAAAGTGAGACATCAGATGGAAGCTGACATTTTCCTTTTACAGAAATCTGTGCAAATGCTAAGGCCCATGGTACAGTACTTCCAAAGCAGGTGGTACAAGGATGCCAGTAGGAGCACATCCCAAAGGCATTTCTGCAGTATGGAATAACTCACTCAACCTGCTGGAGGTTTCTAAATGAAAGATGGAGATATTCTGGTTTGGACAGCTGTTGCCATGGATTCCTATTTTTGGGGTTTATTCCATTCCATTTTAACCATTTATCTGTATAAGTATCGTTTTCATAGCTGATGGGTTTGGAAAAAACAAACTAAATTCTTCTAGTCAACTTAGCACCATTTTTCTACTAAAAAAATTGCTCAGAGAATGAGGAATTACACCTCTTTTATTCTGTTAATTTCCTAGTCTCCCTTGAGAACAGCAAATGATTACTGTATCACTACCTTCTGGGTTTAAATTCACAGTTTCAAAGTGATTCTGCTAGCTCTCATGTTTTTCTCCAGCTGTACTTTCTCCAGATCTGTAGGTAGCTCTGTTTACTAAATACAACGCAATCCAGTGCAACTTACGTTATGTGATACTAAAATAAACTTTTCTTGTCAGAAGCCTATTTATTAATAACACTTCACTATGAACTGCATTTACAGCTGTTGCAGCCATTTTCTGTGCAGTAACAAGAATTTACTACCACTTTATTTCATTCAGTAACCTTTTGTCATCTACAGTAGAATTACAAATCCAGGCAGTTAAATCCTAAACCATATTTTTTTAACTTAATACTGGTATCTTTTTGCCTGGAGGATACATAATAGCTTTAATTACACCCATTGTTTACTAAGGAAACAGCAGCATGACACTTAACCCTTTGCCTTATAGTTAAAGGACAAAGTTCACAGAGCTGATGAAGGAGTCTCTGCATGCAGGTGTGAAACTTCAGTGCAGCTATTGCTCTGTTTTTACAGCTGTTGATCTTTCGCGCCTCTCAGGCAGACCATGCTGTGGAAAAATTAGTATGTAGGAAATAACTGTGCACAGTGATCAGGTATCACTAGCCTCATAATTCTTCTGTAGTATTTTAAGATAGTGTTTACCTTTTCTTTGTATTTATTGTAGATTAGGTACAAAGGGGAATGAATTGGTCTGATTACTGCAGGTAAAAATAAGCCTTAATGCCTGTTTTATATATGGTTGTAGTTTGTTTGTTTCTTTTTGTTTCTTTTGCTTATTATTATTCCAGTTGTGTAATTTTTATTTCTAAGAAGATGGAAGTTGGGCATGATCTAAGAATATTTTACTCATATCTTGATGAGGACACTTGAAAATCTCAGAAAAGACACCTCTCTGAAATAATTAATTCCCAATCTTTACATCACCCTGGTGAATATTGTGACAGTGATGAGATATTAGCAGATCAGTTGCCTGTTTTGTTTCTCATTAAAGTAGTTCATTACATCATTTAGTGGTGGTGTTAAGCCCAAATGTAGAGTCTTCAAGACACCAAAGGACATTCTCTTTTAATGCTGAAATAATAATGTTTGATAAGTTGAAAAGGGACTAGAAAGAAAATCAAGTGTGGTACTAGATCATTTTTATATATGACAATACATAGAAGGAATCAAAAGTCAGGAGCAGGGTTTCAATCCAGACTGAAAGTGCAGCTGAAGGAAAGGGAGGATGGCCCCAAAGTGGTTGTGAATACGGTTTTTGTCATGTACAGTGTCTTGAGGAGAGTGGGTCCACAGCCAGCCCAGACCCTACAAGGCACCTTCTCTATCACATAGCATAAAAGCTGAGCCGAATCTTAGTCTGGGAATTAAAGCTGTTCCTCCAGAAGCTAAGACTCCTTTCTACTGGATCTAGTCATACAAAAGTCATTGCAGAAATGAGGAAATTTTTTTTTCAGTAATATGTTACCAATAATAATCTGCAGTTCATAAGAAAGCCGAGTAGTGTCTCTGGTGTAAATGATTATCAGACAACTGGATGCATTCTAAAATTAGTCCCTAACACTGCCAGATCTGATCTCTCTCTTCAGTTTTGGGATGTTATAAACATAATTCATAGATGTTGTTATTTTCACAGAGGGAAATAGTATGCAGATGTACATTATCTCTCTGAACTATCAAGAAAATAGATATAGTAAATACTGTATAGACTTCATTAAAAATACAGTCTTCACTAAGTCACAAGGAAAATGTTCCCTGAGTCTATCTTTTATAAATTTGAGACAAATGAATAATTTATGTAGTTCAATTTTTATGTTATTCCTTGTCCATTTTATTTTGAAGCAAGATTTATTTTTTCTTAGGATATCCTTAAATAAAATTAACATAGAAAGAATGGAATTTACCTACCATTTCCAACAAAGACTATTTTTGATGCTTTTACTGTTATTCATGCCATAATAATTTATGTGGCTTTCTAAACTATGCAATCTTGCATATGGAAGCATCTCTACCCTAGGGGTGGTGGGCTCATAGCTGAGGTTGAAATAAAATTAAATCTTTTTCTCTTCCCATAATGCACACTCTTCATGCTCCATAAAACTCTGCTGTTTGACACTTCTCCAGATAGATACAGCCTCCTGATGATGTGTCATGCTTCATTATGTTAGCAAGTTCTGTTCCTTAGAGTTAATCAAATGGCCAGTGGAATTTTCTCACATCTTTTTCATATATGTCTTATGCAAGATTCTTTGCTGAAGGAAGACATTTTATATCACACTGAAATTGCTTTTAAGAACAATTCTATAAATGATGAAGAGCGTGCTAAGGTCAAAAGTGTGGGATAAGCCAAGCAGGTGGGCCTTGTCCTCCGGCTGTTTGCACAGGTTCTTTGCTAGTGCAATCCTGTTGTCCTTGGGTAACTTCTGTCTGCCTTGAGCCTAGGCTGGTTTTCAGTTATGCCACCAAATGAGAACTCCCCAACTGTTCTCTGCAACTGTAGCATTCTGTACTGCACAGAAGGAAATGTACCAGTGCATTTCCAGAGCAGAGGCAGTAACATGGTAGAAAAAAAGAGAATTAGTGGAATTACATATGTGCTGATACAGGAATAATATTTTTATAGCACTAGGGCCATAGCCATGTATTCAAACACTAACATGCATGTAGTTTTGGTGATTTAAAACATCACAAGTTCCCAATGAGAAAGTTGGAGCTATATATGTCTCTGATGTTGTGCATGTACTTTCCTTATTCCACTCCCTATATACAAAGTATGTTTTTCCCCTCATTAATGCTGGAACCAAAATCGAGTTTCAGTCAGACCTGAAACATCTACCAATATATTTTTATGTTCAGAATGTCAGCTTCTGTTGTTCTGAAGGTTAAGAGGTTCTTCATTCAATATGAGTCAAGTCTAACTCATCCCAGAAGTCCCATCAGACTTCTGCTCCATCTTCATTTTTTACTAAAAGGTGAATGTGACACTTTTCCAGGAGTAATGAGGTCATCCTGTACTCTTTCCACCTTCCTCTTCCCACAAGAACTGTCAGCAAAAGTACCATTGATGGGTGAGAGGAACCATCCCTCTACATAGCATCTGTGGATGCTGTGCAGGACAGGAAAAACTTTGTTTGCACCAAATATCAATATCAGAATATCAACCCATCTCAAACTTATTTGCATTTTCCTGTAATTTCTTCAAATGAATAGAAAGTTCCATTCATGAATACACTAATTTATGTTAAATCTCATATCTTTAATTTTTTTTTTTTAATAGGAAGTCTTTTGGATTTAGATTCTCTTAGCATATGAGTTAAATCTTTGATTCTACTGGTCTAATAAGCATAGCTGAGACCTGATCAACAATTAGCTTAGACTGAGACAGAAAATCTTAATAGCAACAAGTATTTGGAGAGAGTTTGTCAATATCTGTACTGTTGTAAGCTATTCAGTCTCATAGCCTTGTCCCAAGCATTGGCTAGGAGGTTGCAACCATTGTTGCAATGGGCCTTGAAGTTCAGAAAAGATTAGAAATTATTTTTCTATCATTCTCAAAAAATATATATATTTTTCTTCTAAAAGAGAGGTTAAATGTATTTTTTCTTTTTTTGATTACTTGTTTAATAACAAAACCAGCTACATATAAAAGCACACTGAAAATCAAAGCTTGTCGATTCTGCTTCATCACCATTGAAATATGACAAACAGCAGACCTCTGGGTCTAGCATG
Organism: Athene cunicularia; assembly: GCF_003259725.1. Classification (NCBI taxonomy): domain Eukaryota; kingdom Metazoa; phylum Chordata; class Aves; order Strigiformes; family Strigidae; genus Athene; species Athene cunicularia. Next base: position 108,057,492 of record NW_020799091.1, on the reverse strand, counting down.
TCAGCTACCTGCTACGCCAGAACCAGCAGAGGGAGCACAAAACACTGTTTGTTTGTTTGTTTGTTTGTTTTCTCTTGATTTTTTAGTGATAGTGTGATTGACTTAAAAATGACAATCAGAAATCCCAGAGGTTGTTGGAACCTATGGGGCATCATCAAGTCATATATTTTTCTAGCTGTCTGCTTAGAACTGTTACTGATGGTATCTCTTGTTTCCCCCCCAAATTACACACAAGTTGCAGGTATTGCTTGTTTCCTTCAGAAAGTCTGTCTAATCTGTTTGATATGGGTTTGACTTTAATTTTTCTGCTGAACTGTAGTTGCCACCTAGATCTTTTGATCACTACCTAAAGGTCCAAATAAGTGGTAAAATACTTAGGAATGTGTAAAATTTTCTACTTTATCATAGACTACCTCGGCTGATATAATTCTGGAGCAAGTTAACATCATGATCTTGTCAATTCATTTTTTATATCTTCTCTGTGTTATTCAGCTCTGTGTATGTTCTGCAGTTCTTGAAATATCTTTTTCCAGCTTCACTGCCTGAGGCCACAAGTGTGCATCACAGTTCTGCCTCCTGAAGAATGCCAAACATAATAAAAAAATGAACTTGCAAAAGAGCTGATTTTTGTATGCCTTCCTGCTTGATTCTACTGCCTGCTCTTTTTACTTTCCCCAGTTCTCTGAGGTTTTATTTTCTGCTTTTGGAACTGTATCCAAAGCTTCCTCAGAATGAATTGCTTTTAAAAAGCTTCCTCATAATAAGGCTTGTCATACAAATGAATGGAGCATTGCTGAACTCTCACAGTGTGGCACAGGCTGACTCAACCTTTCGATGCTTGCTCTCAGAATTAGCATTCTTGTCTAACAATGGTTTTTGCCCCTTCTCTTTCTGCTGCTGAAGCTTGTGACCTGGTACATTCAAGAAATCACACTCACAAAAATGAATGAAAAGTATAGGGATTAAAGTGAAGGTTAACCTCACAGAATAGGAGAACTTTAAATCCGACTTGTCTTCCTTATCCATTGGACTTAAGTATTGTAGTAGAAGCAGAAGAGTGAGTGATCTTGCATTCAGTGCCAAAGGTGAAGGCAGCTTTCTTCACAAGGGGCAAAGCCTGCATCCTTTAAGAGTAACTTCAATGAAATAAGTCTCATGGCTGAGGCAAACAGGGCTGGGCCACAGATGCATCCTCTTCTGCTTGTCCAAGAAGGACAGAAGAAGTGTTCAGTATCTGTTCAACACCTTGCCCCCCTTTAGACTTTTGAACAGCCTGACAATGAAGGAGAAAAGATGCAAGACACCTGTTTTGAACTGGTGAATGCTGAAAGAGTATAGGCTAGAAAGACTTCCCACCAATTTGTTGAAGACAGTAGCAGTAAATAGAAGAGGGCAGTCCTGCTGTCTGGAGTTCTAAGAATTGAACAGTTCTCACCAGAACTTGCACCTGAATTACTGCTGCTGAGCAGCCCTGGTGGTTGTGTCTGCTTGTGTCTGCCCCAGACTGCATCTAAAGGTACAAGTTCTGGAGAGATCTTGAGGACAGCCTTCTTCCCAAAGGGGACAGTACAGAAGGAAAAAGAGTGAGAATTTATCTGAAATCCTGAATTTCCATTCTGCATGTAATTTTAACCTTGTGAAGGAAGGGAAGAGAGACAAAGAGAAGAGAGAAGAGGGAAGCGCTAAGAGGGAGAGGAAGAGAAAAAAAGGGAAGGAAAAGGAAAAGAGGAAGAACACCAAGACTCCAGTTCAGCATTTACTACTGAAATGTCCAGTGGAATGGAAACTCAAATAACTTTTTTTTTTTTTAAATAATCACAATAATGTTTTATTTCAGTCTTTAGAAATTATGTGTAACTCCCCATGCTGATCTGGGAAAGTTGCATTTAGGCTTTCAGCCAGCTACCATGAGTGCTGGAAAAGCCTTGGTAGTCCCAGCTCAACTGAGAGTGTCTCTGATGTGTTATATGGTATGCATGGCATCCTCTACAATCAGAGTGTAAAAATCTGATGGCTGAAAAAGTTCTTTTCATGTCTTGGCTTCTTCTGCTTCATATTTTTGCAAAAGCAAGCAGTCTAGAAGCATTGTGTATGGTGGACAAGATCACATTTCTTCCATTAAATTTTAATCCCAGTTTGAACTGGTGACCTTGCACAATCTTTGAAAACTTCCATTGCTTCACTGATTAAGCTCATGGACTGACAGTTTTCTGCTTTCTATGCAAAAGATACATAACACCTTGCTTGATTACAGATACAATTGCACAGAATTATTAGCATTATGCAGTAGAAATGATCAAAGTGCAATTTATGATCATCTGGCTCCCAGCCTACTCTACTTTATTAAAGCAAGAGAATATTTTGGGGAAGGAAAATAGGAAGCAGGAGCATGGTAGCTGATGATCCCATATTCAATGCCACTTGAGGCAGAAATGAAGCATGCAAAATTTAACCCAGAATTATTAACATTCCTGGGGTTATAAACTATGCTGAAAACTGAAAGCTATAAAGGAAATTATTAGACAACCTTAATTAAAAACATCAGTACCAGCTCTCCACATAATAAACACACTAGATCTGAGTAAAAGAAAATTAATAGTGAATAAATATTTGAAATAAAAGGAAGATTTTACCGCTTGGTGTTAGGGGTCTTTGTGGACAGGGTCTGACCCCCCACCTATTTCAGATGATGGAGGTGACTAATCATGAAGCTGCTGAATTTGGGAGGGATGTACATACCCACCCTGTCACACAGTGGAAAGATGGAAGCAGAACACCCATTATCCCTAAATTAGCGCTAGATGAGGAAAGAGAAGGATAAATGCCAGAGAGGCTGGGCTCCCTGCCGGTGGGAGGGGGCAGATGAGAGGCCAAGCAGGGAGGGGAGCTGACCTGCCACCCCTGTTTGGGAGGGAGCCAAGCCTGGTTGCAGAGGTGAGCAGGACCCCAAGCGTGGAGCACCCGACAGGTACAGCCTTAGACAGATCCTGGCTAGCGAAAGCAGAGGTCAGGCTGAACAAATCTGATTAACTTCTCCTAGGAAGTGACAATGACAGCTGACAGGAGCACTGCAGTAGGCATAATCTCCTTGGACTTCAGGAAGCCTTTTGCTGTGGTATGGCTTCAAAGGCTGTGTTTTAAAACTGGTGTTGCTGGCAGGATTTTACTAGCTAAATCAGCAACAGAGTGAAGAAGGCAGGTTAAAAGCTCATTTGGATTTGGTACTAATCACCTTGGCACCGACTCTTTAAAATAAAAAGCATTTTTAAAAAGACTTTATGCTGCTTGCAGCTGTAAGTACTGTATGTACTTACCCAAGCAAAGAAGGCTGACTTCAGTCAGAAAGATGAGCTTGATAGCTTTCTTTAATTAATTCTTAATAAAAGAAAAATAAAGCAGGTGAAAGAAGCCAGCTCAAGAATTTAGAAGTAAGCCAAGAATTTTATACTTATGGTCTGGGTCTTGTACGTACAAGCATCAGAGCAAATTTATTTCCATGTGGGAAAATCAATGGTCTTTGTCGTTGTAATTAAATCCACACTTAAAAGTATAACTATTTTCAGTAGGAGATGTTTTGCCTGCTTGTTTCAGTAAGTTATACCACTACTGGCAGACAGGGAAAGTCTCAGGCTGCACCTAGGTTATGGCATTACTTCTTTTCTTGTCAGGGTGTAAGCTGCCCAAGCACACCCTGCCATCAGGACATCACCTTGCAGCTGTTTTCATAGAATCATCAAATCACCGAAACATCAATGGGAAGGGACTGCTGAAGGTCTTTTAGCTGAAACCCCAGCTCAAAGTAGGACTGTCACCACTGCTAGATCAGGTTAGCTCTGGCTGGGTCTGGCTGGGTTGTGAAAATCTGATTTGCAGATTTTACAGCCTCTCTGGGCAACCTGCTCCAGTGTTATGCTACCTGCCCAGCTTTGCTGTTGTTGCTTTGGTTTTGGTATTTTTTTTTTAGTGCTTTACCTATAGTGCTTGATGAACAGGGATCCCTGAACACAAATTCAAAGAGGGGAAACCTTTGTAAATAAACACCTGTCCATTTTCTATGGTTTCCTGCCTCAAGATTGTGTTAAGAGTGTGTGGATTGTCAACACTGAGTATAATTTTTTTTTTTTTTTTTTGTACTTCATTATTGCTGTGCATTGTCTTGGGGCTATTTGAGACTGAAAAACAAGACTTTAATGATAAAATACACAAACAAAGACAGGTTACTCTTGTCAATGTCAGCAAATAAATAGCATTAATCTGTCTTCATTACTGCCATGCATGGTGTAACACATGAGTTCACCTGGTGGGAAGAGGTATCATATCTTTTAACCACTCTACAAGTGCTAAGAATTAAGCTGAAACTTAAACTGAAATTTTTTCTTTGATCAGCAAAGAACAGTGACAGTCATTTTGTCTTCAGAAGCATTTTGACATCTTTCCATTAGGGTGCTGAGAGAATGTAGAATTGTCTGACCTGACCTGTCAGCACCAATTCTCGATGGGAGGTGCCTCATTGCCATTTGTGCCTTTGGAATCTCTGCCTTGTCTGTATTCTGTAGTGGGATGCTTATTCCAGCTGGAGTTGGATCTTTTTTCTGCTTTATTATTTAAAAGTATGAAGTTTTAATTAGCATTTAGTTATGTTTTAGAGTGCTTTAGAATATGACATATCCTTAAAGACTTTCAGCAAATGGTTGCTTGGTTGTCCCCTCCCCAACTCGAAAATGAGTTATCCAAGCAATCTGTGCTAAATGTTTTTGAGAATAGAGGTTGGACACACACAACTCGATTATGTGGCAGTGTAAATCAGAGCTGTGCAATTCACTTCAGTGATTTACATTATCTGAAGTTCTGGACTATTAATTATTGGAAGCCTACCTTTTTAAAAGCAATTTTTTAGTCACTTTGACATCTAACCATCTGGCTTCAGTTTCCCTCAGTATGCACTTTCAGACATGAATACTAGGAAGCGTTGTTTAAACATGCAGATTACCTAGACAGTGTGCAGAGATAGCGAAAGATACACCTTGGACTGCATGGTTTATTTCTTTGCAAAGTTGTCTTGGTTAAACTTCACATACCAGTCAGTAAGGGATTTAATTTACTGGTCTCTTTACTATGGTTTTATACTACTGTTCAAGAATTTAACTGACGGGATAAGAAAAAAAAAAAAAATTCCCTGGCTGGTGTGAGCATCTGCACCAGTGACTGGTCCCCCTGTGGTGGCATCAGAAGACGTTGTTCAGGGGTTGTCTGTGAGCCTGGCCACATTTGGCAGTTTATTCTTCTGGTACATCTCTGCAAAACATAGATGTGATGTGTTTAGAATAATGGCTATTGCAAAACTATCCACACAAAATGTATATCCTGGCCTATTTGCAACTCTTTTGCTGGGGAGGTTTTTGTGCCCATTTTTCACATGTTTCTATGCCTTCCTACATGTGCGTGTGTTGGGGTTGCGTCTCTCCCCCTGAGTGTGCTCACACATCACATGCATCTCTGGCACCGCTGGGTCTCATTCCCAGCCTGGAGGCTTAGCCCTCTTTGGCTCACACTGCTGCATCTGACAAAGAGGCTGAATGAGCATCCTCACCCTGCAGAGCTGATAGCCCACAGTGTTATCACCAAGTAAAATGAGCAGAAGCTGTAGACTGGGCTGTGAACCCACAGAGATCTAGGCTACCTCTAACAGGCTGCTTGCCGGGAACAGCAGAGCTCCTCAGCCCAGGCCTGAGATTCATAGCATGCTCTTTCATATAGCTCCTACACATGGACTGTAATTTTCTTTACCGTCAGAGAACAGTCTCATCTATAAAGGAAGATCAAGTGTTTGAACACAGAGTTCTGTTCCCCCGGGTGATATGATTTTACCCAGCACAATATTTCCTGAGGCAGCAGAGTTATTGACTGCAATATTTTATGTTGCTGCAGAATGGAAGCCTCTGTAAAATAGCCTTTAATTGTCATCCTGTTTTGTCATTATTGTATGTTCAGGTGTGGATTTAGAAGGGGGTAGACGATACAGAACCTCGAAATGCTTCCGACCATTCCACTATTTTTTCCTTCAGTCTTTCTGCTGAGATTTCCCCATTCATCCATCAGATGTGGAGACAACCTGGGGTCCTGGGCAGGGGTATGTGCTCCTGCACCTTTACAGTCATTACCTCCCCCTGTCTCTCTCCAACCCCAAAGCAGGAGTGTACTCTTGTCATTTGATGTCCCCTGTAGGAGGAAATGCCCTAGCATTTCTCTGCTACCACAGCTTCAAGGCTGCCACTACTCTTGTGAAAAAAGCCTGAAAGCTTGATTTTTATCTTGATTAGGAGTTGAGGGATGGTTCGTATATGCTGCTAATAATAATAATAATAAAAACAAAACAAAACAAAACAAAAACAACCAACCAACCAACCAAACAAACAAAAAAACCCAAACACTTACCTGGGAAGGGTTTTTTTAAATAATCTCAGTTTTGTAACATTTGTGACATCTCAGACATAACTATTTCATCAGAGATAATGGTATGTAAAAGGTTAATTTTAAGTTCCTTAAGACCTTTGTTAGAAAATTGATTTCCTATTGCCACTAATTTTTCACTCTCCCCAGTTTAAAAGAGCTATTGAGTTTCAGTATCTTACAGTTTAGATCTGCCAGGTTAGATCCCCTTAAGATCCTCTTCACCCCAAAACCTGTGGCAGTGCTGAGAATTCTCTGGTCCTGATATGTGGCTGAATTTCCCAGCTCAGTGTGTGCATCTAACAAAACCCACCTTCAGCCAGTTGGACGTCTGATTTTTGAGGACCATTGAGCACTGAACATTCCCAGTGAGCTGCAATTACAGAAACAATTGTGCTAAATAACTGTGGACTGGTGGTGTGTGAACATTAGCCCTCCCAACTTCCCCTTTCTTATTTTGGTTGAAGTCTGACAGTGCACAGGGTTACAGTGGGAATATTTTAGGGAGTGTTGATGTGCTTCAGAAACTCTGGCATTTCTTCATCTGACTGTAAATTATGCCTGTGTTTTATGACTCCATGGGATGAATAGCCTCATATTTGCAGTTGTATTTGGTGTTGAGAAGAAAAAGAGCAGTGTATGTTTTACTGACGGTGAAGGATCTTCAACTCCCCTCAAAATAATTCCAATTCCACTTTCAGCCATAGCAGCCTAAGTCAGAAGGCGGCAGCATGTTTCATGTGTTTCCATAGTGCTGGACATGTCAGATGTATGGACAGTTTACCCAAGACAATAATAGACTGTATCAGAAAATCTATTTTTGTTTATTAACCTTGTGAATTGTTCGTTTTGCATTTTTATTTGACACAGTGGAAAGTGATAATGTATATATTACAGTGAGACTGAAGGGTTCAGCCCCCCGTAGGAGTCTTACAAAGCATGTAAAGAATATTAACTTTCTGGTCTGAGACTGGTAAATTGATACCTGATGCCAATGCATGGGTCGTGCACTCATGCATCATGCTGACCACCATTGTCAACAGAGTGCTTGAGGTCACTGTGTCCCGTTATTGAGAGTCAACAGTCTGCCTCTGAGTGTTTTATACCAGTCTTGTTCTCATCTCTGCTAGCTCTCTGGATCAAATGCCACACACTGATCACGACACAAATTTTTCACATATGATGACTCTCTTTAAATGCATGTGAAATGATTCAGTGGTCTCACTTAAATTCACGGATGAGCCTATCAGAGTACAGAATGTCTGTCCTTGCACATGAGTGAGATCAAAAAGCTGTGTAGTGGGGCTAGGTGCTTGGGTGTCTTGCCACACTTACAGCTAACCCATCTCAGGTTGGCTACCTGAGTGAAAATAGAGTGTAAACATTGCCTAACCTCTGCAGGCAGCCAAATGATCTCTGTTTTAAAACTTCAAACTTGTTACCTGCAGTGAGCACAGAACAGACTTAAAATCTTTGCTATGTAATATGAATATTAAATGTAATAATTAAGAACAGCTATATAAACATAAGGTAATCCAGTAGTTTTAACAGGTAGTTCAATCCTATTCAAGCACAGGTGGAAATGCAGACCAAATTGTGTAAACCAAACCTCCACGAAATAATACATAAATGGTGATGTATTGTGACAAGGTAATTAACAAAGTGTAAGGACGAACATCTGTCTCCTGCATATGGGTTGGCAGGTACAGTGAAGACTTGAAGTATATGAAGGCTTATAGAGAAACTTGCAGCATAATGCCTGTGTAAAACCTCGCCCTAGTCTAATTTCTAAAACTGGACTTTTCCAATTGTTATTCTAAATGGTTGAACTGAGGAGGAAAAGGTAGCTCCTTTGATGTCTGTCTGGTGATACAGGTTATTTATATTGTGATCACAGAATGGAAGTGAGTATGAGTTAAAGTTAAGATATCTAGAAATAAGGATTGAAAGGCCCATAGGGAAGAGTGAAGGAATGTAAAAAGGGAAGCTGTTGCTTTAGTGGAAAATATTTAGTTAATAAACAAATAAATAAAATTTGGATGTGTTGTTAAATCAATTATTAGAAGATCTAAACCCAATATGTGATAAAGAGTTGTTCTATGTTATTTGTTTAGTTTTATTTTTCCATCTCTGATATTACAGAAACAAATGTTTGCTAAAAAAAAAAAAAAAGGTATTTTAAGAAATTACTCTCAAATTTGCCTGAAATGATAATGACATTTCAGTAGAAAACAAAAAAGAAAATCTTGCATTTTTAACATTAATGTTAATATTAACTCTGCCTTTCATATGTGCATACAGTAGAAGCAACCTACTGGCGAGTCAAGGATTACATTTAAAATTAAGATTAACACTTGTGAGATCTCCAAGGGATGAGATGGTAAATTTAATAGCACTGGAATTTACTTTGTTGGGCTGAGTTTTTGTACTCATGTTTGAATGTTTCAATTGCATCCTTTGAAAAACACGAGAAAGATTTGTAATTAGAGATTTTCTAAACTCAGAGCAAATAATTTATGTCCACAAGTACTATAAGTTTTTACAACAAATAATAACTTTTTGCCCTTTGACACACTTCAGCTGTCCCTTTCTCTTTAGTTCTTAGACACAACATGAGACAGGTGAGGAGATTTTCTTAGTAACATGCACACAGGAAAATTCTCTCTGGCAATAAACTCTTCAGCACTTCTGCTTTAGTTCATCTTCAGTTCACGCTAGAACAGCAATGTGAGCTTTGGGAAAAACTTTCAACTTCTGCTCACTACAAATAAGGTTTCAAAATTTTATTGTTCTTAAAGGGATGAGATGAGAGTAGCTGAGTGAGTGTGGTAAAAAATTCTAAAACTTTTCTAAATATAAGTAGCTTAGGTTATGAAATGCAACAGCCATTTAAAACCGTCCTTTCCTCTCCCCATATATAGAATTAGAGCCTCATATGATTGTGCACAGGATTTTCACTGCTATGCTATAGGTCAAGCCACAGAGGATGCATATTGCTGTTCAGCAAACCCACTGGAATATTTCCAGAGCAGGATTATCTTAGCATCCTGATTCTAAGCGATAATAGATGCCTGCAAAGAACAATGGGAGTTTAAGCAGTACAAACCTATTTGTTTTCAAGTTTTTTTTTTTTTTTTTTTTTTTTTTTTTTAATGGTAGAAGAGCACAGGAATGTGGACCATCTAGGTGCTAGTTGCTACGGTAACCATAAAATCACATCCTCCAAAACCTTTCTATTTAATTATATACATCACTGACTATCGAGTGGAGTAAATTTAATTTTTTCTTTAAAACTCCAGAGTGCAAAGGAAAAAAGGCATGTCCATTGCAGTTTTAACCTTTCCTGTGTCACTGATATTCTTGGGAAGATAATTTTTTCCTTTCTACAGGCATTTTTCACTGATGTCCCATCCAGTTTTATTGACACAGTAAATTATTGTATTGGGCTGCAGTGGTACACAGTTAAGGGTTAGAGGTTTATCATTGTTTCTGTGTATTAATAGCCTAATTCTCCAGACTTCTCCTTGATATACATGATTTGTTCCAACCTTCATGTTATTGGGTTGTATTTCACCTTTGGAAATACCTGCATTGTGCTGAAATCCATGTCTACTTGAAGACGACATGAAAAATACCACCTGTATACAGAAAACTTTATATATTGCCATTGAAAACAAAGCCAAGACACTAAAACCAAAACTAAGATTGTACAATGGGTCAGATGTAGTTTCCGAACTGCTTTTGCTCACCAGGGTGATTTAAATGATTGGGCATTAATAGCCAGATCAGTCCGTACCCAAATAATTCAGATAATTCTTCTGTTCCTAAGCTACCTTGTTTGCTAAAAGGCAATAATTATAGCTAATTTTGATGTCTAGAGAGAAAAAGTGCAAAATACTATTATAATTTATTTTAATTCTCTACTTTTACAGCTTTTATGATATATCCTTTTTTATGTTAGTAGAAGAGATACATATGTGACTGGCTTGGATACATAAATCATAATTTTCTTGGGTTTTTTACAACATATGTAATATGCAAGCTTAAATTTTTCTTTCCCTTCTTTAAATGTTTTTCTTTAAAATATATTGATTTAAAAAACCAAGTAATGAGAAGTGATTTCCATATAGGTATTATACATTCATGTTCAATTTATATAATTTTTTCTTCCTTATTCAGATATTGCATTGTTACACCTTACAAAAATGAATATTTTCATATAAAAATGATTTTTTTCATATTAAAAAAAATATGCAGGTCCCACAGAAGTTTGTTGTATAATGTTAAGCTGCACATACTTTTGGAGGTTTTGCAGGCAAGAGGTCACATGCTAATAATTATATTAACTATAGGAGTATTACTATTGCAGTCAAAATTGCACATTGCAAATCATTATTACTGATTTGGAAAGTAAGTAATAGAATTGACAGCTGTGTTAAAGACATTTCATAAAGGCAGCCACTCAGAAACGAACATAGAGAATCCCAAAACAGCAGGCACCTTTAGCCAGGTAATAAATAAATACAGTGAGCTTTACAGAGTGACTTACACTTAACCTGAATAATATTTTTAAGCCTAATTCATAATATTTGCATTGGACAAAATAGTTCAGTATAAATATAACAAAAAAAAAAAAAAAATCAGGTCAGGAAATTTAAAGTTACTGTGTTAGTAATGCAAAATCAAAATTAGTGCCAATGCATTAATTTTTGCCAGAAATCAGCCTATTACCTGTGATTAACTGTTTTGCTTTCAAATGAAAAAGTAAGTCATATTAAAAATTAGTAAGTGCTCTGAATATATAAAATATATGCTCATACTATTTGGTAAGCATTTTAAATCTTAATAGCACTGAAAAACTAAAATTGCTCTCATTGCTTTGGGTGTTAAGCACCAATCTTTTCCATGTTAAAAAAAAAAAGAATTCCCGCAAGAGGGGGAAAATCTGGAAAAGCCCTACCATCTGTGTGAGCAAAATGCCTAGCCATCCTGAAGAAAGCCAAAGTCCCACTATATTGCCTAGAAGGGTACATCCCAATCTGTGGTTCAGGTTTATGAATTCATGAGAGACAGACAGAAAGTTCTAAGCAGTCGTCAGACCAGCATAATGCTTTGAGCTGCAGATGCCCATCACAGCAATTTCACATCTATTACGAAATTGGGATGGTCCTCAATTTCCGTTTTCTTTATTATCCTACTTCCATACCAAGGGATTCTTGACTAATTTGGAAAGATGATTTCTATGTATGTCTCTATATTTATATTATTATTATCTCCTAAAACATTTCAACAACTTGGTGGAGATGTATCTTCTTACCTTTTTGAAACACCAGAGAAATGCACTAGGATATTGTGTGTCCTGCATTGCCAGTTTGCATCCAGGTTACAGAATAACCTGCATTTATTTATTCTTGCCTATTTGCTACACTCGGAATCTTGTTACAGGGAAAATAAATACATATCATACAGGAGCAGGGTTTTTATTGTTATTCTAATTTGTTTTAACAGACTGATCAAAGAATAACCATTAGTTTGCTTCCATTTGTATTAGCACTTGTGATTCAAATATTATACAGTTAAGGTTATTATACACAACGAGTCTAGTATCTCCCACTGTATTTCTGGGTCCTAAGGTTCAGGCTTTGGTTCAGGATGGGGGATGAGGATTACAGCATCATAGTCCTTTTTGGGGAGAACTGCCATGTCAATGTACATGTTTCCTTAATCCTCACTTTTGGGTCTGTCTGGAGTCTTTATATGTTTTATAATATGCTCTATGTCCTGCTGCTTCTTTATAGGTTTGCATTTCCACATTACTGCATATAGTACATTTAATTTATGTTAGACGTGTTCATTGTTCTCTTTGTCATCCCTGAAACTATCTTTACCCTGCTCCTATAGTTGCATTACTTTAATGACCATTAACTGACCACTGGTGACACATTTATAGCCCTGCCGCCCTTGGTGTTATCCTGTGCTCATCGTTTTAACACCCCTGCTATCACCCCATACCAGTACTCCTCTACTCTTTGTTTTATTCTAAAGTCATAAACAGTTCATTCTGCACTGAATAGATGCTTGCTATTATGCCATACAGTTGTTCAGAAGCTAAAACATAGTAGGTAATAGTCACTGGATTGTTAGATTTTTACAATGAAACAAGACTAAATATGGGTCCAGATAGGCCAAAGCAAGTCCAGACAGAGCCTGATAGGTGTTGAGTTCTGTGTTACTATTTTAGCACAAAGCCCATTGCAAACAACACTGTATTTACTGGGCAACAAGGCTACAAACAAGCCTAATCCCAAGGCCCTAGTTTAAGGATCCATGCAAGTATGAATGAAGTACTTACTTGTTGGTTAGCAGTGAAATGTCTATAATACAGGACACAACCAAATATCCTGTTTAGTTATAGTATTTCAATGGTGGAATAGAGTTTTAAAGAAAAACAAAAGACATTGCTATGACCATACTTAACAAGAATCCTCTTAAATACTTGTTTCTTAAGCTGCTCTGTTAGTTTCTGTGAGCTATCCCCAGACTGGCACACTAGAGAGAGCTCTTAGATCTCAATGTTTTCTACTTGAACTGTTAATGTTGGTTAGAGAAGCCATTTGGAACAGTTTCTTCTTTGGCCCACAATCAAAGGATCTGTTTTTTTTCTCTCTTACTTGTTTACCTCCTCATCACTTTCCTGTGTGAGAGCTCTGAGACATTGTATGGTGCCAAGAGGATTATGTAATCGCTTTCCCCCATTCTCCCTAAATTTACTTGATTAACATTTTTACTGCATATCTTAATTAGTAGATCCCTAGCTTTAGGCTTCAGGCTGCTTTCTCCTCCTTACAGCATTCCTTGAATGCACTAGTTTAATTTTGAAAATTCTGTAACATGGGAGATTTTAATGGTTTTAAATATCTGGTTTGTTACAACTTTGTATATAGACTATCATAATAACACATTTAAAAGGATTTGAGAATTTGTTTCTGGGAAGGAACAACTTCTTAAAAAAAAAAAAAAAAAAAAAAAAAAAAAAAAAAAAAAAAAAAAAAAAGTAGATGTCCTTAATGTGAAGTATTTAGAAATTTAGAAACAGCTTTTGTCATTGGAAGAATATGGTGACATAGTCTTGCAAATGTAAGAGAAAGCAGAGGGCAATATTTATCCCTTTTTATCTCAAGAGTTGGAAATGTAGGCATTTCTCTGTGTAGGACATTTGAGAAATTGATCCAGAAAGCAGTGTCAAACCAATTCTAAATCTGAAGAAAGCACAGCTGGGGAGAGTCTGGTCTTTTCATTTTATCCAATAGTTCAGTGATTATAGAACTCATCTGTAAAATGATATTGCAGCTACTTGAGCACATTTTCTACACTGCATGGAGTTTTCTGATCACCATATTGCAGCATATTTTGATTCAGGGCTCTTGTGATCTGTCTTGCTGAATCCTTTGTGCTTTTTATAAAAAAGCTTAATTATTTTTGATGGATCAGAGACTTGAATCCTACCCTGACAACAGTGCTATCAGTATGCTAGTTGTCATTCTTTCATTGTCTCTTTCTTCTTCCCCCAAATATTTAATGACTTGGAGGACAGAGGAACAGCTTCAGAAGGGTTCATCAGGATATTTGAGGTGTCTGGGTTAGGTTGGGTCCCAGCACACGGCGACTCCTGGACACTGTGTCCTCAGTGAGGTTCCTTGTGGTATAGAGGAACACTTAATTCCTAATATGTGGTTGCAAATTCCATCAGGTAGCAGGTTGATTACAAGCTGTCTGGTGCAATTCAGTTCTTGTCATTCAAGCTTAATGATACCAGTGGCTTGTTAATGCAATGAACAACGGTATTTCCCATTCCCTCTTTTTTTTGTTGTTTTTATGCTTTTTTTCAATGTACAGAAAATACACCACATAGTACCTGTACTGTTTGGTGAACTGAAAAGGTCTTTTTCATGTGTTTTTCCTTTCTAGATATAAGTTAAGAAGCAGCATTTGCTTGCTATGGAGGTATGCAACGAAACTATATGCTGGGATTTGTAGTTGTGTGTGAGAGAAACCCCTTGTGTCTCTTGTTTCTTCCTGCGCTACAAAGCAGGCAACAACAAATACAATTTATCCCCAAATCACATTAAGAGCAACTTCTCATATCATTATGCCTTTAAAGGAACTCTGGGCTTGGAACATATCTGAGGCTCTGCGTATCTCTTATCCTAGGAACAATTTCTCCTTTACTAAACTTTCTGGCTTGTTTTACATGAAAATGATCCCAAAAGGATGGAATGAGGCCAAATGTTGCATTGGCCAAAATACAAGGTGATGAGTATAATTGGGATTTATTTATTATGTGACTTGGCATTATGATATCTTAATTATTTACACAGGCCTACACAAGCCATATAAGAATATGAGCCTGCTAGCTGGATTTTGTGCCTGGAATTAATCATCCATATGCTCCTTTCCTTCCTTCCTTCCTTCCTTCCTTCTTTCCTTCCTTCCTTCCTTCCTTCCCTCCTTCCTTCCTTCCTTCCTTCCTTCCTTCCTTCCTTCCTTCCTTCCTTCCTTCCTTCCTTCCTTCCTTCCTTCCTTCCTTCCTTCCTTCCTTCCTTCCTTCCTTCCTTCCTTCCTTCCTTCCTTCCTTCCTTCCTTCCTTCCTTCCTTCCTTCCTTCCTTCCTTCCTTCCTTCCTTCCTTCCTTCCTTCCTTCCTTCCTTCCTTCCTTCCTTCCTTCCTTCCTTCCTTCCTTCCTTCCTTCCTTCCTTCCTTCCTTCCTTCCTTCCTTCCTTCCTTCCTTCCTTCCTTCCTTCCTTCCTTCCTTCCTTCCTTCCTTCCTTCCTTCCTTCCTTCCTTCCTTCCTTCCTTCCTTCCTTCCTTCCTTCCTTCCTTCCTTCCTTCCTTCCTTCCTTCCTTCCTTCCTTCCTTCCTTCCTTCCTTCCTTCCTTCCTTCCTTCCTTCCTTCCTTCCTTCCTTCCTTCCTTCCTTCCTTCCTTCCTTCCTTCCTTCCTTCCTTCCTTCCTTCCTTCCTTCCTTCCTTCCTTCCTTCCTTCCTTCCTTCCTTCCTTCCTTCCTTCCTTCCTTCCTTCCTTCCTTCCTTCCTTCCTTCCTTCCTTCCTTCCTTCCTTCCTTCCTTCCTTCCTTCCTTCCTTCCTT
>NW_020799091.1:108037503-108041849 GCF_003259725.1 Athene cunicularia | reverse complement strand
CTTCCTCCCTCCCTCCCTCCCTTCCTCCCTTCCTCCCTTCCTCCCTTCCTCCCTTCCTTCCTTCCTTCCTCAGAATTATTCTATCTTTCCAAAGAAAACCTCCATTTTGAAAGCAAGGAAGGGGCTTGCAATTCACTGAAGGTTTTAATTTTTATTTTACTCTCTGAATCTATTCTAGCTAAATGTTAGCAGTCTTACTTTCCCCTTTGGGATACACTAGTGGTGAGCCCAGTTGCCAAACAGATCAGATGGTCTGTGTTTTTACTGTCCTAGGATGTCAGAATTGGGATTTTGGTTACACAGATCACAATATGAATTGTACTGTTTATTTCTTTGATTTTATCCCTGCTAGCCTGTCTAGATATTTCCAGTATGTGTCATGGAAAGTACCTTTCCATGCAAAACCAGAGGGAAGAGTATAATGATTGAGAAGCATTACAAAAGAAACATTTCCATAAGTTACAATTTAGTTTGTCAGCTAATTACACAGATCATGATAGTTTCAGGAGAGGAAATATTTGAAGTCTCTTGTCCATGGAAGCCTGGGAATTAAACACATTGCATTTAATATTTATTTTGGATCATGAAAAGTGCAAAATACTTTTGTATATGTATTTTCTTGCATGAACTCAAAAACACACATTCAATAAATTCTGCAGAAGTGTTATGTTGGGAAATAATATATTCACAGGATTAATAATACCAAATATTAGTTCTATTTATAAAACCTGTGATATTTAATTTTTCAATTACATCTCTTTTCTTTGCATGTAGTTTGTGAGAACATTGTGACTTGAAAAAACGATTTGGCTATTCAGAGTAAATCAGTCTCTTCAGACTACTTAAATATTCAGTATTCACAGTGTATCTACTACTTTTTCTGAATTCCTGGATTTAACAAACTTCATTTGTGAACCTGCTGTGTAAAGAATAATATTGTACACACTACAACAGCTATAATTCAGTCCTATGAAAATGCATCATACTAACTGCATTAATCCCTTGCTCCTCAGAGGAATAGTATTGCTGATAAAACTATAAACCTAGTTATAAGTGCAAAACATTTCTCTGTCTACAAGACCTTACTGCCAGAGTCCTGGTGTGACTATCTGGGTTTGTAAAATGGTTCCAAATTCAATAAATATTATTATTGAATACAGTATGTAGCTGTTCAGGACTAGGAAATTGGAAACGTTTTTCAATGAGTACTCTTGCTCATGGTTTCCGAAGATGTTATTCCCAGAAAATTTGTTCACTAGATCTTCCTACAGAGTAAGTACAAATTAGTGCAATCAGAATAAATCAGTTTAGAATGTATTTTGTTTTCTCTACCCTGATTTTTTTATTGCTTTTAGCTGAGTCTTCTCAGCTCCATTGGAAATACATGGCATTACTTAGAAGCCTGCACGTTTCCTTTTATTCTGTTTTGTTAACACATTGTTCAGTGATTTAATGTAATTTACAGAATTGTGCAATGAATAACCAGTGACTTTACAACATTATCCTAATAAGTAATGAAAATAGCCATCAATCAAGGAAAGAAAATTGAACTATTTATAATTGCTGCTAAGGCTGTGGAAGAGCCACAGACTATGCAGTAAACCAGTACTTTCCTTGAAAAATTCCCATCTCTGGCAAAAATAAAGCTGTTATTCTTGCATAAACAGAGAAAATAGCATTGTTATTATTTATCAAAATGTCTGCTACTGAAGTATTTTTTATGTCAGTCATCAGTAGGTAATTTCTTCCCACTCAGTAATGGTGTTGCCTTCAGTCTTTTGGCCTCACATAGTTGTATTCAACAGTTTGGAATCTGTCAATTCAAATAACCAACAATAAGAACACACTTATACAGATATTTGTGTGTATATTTATAGATACATATACAAATACATATATTGTTTGCATGTGGCTTATGAAGCTCCATTAAATGACCATTGGCTATATGATATTTAAGATGCTAAAATATAAAGTAACAGCCAACTCCAATGAAAAAAAAAAAATCAATACCACTCTGTTCTGTAATATTTCATACTGGTGGCAGGGAAAGACCAGGGTCCGCTGAATACACACTGAAAAAGTCTTCTCATGGAGTACCAGGGTTTAATTATCATTATTCACAATATAAGGTCATAGTCAATGGGAGCAAGTGTGGCAAAACTTGCCCTGAATTAAACTAAAAACAGAGGTCCAGTTTTTCAGTGCAGTTTCCTACTGACTTCAATGGAAAACTCTGTCTAAAAAAAAAATTACACCCTATGGCCATATGCTATTTCTCACATACAGCACAACTTCAGAACCCTGTAGAGCTCTGGTTATTTGTTAAATATCTAGTCATCTGAAATGAGTGAACTCCAGTGTAGAAATATGTGCCTTATTACTAATTTGAGCCAGCTTTTTCTGTTAACTCATGAACTGCATATTAAAATGTAATAGATCTCTAGGTTTATCAAATTAGAAAGGAAGCCACTGGGAATCTAGCCCATAACAACTTAAACACAGATTATACTGCAGCCTCTGTAGACACCCACAGCACTAGAGGCTAAAAGAAGTTTTCTAATGCACTACACAATTTTAGTCCCAACAGATAAGCTAAAAATAATACTGTCAAAATATCTTGCTACTTGCCATAATGTGTTGCAGTCATTTCAGTAGTAGGGCTGAGGGTAAAGGCATCCGTGCCTGATCCCTAACCCAGTAATGACAATGAGATTTTACATACTACTTTATGGCTGAAAGTATGTGGAAATACCAGTACAGCTCATCAGCATTTTTACTGGAAAAGGACAAGGCAGACAAAGAAAGAAGGGAGACAGGGAGGGAGAAGTACAATTATTGACTTTGAAGAAAGGATTCTGAAACTGTCTAAAAAAAATAATTACTGGAAGACTGAATAAAATTATGATTTTAAAGAGCAGAGAACAATGAATATCTTTAATCTTTTATTTCAGAAAAATATAACATAAAACAATCAAGTCCATTTAAAGTCACGTGACATTGAACCAACCATGTCATTTAAAATTTTTTATTATTAAAAATATACGGAAATATCCACCAGTCAGGAGCATAATGAACTGCAAAACATCTGGATAAAGGACTTTTTGGCACAGATCTGAGAGAACATGGATTGACTGCAAATTCATTTGTCCAACAACAATATATAATGGAAGTAATCCAGGTAGTTTTGAACCTTGGTGGAAAAAAAGGGAGTACAGGTGAAAAAGCTGAATTTGACAGATATTCCAGACTAATAAAATAGATATTTAGTGCACAGATTCTTGAGGTGTACTGAGATTGAGGTCTGATCAGCTCATTGTTGTTTGATGAGAACTAGATACAAGAAAGAGTTTGGGTACCTAAAAGTTAGCTTATTCAGAAAGGAAGAACACTTTCTCATCTTTATTTTAAAATTCTTCTTGTAAACAAAGAAAAATTCTTTGATTAAGACAAAGAAAAGAAAATAACTCTAGCTTCCTAGAGCAAGCAAAGAGGCAAGAGGAACCTGTCTGTTTAACTTAACATAATTGATCGTGAAGGAGGACATCTTTTCTGTTTATCCTTTAGCCCAGCAGGCTTGTCCATTGTCAGTGTTTGATCCCAAGTACCACCACAACTTTATCTAATAACGCTTTGGTGAACACATTCAGACAGGTCTGGAAAATTAAATAACCAACGGGATTGCAAATGCTGATAATTCTTGGCATTTTGAGTAGTACAGTTAAAAGCAAATTGCCCTATTATTTGATAATAACACTACATTACTAGTTGTTGTTACACTTGATCAAGAACATCACAATATGTGTCCAGTCCTTAGTGAGATACATTAGAAAAATAGGCATGGTAAGAACATTAGAAATTAGGACATGCCTGTCCCTGCTAACATAGTTTTCAATAGGGTAGACTGTAAAACTTCGCTGAAGTTCACTGCACTGATCTTACCAGTTTAAAAATAACGGCAATAGACTGAAAGTCTGAATCCCACTTGTTAAACTTGTTTATTTAACTAAACTTTTTCCAAGCATTTTGCTCAGTTAACCCACTAATTTTTCCACTTTCAAACTTCAACCAAAAGACAAAGCTGTCCACATAAATTACATCATCTGGAAGCTATCTTCTAATATTCAGCCTTGGTTGCAATACATCCCTGAAAAAGGCTGTGACCTACACTGTAAATCCTTTTTACTCCAAATCACTAAGTTCACTGAATGCACATAACTCCAATTAACTGCAGCCCGCTGGCTCAAAAGCAATTTGGTCTTTCATTAATTACTCAGGTAAACACAGGAAAAGCTCTTTTAGTTTGACTGAATTCACAGAACAAACAACAGAACAAACAAACCCACCCA
>NW_020799091.1:107988104-108037453 GCF_003259725.1 Athene cunicularia | reverse complement strand
CCCCCACCCCACCCCCGTCTTTGATGATCTAAGACAATCTTGTCTTTTGATGCTTATCACTTAGTTGTTCAATAAAATGTAATTAAAAACAAAAACAACATCCCCCTATCACCAACCCTGAGTTACAGTTAATTGTCAGGCTTTCAAACTTGCTCTCACAGTGCAAACCTTATTGCACTTTAGGTCACAAGACTATTTGTTTAATCTCCCTCCTTGTGGATTGACTCTCCTGAGTCTCACAATGCGATTTCAGGAGGTGAAACTCAGTTACAGCTGCTTGGAAGTTTTTCTCACTTGGTTCTGTATAGAATATATGCAAAAGTGAAAAGATTATGCACGCCTTTATTCAAAGGCATAAATCAGCTTTTCTAGAAATCCAGAACTATTTATGATGCTTAGCAAGACCTTTGATCAATTCATTCTGCCTTTCAAGATAGAGAAAAAAACTCCAAGAAACTATTACTATATATCTTAACTTAAGGTTAATTCAAATTTCACATAGAATAAGAAGAGGGGTGGAGACCATTAGAAAGTGTATAAATATAAAAATCCAAGTAAATCTAATCTAGTAAATGCAAAACCAATGGAAGATAACTGAAGTATCCAGAGTGATCATGCCAAGGAGCAAATCTGAAGCTACTAAGGGCTTCAGAGACTAAATTGAGCAATGATATGGGCATGCAAGAAGTAATTATAAAAATTAATGGACTGTTATTCATCTAGTTTTTTTAATGTTAATGAACAAATTAGTCTTGCATGTGAGTATTCCACATCTGTTTGTGCCTACATACACACAGAAACACATCCACATGTCACGCAAGCTGGCTTGATTACACTTTGCAGGACATATTTGTATACATTTTATCACCAGTTCTGTAAACAGCAGTTTCTTTCAGTATGTTCCATGCTCTCTGCCTGGGTCTTAATGGAAGTGTTAATTAGAAGCGCAGTAGGAAAACAATTTATGCTTCTAAACATGTCTTGTGTATGGAGTATGAGTAATGAGAAAAAACAGGCCAGAACATTTGTATGAACAGATACTAATTACTGTTTCTGAGTTTAACATGCTCACTATTATTTCCAAGAGTACGGCACAGAACTGTGAAGACAGATAACAAGAGATTTTAAATAATCAAAAAATGAAAGGACCAAAGTCCCCAGTTTCCATAAAAGTAGTTTTACATGTTTAGTTGAAGGTAGAATGATGGTTTACTTTCGTAAAACCTCATTCTGCAGTGTCTTTAATTTGCTTCATGTTCAGTATCTACTGAAGTCTCTTACCTTAATGAAATTCTTAGAAATTTCTCTCAGGATTTTACCTCATCATAACTATTCTTCCTCAAAAGTAGTTTGCATGTATCCAAGCATATCCTTTCACTGTCAAAAATCAGGTTCATAAGCACTCAGGAAAAAATTCTGTGATGTCTTATATTCCTGGAATTAACTGAGAATTTATCAGGAAAGAGATGGTGATAGCAGGGTAGACTCTCTTATCATTAGCGAGAGAACTTACACTGACATGTTTATAGTGATGGATGGTTAACTTCATAAACAAAAGAGTGTTTAAACCTGATGGTTGATGAATAACAATATCAGAATCCCAGAAGGGGGAGGAAAGGGAACAATAAGGAAAATGTAAAAGGAAAATATTGATAATATAAATGGCAAAATATAAAGGACAGTAGGAAATAAAAGGCGCTAGCACTGCATGTGGCTTCTTATTGCTTGGAAAATGATAGAATAAATGCTGAGGCTAATGAAGAGTATAGTTTGATTATTTACCACCTGGTTTCATTTCTTTTTTTAACTGGAGCTCATTGTACTTCATATATCACACACAGCTGGAATGGAACAGTAAGTATATAATTTTCTGCTGCTTAAGTACACTATTCACTGTAAATTGAAAACTTTCAGCTTGCTTTAACTTTCCATACAGCCAGCCAAAGTGATCAGCACTTCAGTCATCCAGGAGTATCATGGGTTCCTTTGGAATGATAATTTAGTTGTCTAGAGCCTGTAAACTGCTTTTATGGGGTGGGGTGATACAGGCATTATTCTCTTTCCTCAGAAGTGCAGTCAAATACATGAGTTTTTAGTGGTAGAAGTAATAGAGATTACCCTTAATTTTTGTTGTGATCCTTACTGTATTTTTGTAAGGTATAATAGACATCATCACAAAGGTCTAGCTGAAAGTGAAATCAAATTTAAGAGATGGATGCAGTGTTTGTGCATATATACGTGTACATATACATATGCATATATAATGAAGGATGCACACTAAAGCATTGTTGATAACTGTACACACAACTCTTTTCTGTTTAGATATAGGAGTTACATTTTTCAAATTTGCTCACTGTCCTGTTAACATGGAAGTCAACAGTGAAACCACTGGCCAGATTTGGACCAACTGAAACATCTTCTAAGGCTCCACTAAGGACTTTGTTGTTTTGCTTGCGAGGGAACTAGATGAATGTAAAACTTGGAATATTGCATATGGATTTCACAGTGGGTGCTTGAATGGTAAGACAAAAAATTTGAGGTTAGAGTTCCTGAAATATTTGATTTCATAACAAATCTTAAAAGGGAAGTCTGAGTTCTGACAATACATTGAAAAACTGAGATTAACAAAGGAGGTATTTCAGTGATAAAGTCTGAAAAAACAGATAAATCCTTGCTTAAAGCCACATATAATATCATTCTCTGATGATGATTGTAGAGTTTGCCAGTTTGGGAGAATTCCCATACCCTACTATGCATAAGTGTTTATGGTTTTGAAAGTGTCCTCTTTCATTTTCCAATGGTGATGAAAGATAGAAAACAGATGACAGAAGCAGGTGGACACTGTCAAAAGTAACTTCTAAAAAACAACTATCAAGCTGTGTGGTGTGAAGACAGAAGATAGGTGAAAAAAAGAAAAGGAAGATGAGAGTGTTAAATGGAAGAAAAGGTGAGAGAAAAAAAGGTGAACACAGGAGAATAAGCAGAACATGAAATATTGAATACCAGAGTCACGAACAAGAATTTTACATCCTCTCCATTGGCCAGACCTTCCAGTTTCTGGCCCCATGCTTTGGGTCTTTCACGTCAAAATTTTGATTTTTTTGTGAATTATTCAAAAGCAGAAATTAATCTCACCCCACTGTTAGTGGCACTGATAAGGTAGAATTCTACACCAGAACTAGTCACCTGTGTTTCCCCTCTAGTCAGTGAAGAGAAATGGACATTTTTAAGGCATGAGTCATCTGACCTATTTTAGTTATTTGCATTAACATGAGACAAATTGTAGCATGGAAGTGCTTGCTTTTCTCCATTGCCTGGACATTTCTCACATTACAACTTCAGGTACTAGCACTACAGTAGATCAGATTACTTAGCTCTTTTGTATTTAAACAATCTGGTGGCTTGTAATAGTTGATTGGGAGTAGAGGAGTGATTTGTTTCACTGTCAACATTTCTTAAATTTGCTATAGTCCCAAATTATTTTTTGTTGTTTCATTTTCTGGGCAAAATGAAACACTAAAAATAAAGATATGTTTTACACATTCTAAAACAAATCTTTTGGTTTTAACTTTTATCAACTCTTACAAATATTTTTATGGCACCTCTAAAATGTATTAAAAAATCAAATCTTTTGAAAATCGAAGAGACATTCCATTGCCTTTTGAAATGTTATCTTTGTTCTTTGAAACGGTTTGGTAAATTTGACTTATTTTTTGTCTGGGCTTAAAAAGCAAGTGAAATATGCAGGGGGGGGAAAAAAAAAGTTTGACCAGCTCTAATGTCCAGATTGTGTTTCTTTTTGCAAAGCTTGATTCTTTTTTTAAAAACTCTCAGTCGTATGTCTGTGGAATGATTGCTTGCCCTTTCTATGAGTCATGGCCTAGTACTGTACACCAATTTGCCTGTGCAATAGCTGGCAGCCAACTGCAGAACGTGTCTGTCTTCTGTATGGGGTCCAGAGGCCTGCTAGGCGGGTTGCTAATTGCATGTTGGCAGCCGTGACAGAGGACAGGAGAACTGTGAAGAGGGTGTGCAGTGTTTGGAAGAAGCTATAAGATTCAGTGAGTTACTTTGAAGTAGCAGTGAACTTCACCCAGCTGTCTTCTATACATTGAAGTACGGTTTGATTGTTGCTGGGGTATGTAACACCTGTAGCTGATGTTAAGAAAGAGAGACAGTCTATAAATCCCTCCCTTAGATGAGAGCAAATGATGTATTAGCAGGAGCACAAGTAGCGATGGCAATGGCAGTGGGCTGGGGAACAGGCGGGAGCTGTGGAACCACAATGGGAATCCCTGATTACGGTGCGAGTACACAGCAAGGAGGAAACATGTTTGTTGTTAAACCAGGCAGAAAGAGACACTAGTGAATAGCCATAGGATGTAGTTTAGACAAAGATAAATACATATAAGTGATTTGTCCTTGCTAACAGCTGCCTGCTATGAAAAAGCAAGCATCTCTATTTCCCATATGCCAGTGTGCCAACGTGGGGTATTTCTTTTTATTTTTTCTAATCCGTGCATGCTTTGAGGAATCACTTTTGTTTCTACTTGTATCTTTGCAAACAGGACTAGGGAGTCTTATTTTTGCCCATAACTGTGTCTTCCAGGTAAATACCATAATGACTCATTCTTTGTGTTAAGACTTGGGCTTTCCCAGGGCTGCTGGCACTCAAGTGTTATTAGCATAATGTATTTTTAGTGAACTCTGTCAGCAGAGCACTGTATGGCTAATCAAGCACTCATTGGGGATAAATGGTAGACTTAATATTCTTATCAGGCTACTGGAGCTTAGAAGTTACCGACCCTTGTTCCACTTATATCAAAGCCACTTACAATGCTACTAGCTTGTAGCAAATTCATTTTCTGTTCATGTCTGATTGCCTATGATGGTGCCTTGAAACAGAAAACAGAAAATGAGAAGAAGCGAGGGCCCCTGTTGCCTGAGGCCTTAATGCAATTGCAAGATATTGATCACATTGGATACTTCAACCTAATCCTCACAGTTTCACAGGCTTTGCAAAAATGTTTCTCATAAGCACATTTTCAATTATATTTGAACCTTAGTGATTCAGAAACACTATTCTTTAAGAGGATCTATTTAATATCAGTAGTAGCTGCCAATTAAACTAGGATTTTTATTAATTTTCACTTGTATTTAATCTTGTCTGCTGTCCCTGTGAAATCTGGACAGTCTGGGTCAAGGTGATGCCATGGGTCCTAACCAGGAGCTGCTTCCCTCTAGTGCTCTGCCTTTTCCCTAGGAAAGACCAGGACTGATTGCAGGGACAGTGGTGTCCAAGCACCAGAACTTGTCCTGTGCTGCCTGCTGTGTCCTGCCACATTTTCCCATTTCTGCCACAGTTTTCCCATTCCTGCTACAGTGTCCCCATTTCTGCCATTTCTGCTGCAGCTCTGGGTCATGGGCCATGAGCAGAAGGGCTCCTTCATCCCCTTGATATCAGTGTCACATTTATTGATCTATGTGTTGGGCAGTAGGTTTGACATCAGATTGTTTTCCACTGAGAAGAGAAACCACAGCTAAAGGCAAAGCAAAAAATGTGCGGGTTTTTTTGGCTACTAAAAAGAATACTACTAAAGGAAAGAACTGTACAGGCTGATGCATACATGGAATTCCTTGAAATAAATCCCTAGGGACAGCCATTAGAAATAGTATAAAAATGGGAAGAGCAAGTGTCTCACTTCTGTAATTTTGTTTTTGCATTTCTTGGGAGAAAAGGAACCATAGTTTTCTGCTGTTCTGAGATTTTAGGCCAGCTGGATGTTGTACAGGAGTCTTCTGTGGTAGGTCCAGAAAGTCTGCTGCCTGGATCTATGTGTGTGGACGAGTCTCTGTGCGTTTTTCATCATGCACGTGTGGGCTGATGTGTGTGTGCCTGCATACATGTCTATATGCATCTGTGACTATGTGTGTCTGCACATGTGTGTTTATATCTGCATGTGTTTTCCAAAACTAGGTCTCTGTCCCTGCAGCTACTTGTGCTGGATACCAGCAGCTTACATGGAAATACTGATAATCTCTGCTAATGTCTCGTCACTTAACTTTCACAACAGGATTTAGCTGTGTTTCAAAGTAATTCTCTAAATTTTTCTATGCTTCAATGAGATTTAAAGCTATATCTCAGACAAAAAAGTTTCTAGCAGCAAATAGTTTCTAAGTGTATTGTGAAGAGGATTTTTTCATAAGACAATTTTATCATCAGTTAATTGGGCACTAGGTGACTTAAAGTAGTTAACATACTTCTTAAAGGCTAGAAGACACTACACACACTTCTGCTGCAGACTTTGGATGTTTCTGCTTTGACCTAATCTAATATTAAAAGACAGGCAAATTTTCAAATATTGATTGTGTTGTTAGTGAATGTAATTTTGACTCTTCTAAAGTAAAGTCGTTCCCTTGAGAGATGGAAGAACCATAGGGATTATTGTCCTGCTAGCTTTTATCTAGCATTATAGGCTGCCAATAGTTATTCAGTAATCAAATGAATGTCCTAGGTAAAACTATTTTAGAAGGAGCCTTAAAAGTTCCTGATATTAAATAAGAATTAAAAGGTAAGTCTTGGAAACAAAAAGATCTAGCTGTGAAGTGTTTTGTCCCAGAGTTACTACTTCATCTGATATTTGTCTCACTTTAGGTAAGTGAAACAATTTATATGTAGTGTTAAATCTGGTCTTATCTTGAAAGTGAACTAAACTAAGTGAAGCTCAGTTTAATTTTAAAGGAGTATTTTAAGTTCTCAATGGATACTTCAAATTTAATATGATTAAACAGAGCCACAATAAATGTGTTTTAATTCTTTAGATCAACCTTTTTGAGTGACCTTGACCAGACGAACTAGCAAATCTGTTCCAAAATACATTGCATTACAGGTGTTGCTACATGAACAACTCATCACAGGATAAGCAAGTTACAGATTCTGTTACTTTGAAATAATTGTGTGCACTCTACTATTCATAGCAAATAAGTAAGATGACTTACTTTTTGAATTTGCTGTAGGGTAAACATTTGCAAACTGAAAACTTGAGAAATTTCAATAGAGTAGCTAACACACAATGAATCCCTAATCTAGTTTACAGCACAGTAACTAGTATCTGTGGTTTTACACTGAGTCTGACACCTTAAGCACCACTCAGGAGTCAATGAAAATCATAAACCTCTCACTTCTCAGAGAATTTAATTTTTTATTTTAACACTAATTGGTTTTCCAAATACTGAAGTCAGTGCAAAATGGTATGTATATATGTACAAGGAATGACTCAATCTTCTCTTCTCTTCTCTTCTCTTCTCTTCTCTTCTCTTCTCTTCTCTTCTCTTCTCTTCTCTTCTCTTCTCTTCTCTTCTCTTCTCTTCTCTTCTCTCGCTTTGCTTCTGTACAGCTGAGATGAATAATAAAAAGATGTTCATATTATAGGTTCAACTTCTCAGGAAGTTAAAAACCATTTAGAATGTGTAGAGTATTGTTTAACTATTTTCTTTCACCAGTGTTAATCTTTTGGAAGCAGTAATATTACAGAAACAATCCTCCCTCTCATTGATTATGTGACATTTGGGGAACAAAGATAATTTCTTAAAATTATATTGTGCCTTTCATCCAAATGATTCCTTAGCTTTTCACCAGTTAAGTACTGCATGGTGGTACAAACACCTACAGAAACAGATGCCTAAGGTAAAGGACAGAAATAAACTTGGAGATTTATACCTTCTTTTCAAAAGACCACGGCTTTGTATGTGTTGTCCAAGTGTTCATGGATCTTGTTGACTGGGATGGGAACAGCTGCCATCATTGGGAAAGAGTGGAGTTTTACATGTAAAAAATTTGCTCTCCAGTCCTGACTGAAGTCCCTGTGGCTGCTTAAAAGAGTCTCAAAAGACTCATCAAATAAGACTCTAACTATGCTGGATTTTGTAGTGCATTTGCCTAGAAGTGGTTGTTGGCTCTCAGTTGCCCCTGCAGGAGGGGTACTGGTCTGTGCCTGTGGAGGGGAATTCCTCTCCTGAGCCTGGTACCAGCAGGACCAGCCTCCACCCTCTCTACACACTTTGGCAGGAGACAATGCCCCTCCAAACCCTGGCCTGCAAGTCTCCCCCAGGGATCAACTGTACCTGCAGCTATGTTGGGATTTCTTATCTTCAAAGCACTGCAACATCCTACATTTACTTCCAGATGCAAATCCTTTCACTTAGTCACATCTTCCCAAGCATATTTGCCAGAGGTTTATTGTTCCCTTTTATGGCAGCTGAAGCATTCAGAACTTAACTATTATAGAAGTAATTATCTTTCACCTTTGAAGCATTTATTATAAGAGTGTTTCCAAATCTTTCTTACTGTTCTTCCCAGAACTGTGTTGCATTACATATTTTAACCACTCTTTGCACAGGGCATTAAAAAGCAATTAAAAATATTTCTTGATATTTCAAATGTAAGATATATAAAATGTAAAGCAAATGGGTTTAGTTTATCATTTTTGGTATATCAAAACTTTTCTACAAAGACTGGATATGATGATTTAACAATAGAGTTGGCAGATTTGGTAACCAGCTGTTTGGGCTAAGGAGCCTTTCTTAATTTTCAAGGACTTCCAATTGTTTCTTTCTCATTAGCATGTATCACGGCTGCACAGATATTTAGGGGAAGATATCCTGCAATTCCCATGCAAGGAGAAATTTGTTATTTCATCATAAGTATGTGGAAACAGGACAACAAAGCCACCTGAACAGATACTTTAAGTCTTTCCCTGTTATCCTCTAACTGGTAGTTTTCTCTTCATGAAAACAATGTTGGTTTACAGGTTGTATACAGAGAAATATCTTTCAAAAATGGTTGTCATCTTCCATTGCTAATAATACAGCTGAAGTTACCAGCTTGCTTTCACGAGGTTATTTTAGAAGGACATCCATTTCTGCTCTTTTCTTTAGATCACTGGGAGATAGCCTTTGTGTTTCTCTACTGGAGAAGATGTTATGCAGCCATTTCTTCTGATTGGTGAACTCCTAGCTATTAAAAAATAATGGCAAAAAAGATTGTTTCTGTAAGGGTCACAGTTCAGGAATATAAAAGAATTTGGGCTGAAATAGTCTCAAGTGAAGTAATGAGGCCACAGAAATCAGAGGGAAGTTGTTATTTGGGCATATGTATGCTCATACATGCACATATGTGCATAGTGGAACATGGACAAAGCAACGAGAAGGTTAAAGCAGGTGTTAACAAGGGAATAAAGGTCAAGATTTGGGAATGTACATTTGTTCATGCCTTCCATGGAAAAAAAGGGAAATTTTTTTTTTGTTTTTAATAAGACCCCTTTAAGAAATTTATAATTTTATATTTTTAATGCTAAATCTTAAGAATAATAAAACAACACAAGCTTGCTATGCAATTTGACCTATGCTAAATCTTTGGTGTAGAGTATGTGAAAATTTTGATTTAGAGACTAGATTTTAATGAACATATTTACCTGTAAATCTTCAGAAAATTTCTTCATTCAAAATGACTGGAAATTTGGTAGGAGAGAGTCTGTATGTCTCGTGTATGACAAAGCAATTGAATTCTACCTTAAGCTTACATATAAAGCTTCAACTGACAGTTCTACAACACATGCCCTGAATTCTGTTTGATGCATATATCAATTTCCTTCAAATACCACAAGCTAAGAAAAACACTGTTAATTGCCAGTTTTTGAAATTGTCTAATGCCGGCTGCTGACTAATTAAAGCGAGCTTGTCTATATGCTGCTATTAATTACGTTATTTAAAACTTAGCCCCTTTTTCAATCTCTGTCTTCAATGCTATTATCTACCTACCTTGTTTGACTGGGAAAGGATCAACATGAGAAATTCCTTTCATGGCAGATGGGATTTTTTTTTTTTTCCCCAAATATTCCTATGACTATTGAGAAGATCTGGCAGTGTGTTTTATTTATGCTCCTAAGGATGATGGATATGGCTCTTTCTGTAGATTCAGTATATGTTAATTCTTGCTGTTGTTTTTCAGACTTTATGTTCTGTAAATGGAAAACTTAAATAGCAAAAAACCATTTAAATAGAAAGCAAAAATTATAAAGAACTGAGCTGTAATCAAATGGAATATTAGGCAGAATTTCAGGCCACCATGACTGCAACAGAATTTTTGCTCTGTGTGTCCCCAAAAAGACAAAGCCTCAACCAGCATAACGTGTGCCCTCAAACAGCAATATGATGCATTTTCTTAAGGTGAGTTAATGAAAATAATTACACCTTCTGAATCTCCACAATAGGGCTGGTCAACAATGGGAAGCTTTGGTATGAGGTGGAATATGTTCTTTTATATATGGAAACAAAAGGTTGTAAAGAAACATTTAAATATATATATTTTTAAGTAGAAAAGAGGGTGATATTGCATAAAGACCTTTCCATTTAATAGAGAATTAAAGGGTTTGGCACTTTTCAAGATGTGGAATGTGAATTTGTTAGAAATATTGCCCTTCTCAAACATCAGAGTAGGCTTCAACTGCTGTCATGTCTTGTACCTTCTAGGAGGCATTCCTTCAAGTACTAACTTGCTAACTGCATAAAACATGAAAAAAAAAGGCAGCCTGTTTAACACATTTGAAAAATTATCACAGTGCACATGAAACATCACAGAGAGAATCACAGAATCCCATGGGCAACAGCTCAGTGGAAATCTGTGGTTGTGGTCTTTAAGGGTGAACCTCAGCAGACCAAGGGAGTTGTTCATGTTAGGTTTTAGCGGCTGGTAGTTCTTGTTGATATTAAATGCTCTTGATTTTCAAGCAACCAAAGAGAAAGTATTCTTACATAAAGTATCTGTTAGAGGTAAAGGGCAGGAGGGCAAATTCTTTAACAGCTGTTCAATAATACTGAAATATTATTCTGGAATATTTTGGTGAGCTCAAGTAACTGAATTCCTCATGATTCAAAATTTGTATCTGGTATTTTATGGGTAATTTTAGAGAAGAAAGAATTTAGCCCAGCATGTATTTACAACTCCAGTGGCTTGTAGTATTCATCACAAACAGCAAGGTTGTACATATTTCCTCTTACCACAGATTTCTTTTGTTTCCTGAAGTCACTATCAATAATATGTCAACCATACATCCCAGATACTTGGCTTTTAGAATAAATATGTCTTTTCTACTTCAATGACATAAAGAGTGCTTGGAGAAAGCTACAGTTCAAAACAATTTATGAAGAACAGTATGAAATAACAGTCAGCCTCTAAAGACTTGTTGCTCTATGAAATTAATTACAACCTCCACAATGGCCCTTCATTGAAGGAAGTTCATTTTAATCTTACCTTCTGTGAACTTTTCATGTACTCAAACAGATGAACTTCTGAAGAAAAAGGTGTGAGATGAGGTTAACAGGAGAGGGAGTGAAATTGGTCCATGAATGGGTCTGTATGTTAGAAGGTTAGTCACAATACGGAAAATGTTAAAAAGCTGTCTAAAGTCCAAAGAAATGTTTCTTTTGCTCTGTGAGACTGATGAAAACCACACTAAAGCCGCAGACTTGATATGCAGCAACAGTAGAATGCATCTCTAAACATATGAAAGGCACTGGGCTGAAACTGGACAAAGCCTTTCACAAGTCTCACCTTTCAGTTTATTCTCTAGGGGATTGCTGTTTCAGAAACTGAAAGATACTTTTCCATATTAAAAAGGTCTTTTTTAACTAGTGCCTTAGTTTATTGTTGACTCATTCAAGTGGAACCCAATAGAGCAACTGAATTTTATTTGGAAATCCACTTAGGGCTTAACAGTTTTGGCAGTATAACTTTCCTCTGGCTTTGGGAGAATTTTCTACAGCTTTTTACCATGTAAATGTGCCCACTGAGTGATTCAGTTAGAAATTTCCATGAGAATACACCCTGACATCAAGAGCCATAGCTATGCCCCAGCATAAACTTTCACACAGGATGGGCTGAAAAGCTTTCTGGGAATCACTAAACATGCAAACTGATTACTTACATCTTTTCCTTTCTACATTAAATGTTCAAGGTGAGCATATGTTTCTAAGTATACCTTGCTGTTTTAGCCACTGGTGGTTTGAAGTAATTTCTCACTGATATTATCTTGATTGATACACACTTAGAGCTTTTCCCACGTAGAACTTTAATGACATTTTCTGTGCCGCTCATGCTTGTCATACTTTGTTCTTAAACAGTAGGAAGTCTGTGGTTTTATTTCCTCCAAGATATTTCTATCATTTCTGTGTAAATCTGAAAAGTTTCTTTTACACTATCTGATATTCTAATAGAGATCTGTTTCTTCTAGTTGATCAGTTTTGCCATGCTTTCAAGATGCTAAATGCTATTTAGATCCTATGTAGTTTGATGGCATAGATATTTTTAAAGGTGGTTGCAGTTCCACTTGACATCTGCATCTGCTATCCTAGTTTTACCTTTCTGCATAGAACTACTTGTATCAGTAAAGTTTTCATAGATGAGAATTTTGGAGACTGACTCCTTTGGGAGCTGGCAGTTGTGTGAGAAGGGATGGGGACCTTGAAGAACTGACAGACTGACCTGGCTGAGCATTGCTGAGTACAGGGGACAAAACTGAACATTTTAATTGGGGCCAGAATGGGTTGTCTGGAAAGGAATAGAGAAATTTGTTTTGAAACCAACTGATTTAAGAAAAGGAAAAGTGGTTTTGTTAAGCTTTGATTGGTAAATCTGAGATATGGGCTAGCAGAAGTTCTTATAAGGAAGAATGACAGTTTTATTTTGCATCTCATAATTAGAAGGAAATAAATTACATTGAATTGGCAGCAATTTATTGGCTTTGGTATATAAATTTACAGGGAAAAAAATTTTTTTTTGGCTTTGCATGGGCAATGGTATGCCAATTGAAAAGAACCAGCACAAACTTGAGAGCCTAGTATTTCAGGTAGCCTTCAGGTGGATCTAAATAAGGCAAGCAAATATGTCTCTTTTGCTGACTGCAGATCAGTTCATTTCACCATTTGTTCTTCTGGAAAGCTGTACTTTGTCTTACACGTCTGATGGTTTTCTTGCTGTTTTATTTCCTGCCAGCACTACTTAGCTGAATCTATATTAAGGTGTGGCCTGTATTGTATCTAACTTGTCTACTTATGTAATTCTATGCATGTATCTATCCTTCAAAGTACATCAAAACCTGCTGCCTAACTTACTTGAGGCTGCGAGGTTAATGGCAACTCTCTAGAATACCAAAGAACACACTGCAATATAAGGAGGGGACCTGCTACAGTACATTTCCTTCAATATCATTCAGGCATTACCCGAAGGGATCTGGCTATTCTCAGAAAATCAGCACTGCTTTAAGGTTTCTCTTTTCAACCATGTTTACACATGTAGATCTTAAAATATTTTGAGCCATGCATGAATATTCTCTTTGTTACTGTTGCTGAAATCACTGCAGCAATGTTCAACAAAGAAATGCTTTCCTGAAAGTAACTTGAAGAATTTTGATTTAACCTTGTAGGACTCACATTTTAAATCCTGTATGCATGAATTTCAAATTTCAACTCCAAATTCTGAGCGTATTCAGTCTGAATGCTTCTTCAGTCCTTTGTAGAAGTGAAATTACTAATTGGATCCAAGTAAAGAAATTAAACTCCATCTACAGTTCAGATGAGTTTGGATCCTTCTTTTTGTTTTTGTTTTTTTGGTTTTTTGTTTTGTTTTGGTTTTGTTTTTGTTTTTATTAACGTCCACTTCTTACTACACTGACTTCCAATTCCCATTTGCTTACCTAACTTGCCTTTGATAACTTGTTTCCACTGACACAATTAGTAGATGAGTGACACATTCATACTGATCAAAGTATCTGTTGAAATGTGTTGCCATGGCAACAGTACGTCCAGAGAATTTTGTCAGCCAAGATTAGTTATTTTATAGAGTTTTTAAGTGTGGCCACAGATGCATCCTATGGCATTGTATATTTCCTTTGCTTTAATATGAGGGTAACCCCCCCCTGTGTTTCCAGGCATAAACCATAGAACATAGATTGGAGGAAGAAAGTCATTCTCTTACCAAGATCTTAACCTCAGGAACTGGCTAATGCTAGAGAGAGGTTCCCTGGGACCCAGTCCAAGAGGGACCACTGGTATGTCAGTTAATTTGTCATTTTGAATATCAGTTGTACAGCTAAGGATAAAGACTCTCATTTATGTTTTCTGGCAATATAAAAAAAAAAAAAAAAAAAAAAAAAAAAAAAAAAACTATTTTACAATAGTTGCTGCCAAACCACACAACTAATAAATAAACAACAGAAACCAAACATCCTGCTAATGAAAATCCATTCTGCTAAATGTCATCAAAATGATACTTCAGCAGTGATGAATTTTGTAGTAATATGTCCAAAGACATAAATTGTGCTTTCAACATCTACATGCTATTAGGCAATTCTCATATCCATTGTGGATTTAATATTCTGACTACTGTTACTTCCATTTGATTGCTGTTGTTTTGTAAAAAAAAAAAAAAATTAAAAAGGCTTTAAAATGGGCTTTACTACTAAGTAATTAAGTATCAGCTAACTTGTAAGTAAAACGTTCTTCTCTGAGCATACTGACAGTGAACGATTTTTTGCTTTTTTTTAATAACACAAGCTAGATTTCTGTGCATTGATTCCAGGAAGATGTTGGCAATATTGCTATGACAGCATAAAATTTAAAAGAAATTAAAGAAACTTTAAATGGAAAAGAATTTTGTCAGTTGTGTTTTGAAGTTTGGTGCTCCCTACCCTTCCTGGATGTTCCGATCATTCTCTTTTTTGCAACATTGTTTTGTTTAATACAGTCCATAGGTAGTTAATCAGTTCTCATTTCTGCCCTCTACATTCTCTTTCAGTGAACATTTGGCTCTGAACCAAGCCTCTTCTCCAGTAGTAAATAACCCAATCCTGTGTAGTTACCCAGGGGTGACTGCTTTTTTCCTTCTTTCTCTTCACGCCACAGTACCCTGAAGAAAAAAAATTAGTCTCTTCCTCTCACTGATGCCTGTGGCAACACATTCCTGCCCCTATGATCTTCAGCCAGGAAAAGAAGCCTGGTTTAATGACCTTCTTCAGAGCACCAAAATGTTTTGTAGAAACTGGTATTTCTGATTTTGTGTTGCTCTAAGCAGAAGTATTTTGCATAATCAATTTATTTTGGGCAGATCTCATATCAGAAGAAAAATTTCAAAATGTCTTTTTCCTAATTTCTAGGGGACAGTAATATTTTTAATATCACAGGTAAAGTTTAAAAGGAATAATTGATATTGTAAAAGATAATTTTGTTAATTACAATTAAATTCATAGTTGCTCAACTGTTTCTGAAAAAGTATAGAACCATGGTAAATTCATTAAGTAGACCTGCTCGGTTAATAAATCATAAGAGTAAGTGTAATTCTTAGCTATATATTTCAGTGTGCTGTTATAGTTTTTTTCTATGAAAAATAAAATATACAATTAAATATAGCTCTGTTGAGAGGGTTTTTTTTAAATCTTGGCATGCTAAAGACTATTGTTTGTTCTTTATTTTCTAGTTTGAGTACTGTTTCCTGAGTATTGTGGATCTGCCATGGAAAACTCACTGTACAGGAGAGTGGAGGACGAAGAAGATACGAGTATCTGTATATGTGCATGAAAGGAGTTGGTTGCAGCTAAGGATCACATTCACAGAAGAGCTCAAAGAGAGGCTTATAATGGGGAAGAAAGTAAAGAGAACATATGGAAGACAACAAAGTTATATTCATATTCCTGAGACCATATTATATTAAGAAGTGTAGTACAATCTGATGGCTATTATATGATTCAAATAATATTATTCAACATTCTATTCCAATAATATTATTTGTCTGGGACAGCAATTATAAAAGATCATCATATCTTCAACTATAACTCTATCTAACCTCAAGCAGCTTTCGGCAAAAGCAGCGGAATCTATAAAGACAGATTACACACCAGAAAGAATAAACAAACAGAACAGTACCAGAACGCAGTGGTTCATATAACCATGACATCTTGTCATATTTCCATCAAAACTAAAAGAGCTAAAAAGGACAAAAAGCCAAAAAAAGGACAACTTTTATGAAAAAATAAGAGGAGCAACAAGAAACCAGACTGATAAAATGAAGCATTCTTTAAAATAAACTACAACACAGATATAGACAGAGGGCAGAAGAGATGTGACACAAAGGCTTTTAACAAATAGTCAAGGAATTACAAATGCACAGTGTTTTGCCCTGAACAAATTAATTTGTCAGGAGCTTGAAGAGTTCTCGGGTTTGGTGGTTGGGGTTTTTATTGGAAAGAAGGTTGTTTTCACAGAATACACCATGTGTGCATAACAAGTCATCTAAATCAATGTTGTACATTGTCTTTAGGCAATTATTTTCTCTGCTATTTGTCAAAGGTAAGAAGTAAATTCCAAGCAATTTTGAACTGTTATTTTGTTGTAATTATCCTTCCTTTTTAAAAAGATACTGTGATTTATGATGCAAAATGAGTGCTTCAGGGTTACTTTCTGGCATTCATTATGTCAAAGAGAGAAACAATTAAAACCCAGGTACATAAGAAACTGGTAGATGCAGCACAGCCTGAAATTAATTTGAACACTGAAGATTTATAAATGCACTTTGTGTACTTGACGGTAGCATTAGATCTATTGTCTGCCATCCGAGTACAATGTACTCCTATGCTAAAACTTAATTTTATCCTTTGCCAATGTTGTAAGAATAGCCTTGTAACAGTGTGTGTGTGTGTGTGTGTCTGTGTCTGTGTCTGTGTCTGTGTGTACATGTACAAGTGTGTGTGTTCTGCATTCTTCCAGGGAGTAAAGTATCAAATTTCGTAGGATCCAAGAGGGTTAATGGCGCTCACTTATGGGGAACAACATTAATATTATTGTCCAGAGCTGTGAAAAATACACAGCAATAAGAGATATCTTAAAAGTAGTAATTTAATCTGTTCTTAGGGTTATGTTTTCTGAGTTTCTCTGGCAGGAACTGGCTATGTGATTTCCATTAGTATCCCCCAAGAATTTTTACAGCTTCTGGATTACAGCTAATGTAAATCCCACTGGAAATGCTGTAACCATACCTGTCATCAACAACCTAGCCTATAATATCCACACCAGTTTGCTTTTTTCACTTGACTCACCTTCCCTGCCATTCCTCACTGTCCTCACATGGCCTCACTGTCCAAGTCCACTCTTACAAAAATAAGGGAGGTCGTAGACTTCCTTTTGTTGCCTTTACTTGAATGTTAGAATATTCTCCAATCTGGAGTTTTGGGGCATGAAATTAGCTATATGACCGTAAACTCATGTTTTACTTCAGAAAGAGGAAAACAAAACGGTTTTGGGTTTGGTTTTTTTTTTTTTTTTTTTTTTTTTTTTTTGTACAGAGATAAGAACAATGCATAGTTTTGAAACTATTTTTTCTGAAGTACTTGACAGTTTATGAATGTGAGGGCATATTCATAAAGATTAGTTTTAGTCATTAAGAGGCTAAACTCTAATTTGCAAAAATCCTTCCAGAAATAGGCCAGGAAAAATAAAAGCAAGCCCATTTTTGAGTCAAAGGAGGATCCTTTCTCTCTTTTGCACTCTCACTCTCTTTTCATTGCCATTAAATACAGAACTATTTTAGGGACCTTGTCTCCAAAATTGTAGCTAATTAGTTGTTGAAGATGACCTTGTTTCAAGTGGTACAGTAGGACCCAGTGACTTCTGAACCTGAATCTTAGGGCCTGAATGCTTCTATTATTCTATTTTGATCTAACTTCATTGAGAGTATTGACTGTGATGTTATTGATGATACTCTCCCTCTGTTAAGCAGTACATTTTTTCATTATACCTTAGCCTTATATACTTATGCATTTTAGGAGAGATAATTGTTGTTTAAATATACTGGTCAGCAATAACACAATAGTTTTCCTCTGACAAGCATACTGAGGATGTTTTGCATAAGTTGGAGAGCAGTCAAAAGAAACTATGTGTGCGTTTCAAAACCATCATGATTCCGTTCTCCATACAAGTCATCACCAAAATAATTTTGCACAATTCTGTACATCTTATCATGAATTTTTGATTGGTAGAGTTGATAGCTTGCACATTTCTGTACACTTGAATCCATTGCTAAACAGTACATAGTCACTGATTATACAAGCTGCTTTTGATAAGCTCCAGGACAGCTTTGAGAGATGATGATCCAGTAGTCCCTAAATGTTTTGGTTCATGTCGATGTCAGCTGTCCTACCACAGCCTGTTGGATCAGAGTGCTCAGTGATTCTCTAAACTCAGCTTCTTTCTGCCCAAGTTTTAGTATTCTCCTATTTCCCCTATTTAGAAAAATAACAACAATACAGTGATTCTAGATGACATAGTGGTCCATAACACACTCCATACTTTAAACTCAAAGAATAAAATTTACTAATGTTAATAAATTTGGGGCAGATTTTTGTCTTATCTTTCTAACATGTTGGATACAAAAAAAGGGTGCTGAATCCAATTATATCAGTCTTGTACAATGATCATATATGATTTGCATCTGCTGCTTAAAGCACTGAGGGCAGGCAAAAAATAACTCACATCCTTCTTGTCATTGAATATTTGATTGATTGATTTCCTTATTCTGATCTTTGGCTCAGAGATCCTTTGATTCATGTAGATGGTCTTGCACAGTAAAGAGATTACTTGGTTTATAATTCAAGTTTGTAATGTGTTGGGGTTCTTTCTGCATTATGTGACCAAGAGTTTGATGAGACTAAACTGCCATTCATAAGATAGCACAGCTATTCTTTATATTGTTGGAACTCGACACATGCAATTTATGTGTTTGGAATTAATGTCTGTGCTAGATCTCAACAAGAAGGTATAAGGCAACATACCAATAAAAGGTAGTAACTTTTGACATTAAATCAATTCTAAAACTTTCTCATCTCCTATGGAATTTAAGCGTAAATGATCAGGCTCAATTTACAATATTTTGTTGAGCAAATTCTGTATGGGATTATCAACTGGATTACATACAGATGGTTAGTGATCCCTATTCTCTCCTCTCTATTGAAGTTGTATTTTTTTTTTTTTTTTAATTTTTAAAAATTATCCTCCAATATTTTCAGTCAATTTCAGGGAATGTGGCTGAGTGGGTGTATTAGTTCTATTTTTGTTCATATTCTTTTCTTGCTCAGTACCCTGCTTTGAGCAACAGTTAATGGGTTTACAAATAAATTCTTCATTCAAGAGACAATGTCTTTGTGTCTAGTTTCTTTTCTGCACCACTTTATCCTTGTGCATATCTGTCAGCAACTCAGCCAACACCTCAGAAATCCTTTATCTTTCTATACTTTTTTCTGACTGAAGATTTGCTTTATGTTGCTCCATCTTGCTCTTTTCATAGCCTATCTTACTTAGACTTCAGCTTGAGGCTTTGTCTTTCTTCTGAGATCTTGCCTTGTGCCATAGATCATAAACAACCATCTTGATATGGACACTAGTTCCTGATTGAGAATGGCTTCATACAGATTCAAATATCTTATTTAATGTATAGTTCAAGAAAACAAATTATAAAGAATTCTAACAAGTATTCTTAATTCAGTTTTCTTTGGTAAGAAATGCATCTCTTCTTTCATGCACATAATTGAATTCTAAACTATACCATCTTACACCACTAAAAAATTTCAGAGGAAGATAGTCCCTGGAGTCTCCTCCTAATAAAAATTTCTTTCAACTAAAGACTTATTAATCAAAGCTCAGAGAGTATGAAACTATGGGAGCCCCTAGCACTGAAAGACAGAGGTTGGTTTTAATTATTTGGATATATTTTTAATTTTTTTCATGGGTTGAGATATAGATGATAAATCAAGTAGAAAATGAAAGTTGAAATTCAGCCATGTTTATACACCAATGAAAACTGAGCTTCGGTACTGTTTTCCAAACCATGTATAGATGTACATACATGTCTGTCTACACAAATGAGGTTTCCCTCCCAGTTTGTGTGTGCATCAATCCTATATCCTCATCTTTCCCTCACTTTTCATAGCAGATAAGCAATTCCAGTTCAGGTTGGTATTGTTTTATTGCGTATCACAAATGGGAACTGAAAAAAAAAAAAAAAAGAAAAAAGTGAATGTGCCATTCACTGAAATAATATTTGCTTTATCAGTTTGAATAACATCTGCACTTGCTGCTTCAATCTTTCTACCAGTGTTTGACCTCCATTTTGTCTCCTATCTCTACTTATTATGAGTTATTATTTAAGCTCTAAACACAGAAGTCTATTATGGTCTTTGACCCTGGTCATTCATGTATCTTCTACATCAAGATCTTGCACTTACCTGTCCTCTCATAAATTAAACTAGATTTCATATTTATCGGGTAGTCAGAAACAGAGCTAAGCAGAACTGGCTTTCAACTTTTGGCAGACATTAAATAATCAATAATGAAAAAGGCAAACTACTTACACAAAAGATACTATAAAATATGTTTACATTAAAGAAGGTCTCTCTTTTTCCACCTTTACCTCTTGGATACCTTCCTATGAATTTGATGCAGGTTCTCTTGTACCAAAAAAATGTGGCACTTCTACAGAAGCAACATTCTAGTAAAAATATGCAACAGCCAGATAATCCTCAAAATGCAGGATCATATTATTGGAAGTAAGCTTTCCTGCTGTTATTACTTCTGGACTTGGAAGTACATCTCCAAAGAGCAGATATCAGCCTTAGAGTTATGTCAAAAACTGTAGCTGTTGTACCAACTAGAATAGTCTACATTGTCACGGAGTTATATGTCAGGAGGGCAAATGGAAAGAGAAAGTACATCAGGAAAGTATTTTAAATGTCCATACACTTCATCCTCAAAGAGAGGATGAAGTCTTCCTGAGAAAGACTGGGGGAGATAGCTGCTGCTGTGGGAGAGGCATCAGAAGAAAGACTAGGTCTATGGAGGAAACTTCGGGCATATAAATCCAGATATTTTTAGACAAGTCTGTACTCAATGTGTTTGCACTCTCCCCTACAGGTATCCAGTGGTTTGGATGCTAGGATATCGGTCTGGTCACTAGTTTGAGCTCACCCAGGCAGAGGAAGCCATGAGTCTAAGTCCTCTCTCATTCTGTCATAGAGTATGTGAGGGCCCTTATGAACAAAACTCCTTCACCCCCCTCTCCTCCCTGCCTCCCAGCTCCTGAAGTGGAAGAGAAACATTTAATTAATATTAAGTAATGAGACCTAGAAATTAGCTTTAGTCCCAAACAAAATTTTTGTTTCAGATATATCTAAGTAGTTTCACTCCTTGGTATAAGAAGGAAGTTTGTATAGTTGATGGTTTCTCAGGACAGCAAATAGCTGTTCTGGTCCTCTTGCAATCTGCAAGTAATCTACTCATAAAGGTTTATCTTTGAAAAATCACCCATCCTTTTTTTGGAGTTCCATCGAACAGGTTTGTAATGTTCATGTGAATGATTGAAAGCCATCTTTTGAGCATGCTAATGTGATTTCATACATTAAATTGTCTCTTAATAGCAGTAAAATTGTGTTTTCTGTCATCCAGGGTTTATACATTTGCTTTAATAATTATAAGAGCAGGCCATTTTCTGGATAATTGCAAACACTGGAAATTCACATTTAAGCTTATGCATAAGGATATTATAGGTACTGTAAATTTTATGCTTTATGAAAGATACAGTATTAGTCTGATACGTATCTTTAATGCACAGCCATTGATTGATGTGCCAGAGACTAATAAATTTTGTCTGAAGAGTTTCACTACAATCTGATTCTCATTCATTTGCATATGACTTCATTTTCTGAGCAGTGTGAGTGTAACTATTTCTCAGTAGCATTAAACTGAGCTAAATCTGACATGAATAGATTAATTCCGAGAGGTGACAGAGCAGAGGTACATAAGCACCACTGACAGTACTGAGAAGACTCAGGCATATCTGCAAGTTGTGCAGCTGATTCTGTAGGTAGTACAAAACTCTCCAAAGAATAAGGCATAATTTAGGGATTTTAAAATTAGCGAACACTTTTTATCTTAATCTCTGAATGCTGATGGTTTTTTTTCTAGCTGTAAAGAGGTGTTATGGTATGGTTTATTTTTTCATACTTTATAGTAATGATCAAATCAGAAAAATCTACAAGGCAATAAATATTTCTGGTTTCAGAGAAAGATTGGACAGAGTGCAGTAAATACATCCTAGAGACATGTATTGGACAATAATGATAAAAGAGATCTTGAATAGTTGTTCATTATGTAAACACTGTAGCAAACACAACTCATAAGAAAGAAGAAAAACGCAATCATGCAGTTTAGACTGTGTCCTATAATTTATGCCAAAATTCATTAAATTTTCAACAGAAGCTTTA
Organism: Athene cunicularia; assembly: GCF_003259725.1. NCBI lineage: Eukaryota > Metazoa > Chordata > Aves > Strigiformes > Strigidae > Athene > Athene cunicularia. Next base: position 108,015,095 of record NW_020799091.1, on the reverse strand, counting down.
ATGTTACTATTTTCTGACTTCTAATGTTTCATTCTGCAACCTTAATAATGGTTTTAAATGGTTTTTATTATAGCTTTTCCATGGTTTAGGGAAAAAAATACCCACAACACTTTGCAAAAAAAAATCAGACATGTAGTCTTAGGTCAGTTTGAGTAAACTTACTCCTGTAGTCAACAGAGAGAGAGAAAGAGAGAGATTACAAATGAGAGAATCCTCCAAAAGACAATTCAGAGCCTTGATATTAGGCCTAGGGTACTTTAGCAGCTAAAATCTCATGCATCTCTACTGAGCGTGTTCAAAGTATACATTAATAATTATTCATTTCAGCAGATTTTCTCTTCAATGGAAATAGCTCAGCAATATCTGCCGTGTTCCCAAATATTTATTAATACACAGAACCTCCAGAGAGGGTAACAATAATAATAACAACACATTATGTATTAATACAGTAATCTGTAGATTATTATCTGAGTTATGAGAAAGAAAGTTAAAGTTGGTATAAAACCAATGGAAATTAAATCACTTTCATAACAAGAAGGTCCTTGTAACTTAGGAATATCTCATGCTGCAAATACTGCCTTTAATATATATAAGAAGAGTGAGAAGTGAAAAAATTGTCATTTGAATACCAGTCTCCCTTCGGGTAGGTCCATATATTTTCAGAGAATCTATTAAAACTAAGAGCCTTTCTAACCTTGTGTCTGGTGTGTCAGTGTTTAAGAGGCACAAAGACCATGGTTTTGAAGTCCACTTCTAAAACCACTGTGTACAGAATTTATACAAATATATGTTCATTCAAGTGGATAAAATGGTTGTATATCCTAAACCTCCATATCTGGATCATATTTTCAAAAGCGAATATCCTGTCACACATTTCTAATGGTCACTATTGCAAAGGGATCTACATGCTAATCTGAACATCCATATACTCAGTTGTGTCAGACAGCATGTTTGCCACTGTACTACTCTCCCATCTCCTTATTAAACTGCTGTTAGTTTTCAGGATATCTCGTTTAACTACAATGTGCTTTGAGCCATAGCTGGCTTTCTAACTACTGGCAAACATCTTAAATGTATTCCCTACTTTCATTTGTTGAGGTTGTCTTCTTTCTTTTTCCAGCCAATCCTTACATGTAATGTTTTAAGGCTTGGATAGTTCTATTGTCAAATTTAAGTATGAAAGTCTAAAAATAAGACTTCTGTTCATGTTACTGAATGTTATCAAGCTATGACTGGGCAGGGTTGGGGCAACTACTGTAATTAGTTTAAAGATCAGTTCATCTTTGTCCTTTGTCATGATGACCAGGAGGTTAGTTAGTCTTAATGCAGTAGTGTTATGTAAGGAAACTGTCTTAAATTATCTGAAATAACTATTCATGCTCACCCACTGCAGTTTCATTTGTAACATCATTTGCTTCTGTTCAAGCAACTGCTCATTGTATTTGCTAGTTTAATTTTGATCTGTAACAGCCACCCATCACCCTGCTAAACTGTGCACTGATTTACATATGTTCATGACTCTCCAGTTCTGAATGAGAGAGAATAGTATTTACTAGCAAATACCGTTCTCTCTGCTTTGACCTTCCTAAAAACACTGTGGACAGTGATTTTTTTTGTTTTCTTTTCATATTCCAACCATACAACCCTTCTCATTGGCTTTCAGCATAGCAAATTAGACCAGATTACCTCTCTATGAGAATCTCCAGTTCTTAGTGATTATTACCTAAATGTTTAGCACCGATGAATAAGCAATTAATTTTCTTGTTCTTTTCCACCTCTATACCTTGAGTCTGACACATATTTGTCTTCCTTTCCACTGGCATTTTTAGTAGGTGATGTTTAAGAAGAAAACCAAGAACTGGAAGAAAGAAACCATCAAGTACACCTTGTACTTACAAAGCATAAGTTATGGCAAGAATGGTCCATGTGATTACTGTAATGAATCTGAAGAACAAGCCTATGAGTATAAATTCTCTTTCTGTGCTTTGCTTCCAGGCCCACATTTTCCTTGCCGGCTGAAGAACAGCAAAGAAATATGGTGATTGTCTATTACTGGGTTCATGAGAGGAGCTATTACAACTCAAGGTCTTTAGGCTCACTGTTGCCCTGCCTATCAGTGCTACATGATTAGTGACACTGTGGCCACTACATATGCACTACACAGAGCCCCACACATAGTAAAATCTGGCCCAACGTTCAGAAATCACTGAGCCATTCTTCTTCCAACAGGAGGAATATGTTACAGTCAGGATTTAATGGACTTTGTTCAGACTCTCTCTGCTTGTTGCTAAGTAGTTTCCCTACACCAGAAAGCAATCATAACTACAGTGAAGGACTGAGCACCACCTCTAATGTCAGGTGAGAAAGGACCTGAAGATGCAAGAAACATCAGGAATATGGAGGAACTCAGCTAAAAAGAAGAGAAAAAAAAAAAAAAAAAAAAAAAAGAAAACCTTCATTTAACATATTGCTCATAAACAGGACATTACTTTACTGCAGAAATACATGTTTGAAAGGTGAGTAGGAAAGCGTCGTCTCCAATTTACACCTAGGGCATAACAAGGTGATGATAATTGTCAGAGATCACAAACTGTGTGTGACAGAATAAGGAGTCTTGCTTTTCTTTGACATACTATCCTAAACTGTTAAGAAAAGTGAATCCCAGGAATTCAGTCATCTGATGGAAAAGTATACCAGAAATCCTTACTTTAAACTAGATAACACAGCTCAAATGTCACACATTGAAGACTTGCAGTGAAGTGTTGTGAAATGCGATGCAGACCAGAATTGTTAATAGGAATTATTCAGCAAGTGTATTTATGAGAATCATAAATAACTCGCAAACAGGGAGGAGGGAGTGAAATTAACCAAATCAGCAATTCATTATGAATTATTAGATCACTCTTAAAGGAGAATAACAACGACTGGGGTCTCCTCCTGTCTCAACAGTAAGGTGAAGTGCGGTCAATCTGTGCAGACAGCCTGGGGCACAGGAGCTGTAACAATATCAGACCCCTGTCAGAGAGCTATTCCAGACTGGCTTCCTTGCGTGGCACATACAGAAATACCCAGAAAAATAGGGAAGGAAGGAAGCAAAAAGGGAAAGGAGAAAGCAAGCAAACAAATAAAACTCAAACTCAGACTAAAATCCCTAGAATTATTTTCAAAGATTAAGGTGTTTTCAAAGATTAAGGTGTTGGAGAATTTTTTCTCTAACATTTTATCTGTGTTATTTCACTTCATGAATGTCAGAAGGAAATGCTAGTCTGAATATGGTCTAAATACCAAAAAGATTCTTACATTTTAGATAGCTGGGGTCAAATTATTTCAAAATAAATGCTGGGAAAGGACATGATGTTTGCTCTATATTTTCTAGCAGGTCCTACAAATGTGATGGCAAATTTCTAATATTAAGTCTATGTCCATTATCTTTACCTAATAGTTATTACCCTATCTATACAAATCATTGTCTTATCCACTTTTTCTTGCAATGCTAAATTCACGACTATAGCCATTTGATTTGGATGTTAACACAATACGCTCTGCATTGTCCCACTCACTGGATACCTATGACCCTGAGGGTCAAGAAAGCTATCAAGTGATACAGCAGTCTATTGCCCATGCCATGATGATTAAAAAAGGATAAGATATTGGATGTTGATGGGGACCATAATTTTTTTTCTCATTAATTAGCATGATTAAAAGTATTTTCTCCAGTTACAGATAACTTCTGAAGGGGACTCCAATCTTGATCTAAAGTCAGCAAGACGTGGAAAGTCCAGCATTTTCCCTGTTAATTTTCATCAATTTTTACCTTTTCAGCTAAAGATATGTATTTTTAATTTTCAGTTTCAGCTTTTATTCATCAATTATTTCTATACTTGTTTCTTTCCCCAGTATGTCAAAGAATCCTTTGTTCCCTGGTGTTTTTTCCCTATGCATGTGCTTATAAACCATTATCAAATCACCTTTCAATCTTCCTTTTTATAAGCTTAACAAAATGAGTGCTTTAAATTTCTCACTGTATGTCATTAAGTCTCCAGCCATTAAATAATTTTTATGGCTCTTTTTAGCACCCTCGCCAACATCCTTTAAATATATGGAGACCAGAACAGCACTGAGTATTGCAATAACAATCACACGGAGGTAAGCTCACCTCCCTCTACCCCTATGTTTATATACCCATGGATGGCAATAACCCTTTTCCCACAGCACCACATAAAGGCATTTGGAGTCATATATTTGCTGTGACCCCTAAATTCCTTTCAGAGTCACTGCTTTCCAAGACAAAATACTCCATTCTCTAGGCTTAACTTGTATTTTGCAGTCTGTTACCTGGCATTTGGTGAGAGAGAATGAAAAACACTCTAATTGAAGGGTACCTGTTTGCCAAGTATAGTAGCTCCTGCAGTCATCTTTTTTTTTTTTTTCCACACCATCAGTCCTCACTTCTTTTGCTAGCTTATCAGAAGTGACTTTATGTTCACCTGCATGTAGATGATGGAAATGTTTTCAAAGTTTGCTGCTAAAAGCTTTCTCAGATCCCAGGCAATAAAAGCAGGCAGAGGTTGGCACCACAGGCTGGGATTGGGCTTTGTTTCAGTCATATAAAAGGTATCTTCTTACAAATGCCTCCAAAGACACACCTCAAATATGTCTCTGCTTTCCATAAAGCTAAATGAAGACAGAACTCTACTACTGGAGAAAAAGCATAAAATGAGGATGGGATGTCCTTTTCTATGTCTTATTATTTGTAATCCTTGCCTAACCAGTCATAACCTGTCTAGAATTTTTGACTCTCTTCATGTATTTTCTCCTTTTCAGAAAAAAAAAAAAAAAAAAAAAAAAAAAAAAAAAAAAAAAAAAAAAAGGGGGGTATGCTACCTGAGTCATAATTTATGGTCAGTAGAAGCTGTTTGCTGAAATTCTGGAAGCTGCTTTAAATAACTGTCTAAGCAACTACAGCGGTTCCTTCTGCCTTTAAAAAAAATTGTGTGTGTGTTGCCTTTAAGAAGAATTTGGGTGCATTTGCTAGTGGATACTTTCTGATAGCTGTGGACGTTTTTGTGCACTTGAGTTCTCTGGTCAACAGCAAAATAGGTTTGAGTATAAGGCTGTCAGGATATGGGTGAATGTTCAAGTGTTGCCTGTGCCAGTGTCAGTGGTGTCTTCACAGATAAAGAGAATGAATGTAAAGGTTGTGAGATGAAAGAATCATCTGACTTGGAGTCAGGTCTGCTGGGAGATTTATGGACAAAAAGAAGAAAAATTCCTGGGGAGAATGAATCATTCAAGGCCAGGAAAGAGGTAGGCTAACGTCTGAAGGACGGTCCTAGGGGAAGAAAGGCAGATCTGTCTAAATGATGGGGCAGATATCCCAATGGGATTAGAGTGTCAGGCTCAGAAACAAAGAGGCTAAGATTAGAGTTGGTGCTTACGGCTTCCCCCTCCAGTCTAGACTTCATTAAAATTGCAGGAACTGAATCAGTGTGTGGAAGTTACATGACCTTGAGGTCACACAATAAGCTTGTTTCATAAGTCATATGCAGTTTCCATCTCTGCTTCCTCATTCAGTTTCTCTCTTGTTCTCCCTTTCCACACTTTGTAGCCTCTAGTCCTATACTTTTCCTTTGAGACCTTTATCATATCTCACTGTCTTCATCACTCAGACTTCTTGTTCCAACCTTACAGGCCCAGGCTCTTCTCCCATTGCACCCTAAGAACCATAGTCCTTTCTGCCCAAGGTTTCCATTTCATTCTCTGCCTCTCCATGCTTTACCCTGGGATCTTTCCTCTTGTATTACTGCTCGACTTAGGTTTCTTACTACATCCCGCTTGATTCCTTTGTAGGATGTCACAGGGAGAACTAGAGCAACAGACTCTGAGTTTTCAGTGCAGCTGCTGAACCAAGCATGGCTTGAAGCATCTTAGAAGACAGCTGCAGGGAAAGTCATTCTCAGCCCAAGTGGAGCAATGTCAGTGCAGATGGTATCCTTTAGGAATATATAACTGTTAAAAGATTTAACAAGACACTACCAAGCGTGTGCAAACAGTGATTTCTGAAAGATGTATAAAATCATGAGAATGCTAGGGTTTTCCAAAGAATATATTTTATGTTTGTTTGTTTGTTTGTTTGTTTGTTTTTAATGGCTTTAGAAAATCTTTGCTTTGCTTTATGCAGAAAAGGTAAGAAAAAGTTTCTTAACAAAATGATAAAATCAGTTTGCCTAACTTGATCTTACTTTGCAGTAACAATTTTGAAACAAGGCAGAAAAAAAGATATCATTTCAAAATAAAATGAGTCACAGCATTTACTCTATATACCTTTTAGTATAACTAGCTATTTGAAATTATCCAGGGAACCAGAATTAACACACTTAGCTGCTGAGGGAAAAACAAACCAACACAGAAATCAATGATATTTTCAACAATATCTTTAAATGCTGACGAATCACAGCTCCATGGCATCCTCCCTAACCCAGTGGTGTGACATTGTTCCGGTGCTAATGCAGAGGGTCACTCATTCAAACAACTCCCTGCAGCAAATAAGCTTTTCTTAGAGCTCTTCTACTCAAGCAAAGACAACCCCAAGGTCTATTCAGTTTTTGACTTCCAAATCTTTATCTGTACCATGTAGCACTTCCCCAATAATGGAGACTGGTTTTTGTTCTCCTGGATTTATCACTGTTCTATAACTATGTTTAACTGCATTATAGATTTTAGATTTTTTAGATTTTAACTCCATTAAATCATCTCTTCTGCAGACACAATCTATATTGATCTAGAACTCAATTTTTCTTAATTTGGTTTCTGATAGTACTGTATGAAAACGTTTACACATGTAATTTAGTATGTATTATGAAAGGGTAATCTATCAAGACATATTTCTCTCTTGAATAGATAACTTTTTATTTTCTTCTCCTAAATTATCCCAAATAGAAACAAAATCTCTATCACAAATAAGCATTAAAGAACTAGTTGTGGATACCGTTCATTCTGCAGTTGTGCCATTGTTTCCTTCTCCGTCTATTCAGGGATTTACCGATAGATTTCTTTTTAAATATTTAAAGAGCTGATTTACCTGCTTTGACGTTTGCTCTGAATCTTTATGAAGTGATGTCTGAACTTTATTTTATGGCAAGTGACACAACACATGCATTCTAAGGCATCCCAAACCTAGATCTTTATATCAGGCTAGCCATGGAAAAAAGCAATAAATCCAGAATAAATATATTGATTTCAAAGGGTGTATTCTGAGCTGACAGACTTATATGAGAAAACAGTGTTTGGCATATTGATTTCTACTAACTATTTGTATTTGCCTATGTGATCATTACACCATGCTTGTAGTCTGAAATGGTTTCTCAAGGTTGAGTTTACATCAAGTTATAAATCTTTGGAGTTTATAAAGTTCCCCAAGTACTAAGCATGCATTAAAATCACTATTTAAGAAATGTTAGGCAGGGAAATGGGAAAAATCAGGAGCATTTTCTCATTTAAAGTCCACTTAGCAAACAGCCTGAGAGTAAATGGAAAAAGTCAAAGGTGTATCTTGGTCTATGGTGTGGTCTATCAAAGTTCTATGGTAGACCACTAATTTGAATTTTAAAAAGTAGGTTGTACTCATGGATGTGGAGAAAAAGATTGCTGGGGTATAGAATGCTCCCCAAATCTCACCTTGGAGAAACCAGTTCATAAGCAGATCCGCTTACTCTGTTGTTTGCCAAAAGAAAATTTAAGTCAAATATAGCTTTAACCATGGCAAAATTTATAGCTCTTCCCCTAGAACTAAAAAGTAGTTAAACTGTGACTACATGTTAATTCTACACACAGAAGAATATATGCAGACTACATAGAGGTCTTTTTTCAAAATTCTGTGACAAAGTTGTTCTGAGGGTCCAAATTCCCAATATTCTGATACAATTTTGATTTTCCTTGATCTGCAGTATACATGCAACATAACACCACATCGCTTTATTTTGATGGTCACAAACCCAGTGGCAATATGTATGACCAGAAACATGCTTTGTGAATCAAAGTTTGAAAAGTAATAAAAAAGAACACTAAAAAAGGAATAACAATGACTGTATCTTCTAATCAAACTTCCATGCATCAGAATTTCAATGGTTTATTCTAGTTTAGTCTCTCTTGCTTGCAGCAAGAGTTTCTCCTGTGATTCAAGTTTTTTTCTGCCGTGATTTAGCCTCATCACATCTCCTCTATGGCTAAAGAAGGCTTTGAGTGTCTGAAGGCCAGCTGATATTTCTCCACTATTACAGCTCCCAGAAACTGTGGCCATCAAAGGTTGTGATTCAACACCTTCTACCACTATTTTCTGACATGTTGTTAAGATGCACCTGGCTGCCCTTGGCCTATGGGACCATTTCGGCTTCTAGGGATCATTGGAACAACACAGTTCCCTGGGCTCATGGTGTTTTCCTGTGTTTTAAATATTAAGGGCCAGGACTCTCACTATATCTATGGCAACGTAGGATCCCCTATAGACAGAATTAACTCCCACGTTTCCTGTCAAGTTTGACTCTCCAGCAACTCTGTGCAGCTGGTGTGGTGAGAATTTGCCAGATTGCAGGAAATAATTATAGTAAAATTTCACAAAAAAGCAAATATGCAAACCAAAGCTAATTAGAATAGAAAAATGATCATAGTTATTGACCTTTACAAAATTCATACACTTATGGACTTCAGATGGGAAAATAAATACAACCAGGTGAAGGTGATGAGACTATGGATAACTCCATAGCAATCCTGCCTTTTTCTGCATCTCATCTTAATTCTGCTCAAGCACAGGATGGACTTTGTGCTTCAGGAGTCTTTACACAGAATTAAAGTCCAAGAACCTCATCGTAAATGTCTAGGGTTTTTTGTCTTTTTTGTTTTGTTTTGTTTTGTTTTGTTTTGGGTTGGGTTTTTTTGGGTTTTTTTTTTTTTTTGAGCAGACGAAGGAGAAAAATGGCACCTCAATTCTTTCTCAAACAGTTGTGAAAAATTCTGAGCTAAGCGAATCTTGCTTCAACTCCAGTTTCCTCTTTCAGCAATCAAATAAGGCAATAAAGTAATCTTTGCCCTTGCCCAGGTTGTTGTGCTTCCTTCTTTCTTGGAGCTCATTAATCCAGCAGAAATTAATCCATACCTTATTCCAGTTGTTTAGTGAGGTAAAGTGGCTCACACAGTGGTCCAAGGTGGCAAATGTTAACTGATAGGATGCCACAGACTCAGGAGAGAGATGGAAAAATACCTCTACCTTTTTGGTGTCAGCAAACTATGATCGCTCATGTGGTTTTGCCCAATGAACACAAAGCCTTTTCAACAATCTGACTGCAGCACCTTTGTTTTTCAGCTGAAAATTGTGTGGTCTTTTTATCAAGAATACAACAGTGCTCCAGAAATATATTGGGCCTAGCAAATAAACAATCCAGGTTTTGACCTATTGAGATCTCTATCTTTTGTCCTTAAAATTAACTGGGTCAGTGTGAGAGACTGAAATGTCCTATGACTGTCTCAAAACTTGCTTGTGTCTGTGCAAACCTCCAAGAGAAGCTGCTGTGGCCTGTGAACTGGTCTAGGGGATGCTGCCCAGAGAAGCGGGAGTGTATTGAAGGATGCACCCCCCACTTCTTGGTGGTTGCATTGTCCGGACTCTTTACATGAGCCTCAAAGGGGCAGACATGGACTGAGCTGGCCCCATCCTGGAGACGTTTGTGGCTCTATTGTGTAGGCCAGACACCATGCACTCATTGCTAATGAACTGACAAGGGGCAAACCTTCCTGCCCTTGAAGCCGGATGCAACAAAACCTGTTGGACCAGAGGAAAAAAAAAAAAAACTAAAGGCGAGCAGATATGCTGATCAGCTGGTACGATGAACTTAAAAAGGCAGCAGATAATCTTGCTCTTTGTGTATCCACCACCGAAGGCAGATCTGTGTGCACCCACCACCGAAGAACGGAAGGCTGAGGACCAATGGGACGCCGCTGGATCCATGGTGGTGACTATTCTTGCAGCCCTATCCCACATCCTTGCTTTATTTCTGTCTTTTCCTCCCCTTCTGTCCTATCACTACCCCTCTTCACTTTTTTAATAATAAAAACCTATTTTGGGTGTACAGCATTTGACCTCGTTTGTGTCTTAATCTTGCTCTTGGGACTGTATCGAAACCTCCCCCGACATTGGATCAGGACAGTCAGCTAAGAATTTGTAAGGCCTAACATCACCACAAGTGATCCTTCTTATCCCACAGCAAGGATAGAAATCAGGTTTAACTAGTTGAGAGCAAAATGTAAGTTACAGCATGTGATGCTTCAACACAAGATGACCGATTCCTCACATCTCTTACTACTTAACACATGAGGGTAGTGCAAACAGTATCCTGCAAAGAACTTCTTCAGTAAAGAAGTGAAAGGTGTCAGTGAGATAAAATGCTGTCCAGAAAGAGGAATGCTTTCAATATTGTACGAATGAGTGATAAAATCAAGAATTACATGATACAGATTTTAGCTAAAGGTGTTATTTAGTAGGGATCAAAATAAAAAGAAGGAAAGCAAAAGCAAAAAAGAAAAATGTTAGGGCGACTGAAAAGAACATATTGAATTAACTTTTTTTTATTAGCTCATCTGTCTTTGCAAGAGATATTTGGTAGTTAAGTGAATGGTGAATGAGTCAAAGTCTACAAGGAGAGAGTTAAAAAATAATGAGTAGGGGAACAAAGCTGCTAAATCTCCACTTAGCTGGTTACCGATAAAGATTTTTTTGTAGCAGCAGGGATCTGCATCAAGCAAAGCTTCCAAAATATGGCCACAAAGTGTAAAACCTTAAGTGAGCTAACAGGAAAGGAAGCAATATATCTTTTATTATTACAATAGTGTGTGGGAAACATTTAAATATTTAAATGTTAGCATTGTACAGTTGAGTCCTTGCCTGAGATTTTTGGAGTGACATGTATTGTAGACCTTGTGGATGAACAAAATGCAGTAGTCTTAAGGATCCTTTCTGCACTCCTGGATGAGTTTGCAGATTTTTATTTAAAGTCATAATCAGGTTAATTTCTTCTGAACTACCTGTTTACATATACAGTCTATGGTCCCCTGACATTTGTAGAAAAAATTCACCAGTATTTAAAAGACACTATCTCTGTTTTTTCCTTCTTGTTTAGAGAATTAGTCTAATAGAAAGTTTGTCTTATTTAAATCAACAAACTTTTGTGAATTATTTTTTTCTGAATAGTCAGCAAGACGCTATAACAAATTTCTGCAGCCTGAATTGTGACATACAAATATTGGGAATTAACGTTTATTTAATTGTAGAAAAAAAAAAAAAAAAAAAAAAGTTTTGGCATTTTTCTCAGGGAAAGCAAGCACCAACACAGAAATGTGACAGACTTTTAATTTGTTAACAGGTCTTGTAGTGCATTTTTAAAATTTATTCTCATGATACTCTTTGAACTTTCCCAGATCTACTTTGTACCACAGAACTGCCTGATGTTCTTCATCAGCTTTTAAAAACAGAATTGTTACAAATGAGACCTTATAGTGGCAGCCCTGGTTTATTTTATGCAATGCCACCACATAAGTTTGGCAGCATTTCACAGCTACCCTAAGTCATGCTAATGGGTGGTATCCAGTTGCTAATGTTGAAAACCCGCTCTACACAGAAGCTGATTGAATAGGTTTGCTCACTCATTTCTTTCATTTTTTAAAGAGAGGCCTCTATCATCCAATTTGTACATCTGATGAAAAGTTTCAATAAAAGGTGGATAAAGTGGGACAGAATAAAATCTGAATGCTCGCAAAAAAAACAAATAAAATTTTCCTATACATCTATTTTTTCTAACCAAGAGACCAGAAATAAGAGACTTCTTAAATTACAAATGTAAAGTAGTTTCAGGTTTATTTGATACCTCTGAGACTCTACCAAATTTTCTTAACATTACAAGCCTGTCTCCCATGCAGTTATGTAAAGCTCAGCTGAGGCCAGGGTTGTTAACGTGAGATTTAATGAAGAGCTCAGGCACTTTGGGAAATGAAGGTTATACAGTACAGTAACCAATAGGTTATAGGGTCCAGGGTGATTCAACTTACATCTACTGCCAAGTGTGTTTGTGGAAGGCCTTCCTCCTGATTATTCCAGAGTAGCTCCTGCCTCACCTCCCTGCAAGTGCCTCTTCTCCCCTCCATTCCTACAAGGATACCCAATCCTTCCCCTGCGCACAAACACAGACACTTACTTATCGATGTGGTGCCAACAGCTGCTCCTCTTCACCACCTGCACACCTTCAAACATCTGTCCAGGTGGGTGATCCCCTTCCCAGTACAGTGGTAGCAATCTGCTTTGCTCCTCTTTTTCATCAGCAACTATCTGTTTAGCTTGTCCTTGTGCCAGCTGATGCTTATGCTTCCCAGCTGTACCCATCATGGAGCTTATCTGCATGTGCTGGAATGAACACAGGGAGAGATCTGCACCTATTCTTCTTGTCTCAGAGAAGGCAGTGGCCAGGTGGAGCAATTTGTGGATCATCTGTGGGTATCCTTCCTTATCCTTCACTAACAGGTAGGTGAGTGACACAATCATCATTTCAAATCCTAAGTGTGTCTTATTTGTAGCATGCTGAGCAGACTCCAGATGTGAACCTGGCATTGAATCCTCAAGAAACACAAATGGTACTGCTAGATTGTGTCTCTGAGAGGAGATCTGGGCTCACCAAGTAGCTCAAGTGAGTCAAAGTGGTCTGCATCTGTGCATGAAGATAAAGATATCTTAGATATTGAGAGAGTTTCAAGCTTATAAACACCACCATATATACATTTGGATGGCTCTGAAATGAAGTGACAGACACAAAAGAATTAAGCACTTGCTTAAACATACTGGGGGCATGTCTCATTGTAATGGTTCAGCTTGTTTTATGGGATCAGATTATCTGATATTAATACAAGAAAAAATAGAACACCTGAGAAAACCTGAAAAAATTTAAAATAATACTAAAAAATCACATCCAATGTTATAAATCTATGACAAACCTTATAATGTGTTTGCTTTCTGTTTTAATTTTTTCCAAAGCTGTCCCTTTCTAAACTCAGTCAGGAAGCTTGTATTGTATTTCTGAGTCTGGAACCTGCCTGCATGACCAATACTTTTCAGAGCATCCTTCATGGTAGGCTGTGAGTAAGTCTGAGAGAGACTAGCTTGTCACACAGAAGCCTTGCCACCTTTCATGGTTTTGTGTCAAGCACAGCTCATTTAATGTGGGACAGGCAGGAGGAGAAGAGTGAGCATAATGTTGCTTCTTGAAAGAGCTTCCTAAAGAGTTTCTCATTGCTTCTTAAGGAGTGTGAGTCAAGGGATCAGGGCACTGAAAGATAAAACACAGGGTACAGTCTTTCTCTCAAGCAGTAACTATGATTATTATTGGATAAAATAAGTCCTTGCAATAGGAATGAAAGTCCAAGTCCTCTCTCTTTCCATGAGAATATTTAAACCTTCATGATGAATAGGAATTAAAAATAATCCTTGAACTCAGTGACCAGTTTCTGCCATATCCTGATTTAGCACACTGTATTTTGTAGCTCCTGTTTTGAGAAGAGAAATAATTTGCCCGAGAATTACCTTTGAAATATCAGCTTTATGTTGCCATAGTCTCTTTGTAACATTACCGGTAGCAATGACAAGCCTATGCAAGGTCCTATGCATCACTCAGTCTTACAGCATTTTATTGACAGTGCAGGAGAGACACAAGCCTAATGTTAAAAGGTATTTGCTGTTTTAATAAAACAAAATATCCAAGCACAATAAGTGATACATGAAGATAACACCTTACAGCTACACAGTAAAATGAAAAGGAAATATATATGACCACAATCAACATGAAATTTTAATTCCTTTATAATTATAAAGTAAAAACAGTAAGAAGTACTTCTTAGGCTATAGTCTACAGATCAGGACCAGACTGCGAATGAAAGCTCATATGTCTCAGACTTTGAGGTAAGAAATAATAAAGGCTACACAAAAATAGGAACTTTTAACATAACAGAATATTCTCAAGGTTGATTTAAAATATAGTTCACCTTTCAGCATTGTACAAAAGACACTGTTAAAATAAATGATGCTAATTTAGTATGAGGGTAAAATGGCCTGATTGACAGCTGTGGGAAATTTTATTCAGAAAACAGTGCTAGAGAGGCAAATTTCCCTATGTTGTCATCACCAATTTGCCTTACCTAGAAAGAGCTATCATAGGGGTAATTACTGTGTCAAACCTACTTGTATTTTTTATCTCTTTTTGGTCACATGGCTTCTGTCTCACTAGGTTTTCAATTGATACTGTCGAGTTCATTGCATGTAGCCCAGCAAGCAGACATCCTATCACACTGGTCACGCACAATTCTTTGAGGCGGGTGACAGACCCTGGACCAAATACTGGCGTGTTTGTCACTCTGCAAGTGCATCTGTTTGTGCACGAGCAAGACGTGCAGCTCCACAGGCAGCAAAGCACTTGGTGTTGACAGTCATGTCCATGCCCATGTCTGTGCCTGTGCCCTGCCCTGCCTGTGCCTGTGTCCTGCCCTTGTGTGCTGGGGCTCAGCCCAGCTCAGTCCAGCTCCAGCTCTGCGCCTGGGGCTGGCGTAGGTCAGGGGCTCCCTGGGGCCTCCCTTGCAGGTGAAGTGACACCCCAAGGAACCTGCTGTCTGTATTCTGAGGCTGTGCCACAGGGTGAACCGTGGCACAGTGAATTGGTGTGATTGCTAAATTCGCTTCCAAAAAAGCACACTCCTGTTTTAAGCTAGAAGGCTGACTGTAATGGCTCCTCTGTACCACTTCAGCTACAGGTTTTATTGGCTGAAATTAACTGCAGGTGCTAAAAAATAGAAGCCAAATTTTGAAAAGCTGGCCCAGAGGCAGGCTTTAATTTAAATATTTTATTTGTATTTATATTGGGTGCAGGTGTCAAGGGGTGGCCACTGTGAGGGGAGGCCGGGGCTGCCCCGTGCCAGTCACAGCCGGTTCCAACCGACCCACCGCAGGGCGCAGCTGAGCCCCGCAGGCACGATGGCGGCGCCTCAGAGTAAATGTATATAAGGGGCAGAAAATGCTAGACGGAGACAGTACAAAAGAACAGAAAGAAAGAGAAATAGGAGAGATAAGGTCAGAGGAGGAGAGGGTGGTACTACCTGGCACTGGACCAGGTATCCACTGCAGCCCACGGAGGACCCCATGCCATAGCCCATGGCTATTCCCAAAGGAGCTGCTTCCATATGGGGAGAGCACATGCTGGAGCAGAGAAAAGATGTGAGAATAAGGGAGCAGCAGAGAGAAACCACTGTGTCTGACAGTGGCTCCCCAGTATGTCCTGAATTGCTCAGGTGATGGAGTCTAGAGAGAATTGAAGTGGACCCTGGGGAAAGGAGGAGAAGTGTTGTTTTAATGTTTGTCTTCTTGTTTACCAGTACCTGGATCAGTAATTAAATATTTATTTTTCTTGGCAATAAAATAATTTCATTTTGCTCAGTTTAAGTCCGTTTTGCCCACAAAGGTAATTGATAAGTGATTTGCTCATTCTTACCTCAACAGGGGCATTTTTCCCATTCTTGTTCTTCCTATATTCTCCCCACATCCCACTAAGAAAGGGGAATAAGTGAGCAGCTGGGTGGGATTTTGTCTGTTAGCCAAGGCTAACCTACCACTCTCTTTTTTTTTTTTTTAATTTTTAAATTAAAATGGCTTTTAAATACCTATTTAACTTTTTTTGTTGTTGTTTTTTCTTCTGGACATTTGCAAAAATTCAATTAATTTCAGCTACAAGAAGTCTTAGTTTGGGATCTTTTGCAATTGAATAAAAGCATTCCCCCCAAAATTAACCTGAAGGATAGAAGAGAAGGTTCTCCAAGGACTTCAAGTGAAATTAAGTCAATGAGAATGTTTCGTTAAGCTTTGGATGAGCCCCTTGGGGAAATTTCCAAGCAGAGCTTGTGATCCCTCCATGTTCTCTACAGGTTAAAAGAAAATTTAGAATTGAATTTAATACTCTTTGAACCTAAAATCAATACAAACTAGGAATAATACAGCAGTGAAAAAGTGGTTCTAATTCAAAACAGAAATCAGAATGCATCCCTGGTCATTTTAGATTTAGAAAAATTAATTAACTTTGACACAACTACAAGTAAGCTGGCTCATTGCATGTCTTTCAAAGTCCAAAACAATAATCTTAACAATCATGCTTAGTATAATTGGAGTAAATGGAGAAATACATTTGAAAATGTCAGAATCACAATCAATATAATTGACCAGAAAGTGGGGAAGAGCTTTTTTACTCCTTTATGCAGCCAATGAAACACTCTATTTTCATGAGACTATCCCAGAGAGGTTTAAATTTAAATTTATAAAGAATACGTTCAACAGCCTGCAGAAAATGAGATGGAATCCCATTCAGTTCCTACAGTTCTCAATGCAGGTAGAAGTTTTGATGACAGACTTTGAAAAATATAAGGTTCCTGTCCCAGTGAGACATTAACTGATCTCAATTACCTTAAAACTAATCAGTGTTAAGAATGCTGAAAGTTAATAGTTTCTGATGGAGTACCATGGTTTACCTATATTTCCCTGCTACTTGAAAAAAGTGCTTTTCCAAGTTCTTTCTACTGAAGATTAATCTTGTAAAAATTCATGCTATGCTGAAGAATGGGAATACAGAATTGAGACACATGAAGAACTTTGACAGTCATGTAGTGAGTTTGAATTTAGATTAGAATAAATCTTTCAAAATGAAAAATGAAAATATCAGCAAGCTTGTTTGGAGATCTTACTTGTTCATTTCTATATAAACATAATCTCTCTTTTTTTAATCAGTTTTTGTTTTCATTTTGAATAGCTCATATCGTTAGTCATTTTTGTTTTGGGGACAATCTTAGCGCTCAAAGTAAAATTACTGATGTTAACTCTTCAGCTCGGCTCCCTAATGTAATTTTTGTCATCAAGTGTATTGGTTTCTTTGACAAAAATGGGCTACTTTTTTTGACACTGAATGAGCCAAAACCTCAAAATTAAAATCAAAAGTAGCCAGTAGTACAGAAACAAAAATTCTGTAACATGAATATCCTTAGGTTCTTTTCATATGAGATGTTAATCAATGTTTGGTATCTTTCTACTTGCTCCTTCTGTTAGAAGGCAACATTAATAACATTAATCATGTCTCTTTTCAAGCAAATTTAATTTTACAAAAACATATTAAAAACATATTGAACACATCAGAAATCTCACAACAGCTCACTTGGTTTCAGTTTGGGTTTGGTTTGGTTTTTTTTCAGGGTTAGGTTTTCAACAGCACAATATCCAGAATGATCTTTTTTCTTGGACTTATTCTGCAAGCAAATCTTTAACTGTTTGTAGCTGTCTGCATCTGCTATGCTTCTGCTACGTCTGTGCCCACATAGATTGAAAATAATTTCTTCTTATGTTTATCATGACTGAATGATAGACTGTATGTTCACAAACTCAATGAGGTTTTATCTAACTCTCAGAGAGAAAACACAAAGAACTGAAACAAAATCCAGTGCAGCTTAAAAATATTCTGGTGTGGCTGGACAGTGAATCAGGCACATGGTTACCTTGTAGGGGAAGGGAGAAACCTGGAATTCTGCAACATTACCTTCTAGTGACTCCCAAGAAAAGGGGTGGGAAAGCCATTACTTGGCTCATAGATTTCAATGGTTATTTTGTCTGTGGGGAGAATATGAATAGGCGCACACAGGGTTTTCCCAAAAAGCCTAGGTATTATTGAAATTCAGACAAAGTTTATAAACAAAGTTATTGAAATATATACACTGATCAGAAACTGAGACTTCTGAGTCTTTTCTATCTGTAATGGATATGGGGACAAATTCTGAAGGCTTTATTCAGTGCTTAGCTGAACCAATGAAAGCCATGAACTGCTTGTACAGAAAGGAAGCAAAGCAGAAATCTCCATACAAGGAGTGACCTTCTGCCACTTTGCAAAGCTGGTAACCTATAGATGTTCAGGTGTGCACAGAAGCAAATCTTCACTGACATTTCTTAGAACTGAAAACCAAAACCCCTGAATTTGCTATTTCCTCCCCTTCTCCCCACCCCTCAGGCTTCCAGTTTTCTTCATATTGAAAGATAACAATGGGAGAACTTCCCTTCCCTCCCCTCCCCTTCCCTTCCCTTCCCTTCCCTTCCCTTCCCTTCCCTTCCCTTTCTTCTCTCTCTTCACCTTTTAAACCTTTCCAGAATTGTGAGACACTTTCAATTTCAATGTAATCTAAAATAAAAATTTTTGTTCCCACATAATCACTTGATCAGTTTCACTGTTTAATCCTTCATCCCAAGTACGCAGCAGTTGTCATAGGCTTTCTTGAACATTCTACAAATTCAGAAAGCTCCTTGAAGACTATGAAAAAATATAAAGGCACAAGGAACTAAAGCTTAAAATAGAATATCTAAAGTGGAGGTCTGCTAAATTAGTGGTCTTTCTTGAGTTATTAACCTGAGTCCAGGAAGCAAATTCATAAAGATTTGAAATACTGAGTACAAGAGATGAATGTCTGAAATGTACTCAGCTGCTGAAACTTTTCAAAGAATAATCCACCGAGTGATTCAGTACATACCCAATGTCCCTAATGGTAGTGATGACATTTTAATCTTTGGCAAAATTCAGGAAATGCACAGGCAAACTCTTGTGATATTTGATTGCCTGAGAGCTATAAATCTAACATTTCACAATGCCAACTGAAATTGAATGAAGTAATGCTATAGGTTTTTTTCCCTCAAAAAATGCTATAGAGACAGATCTAAAAAATAACAGTGAACAAAACCACAAAGCAGCTTAACATTTATATTGCAAAATCTCTTAACAACCCAACATTCTGTGGAAAAAGTACCTTAACACCACTGCTTATCTGGTGAGTTTAGGTGGACCTTCCCTACTGTAAGCCAGGAAAATCACCAAGGTGTGATTTCCTTTTTTAAATCTGTCTCTTCAATGACCTTACTCCACAGCTGAACCTGCTAGAGACTTCCATTCATGATCACTTATACATTTTACCAGATTTTTCCCACTGACTACAGGATATAAATTACTGTCTGCCTCCTGCTTCAGTCTAAGTAAAATATCATGTGAGAACAGCGATGGTTAATGATGACCAGATGTCTGGATCTCAAACTATGACATCTTTCTTAAGACAATGTTTGAATACTGACTGTCTCTAACATCATCTTGCTTTGTAAATTTGGGCAAAAATAACCCCCAAACCAAAACCCAACCAAACAAAGAAAAATAACAAAAACCCTCCCACATCTCATGCATTAATTTTGTCTGTCCAGCTTAGAGTTTGAATTTTCAAAACTTCTTAAGCCCTTACAGAAGCTAGAGGGAAAAGTAAATCTTCAGTGTGTTTTATAATCAGGCTATAAATACTAGAAGTTGGTAGTAGACCATTTTAGGTGTAAAAATTAATTGTTGAAGGGCAACACAGGAAAAAAAGCCAAGATGTACACAAAGAAACTTCTGCTCAGATACTCAAACAACCCAGCCACGTATTTTATACTGATTCTGTCCCCTTCTTGCAGAAAATAAACAGAATGGAACTGCGCATATGAATAAAGAGTAGCTCACACTTCCCTGAGAAATGTGCTCTTCAAGGACTGTGCAGATGGATAGATATGAGATCCTACAGAAGTGTTCACTTTATCAGGCAAACATGGAGTTGCTCACCTTAAGGAATCAGGCAGACTCAAGAGTTAAAGTTTTTCTATAACTTGTTTGAAGTGATTCACTTTGGAAAGATTCCAGGGAAAAGAAAACAGTTCATACATATAGAGAAAAATACAGCTTTGGCCCCAAAGAAGGGACAAAACCTCTGTTTTCAAGTAAAAAGTGTGTTTGTGCTGCACAGACAACTACATAAGCCAGTCTTAACCACTGTTTCCTCTGCCAGGGAATCAAGATAGATGTTTCACAATAGAAAGCTGGCCAGCCTAGGATCTGAGTCAAAGGTCATCCTATATAGAGAGGTAACTAAGTGTAGTAAGATGTGTATCTTTATACTAGCTGTTTATGATGGATAGTGTGTGCCACTAAAATCAATATGGTACTTCCATGGCTTTTTTTTTTGTTTCATTTTCACCCCCACCTTTTTAAATGAACCCAAACATCTCTGAACTTAAAAATTGTTTGTCAGAAAACAAAAAAGCCTATGAAAACCTCTGAGCCTGCAACTCTGATCTTGATTGTAAGAAATAAGTGTCAACATTATGCATTCCATTTTATTAAGAGTAATCAAATCTCATATTGTCACTCATAACACCCTATGAGAATGCTATTAACTGAAAACAGTAACCTGCCATTTGTGCATAGCAAAGGACCACCAGTATTTCCTGCCTGTTTTATTTTGATTTACACATATAAAGTGTTTCTATACTCCTTAATAAAAGCAATTATATCCTATTCAGGTATTTCTAATCATGGAACCATAATGTTACCAGTTCAATTCCTGCTTAATGATTATACTAGACGTTATTTCATAACTGGTCTGAGGTTTTTATTTCAGTGTAAAATTTTAATTTGATCTTTCTCAATATATGTGTTGACAATGTTATTTATAGTTAAATTAAAATTCTTAATAGCCAGTGAGCATAGTAAAGCTTGCTGTTAATAGTTGCACAGCCTGCTAGAATGATGGTGTATTATGTATGTTGATCATGCAGTGGAAAAATGTCATCACTGGAAGCTCTTTCTCAGAGAATTAATTAATAAATTAAATACTACCAGATTGTTACTGAACACCTTTTATAGTGTCATGTGTAACAGAAACAGGCTATTATTAATATAATTTAATTTAAAAGTAGCTCTCACACTGAAACTAATCATTTAAGAGGACTTAGTAAATAAAAGATTATCCAAAAAGAATAAAATTCCATTGAGAGTTACTCAGCTATTTTCCTTAAACATTGAGTCTCATTGGGAAGGACTTAACATATTTCTCTCCAGCACTGAAATCTATACTAAAGATAAAAAGAATGAAATATCAACAAGAATGTAAACCCTTACAAATAAATCATCCCATTTCCAGTCACAGCAAGATTCAGAAAGCTGAGCTGTTGTCCTCTCAGGTGTCTGAGAGGACATGGTGAGTATTTTTGCAAGGTGTTAAATGTCCTCTGTATTGAAAGCCAAGGATTATAATAGATGTTCAAAAGTGCAAGGAAAGATACTCAGACTACAGTTAGGAAAAGAGTGAAAGTTTGAAGGACTGGTAATTCCAGAATAATGTCCACGCTTTCCTCTGCTGAAAGAAGCAATTTCTATTAGAAAATAATGATTTTATCTATCATTCAGTTAAAGGAATACAAAAAGTACCAAAATGTATAATGAAACACCTAAGAAGAGAGGGGATCATTAGAACACAGTTGAATGCCAACCTCCAGTGTTGCGCCTTTCCACTGCTTTTAATCCCACAGATTTTACGTATGCATTGTGAATGACCTTATCCTAAAAGAAAGAGCATGCCTTACAGATTACCAAGACCTTGAGGCCAAACCAGTGGACACGTTGTGCAACCAGGGCTGGTGTCTAGGCTAACTGCCAACTCCTTGACTGGGACATTCTGGTCAATAACAGCTTAATCAACAACCTGCTTAACACTGCTGTTGATTAAGAAAGTTAAATTAATTAGATTTCTTGTCTTTCATATTTTTATTCCAATTACCTCTTCATATAGAAAACATTAATAGATTGAGAGAAACATAATACAAGTGCACTCCTGACAAAGGATGTGAGAGAGACCAAATGGATTCCTTTGGGTTAAGACTTCAAAGGAGTTCCTGAAAGAAATGTAGTCCAATTGAGTCTATAGATAGAATTGTAGCTGTGACCTTTAGATGTGAATTTCTAAGCTTTTATTGTAGACGTAACATTCTTTTAAGGGTAGAACATTCTGGTCATGTTTCAGAGGTCAAAAATAAGCAAAATGTTGGTAGCTGGCAATCAAAAAGAGAAGCCAATAAACCCAACAAAGTTAAAAATAAGTAACAGTGACCAGAAAACATGTAGGAATACATCTTAAGTATATGTATCCCTCCTTCATGAGGTGATCAGGGAACTGTAATAGCCCAGGATAATAGGTTTCTGTCCTACCAGCAAGTTACATTCAAATTATATGAAATTTCCATATGATTCTGCTGTAAGTTTTGTTCCACCTGATTTATGAGGTTGTCCTGGATGAGACAAAGGTAAAACTATGCTCTGTGGAGAAGGAATAAAGATCTGATGATCATTACTCAATATCACTTTTACTGTGCTGGTGTTTTTGCTTAAGCAGGAGGAGCTAACAGTAAGGTTATTCATACAGAGGTCACATGCCTCCCATTTGAAATATGTCTTGATACAGGCCTTACATTAACAACTTATGGACAACAAACACCCCTTCATCAGAAATTGAACAATTGTCATCACTGAGGCTTTTTAAAGAGCTTTTACCAATCACCTGCGTGAAAAGCATTGCAACAAGTAAATGTACAATATTTTCCAGTGCATTTTCTATTACAGAATAGACAAATATTTTTTAACCTATCAGTTACATAAGAACTCTATATAGTACCACTATTTTGTAAATGCCTCTAGGCACAGAAATGCACATGCAGCTGATCAGTTACCACATGTACAACTAATTTATTTTAAACTACAGAACCGAGGGGAAAAAGCTCTTACTTCTCATTTCTTCACAGACGCCTCTTCTCTCACTCCTTTAAAAGAGAAGTTGATACAGGGTTACAAGAACTGTCTCCATGAAGGCTAAAAAAAACCTGCTCAGGAGTTCATCCAGTGTGGAGACTATGAACCTGAATACAATTTAAAAAACACTAGTAGTTTTAAACATGTCAAGTGATTGTGTGTTTTAGTGGAAATTTTACTGACTTTCCAGAAGATGTAGACTGGCTCTAGTGCCTTTTTCTTTCAGTAAGATTCGAAGTATTCGTTTAATATAGAAACTATCTAGAAATTGCTTCATATCAGTTATGTTCCCTTTGTCTGTTAAGTGCAAACAAATACCCATATCTGTTAGTCTCCTGTGATTTCAGTTGTGTTCTTTGAAATGACGTGCCAACACTGTGAGTGACATATCCACCCTCTGGTAATTTGTCATTGATAGATTATTCTTTAATTAAAGTTTCAAGATGGATTTTCTTGTGCTCAGGAAAAGCTGACTTTTTGGTTTTTATCTAGAGGCATAAAGTAACAGTGCAGATCTATAAGTAGGTGTCATTTATCAGAAAGAGAAATAAATATATATTTTTATATATTGTATTTATATTAATATTTGTGAACAATATATTTATGTTATATACATAGAGAGACATTTTAACCCAAAATTTAAACAACTTCCTAGACTAAAAATACTGATGTAAATCAATATACATTTCAGGAGACTTGTGTTGATGTATGTCTATTCAACATACTGCTATCTGATCCCATGACTTGTAATGTTAATAACAAAATCAATCAAGTGCCACAAAAGTGAATGGAAAAACTACTATGGCCCAATTTGAAAACAGAATTAAGAACCACAAAACTGATTAACACTGTGTAACCCTGAGACCACTTGTACTCCACAATGCCTGTAGCTTTTTATTTAGAGAGACACTCATGAAAGTATTTTAAGAATATGACAGGGTCAAGCTCATCATGAAATGAGATGGCAGACACAGTTGTTTAAAAGATGTATGCAGTAGGAGGTGGAAGACCATGATATACACCTGTCTAGCACACAGGAATTCAAACTCATCTCTCCCAAGATACGGCACTTACCACCAGGTTATCAGCTATTTATATTTTCATTCATGTATTTTTCAGTCATGCCACTGTGCAGGAGAGAATTCAAGACAAAGCCATTCAAGAAGCAAACAAGCAAGAGATCTCATAAGTCTGTAGCTGCATGTTTACCTCACAGAAATATCACACTGGAAATATGTGCAGGGCTCTGTGCACAAGCCATGAAATCTTTGAGTGCCTCTCATAAGCTTAGCAAGATCTGTGTTAAAGGTCATTAGGACCAATGGGACCAAAATTCCTATAATTTTGATGGTATCAAGAAGCCTTTTGCTAGTCCCAGTGACTTCTTACTGTTCGTGGAATACTGAGATGCGAGAGGTTGGTGCTGGTCTCTTCTCACAGGTGATCAGTGACAGAACAAGGGGGAACAGCTTTAAACTGCAACAGAGGAGGTTCAGTGTGGGCATTAGGAAAACGTTTTTCACAGAAAGAGTGGTCAAACAGTGGAATGGGCTGCTCAGGGAGGGGATGGAGTCACCATCTCTGGGTGTGTTTAAGGGTCGTTTAGATGAGATGCTGGGGGATATGGTGTAGGGGAGAACTTTGTAGAGTAGGGCTGATGGTTGGACTCAATGATCCCAAGGGTCTTTTCCAGCCTGAATGATTCTGTTATTCTGGGATTCTGTGATTCATTCTTTACTGAATCTAGCACTTCTTAACTCCAGCAGTGAGCAGGTCTGTCTCAAAAATAGCCTACTGGCTGGGGCTTGTTCTGTTGTTGCTGACATTTCTTGGAATAAAGCCTTAGTGTAATATATCCAAGCTGTATGTACAATATGACAGATATATAATCTGTGTATGTCACACTACTAACCTGGTGTACCTTTTATTTTTTCCAGAAAACTGATTTTTAATGGGTGATTTACAAAAGCAAACAAACAACCCCCCACAAACAAACAACCCCTCACACATAAACAAACAACTAAACAGAGAAGTGATACAGATTTTTTTTTTTTCCAAATCAGGGACTGGATGATCTGAAAACCAAGAACATGTTGACTCTTATAATTTCTTTATTTGCCTAGCCATCCCAGCCAAACACTTCTTAACAAAGGAATATTTTTCTAGTGAATTCGTTTCTGAATATCAGCCAGCTTGCTTTCTGGCATTTTTTTTTTCCTTGCCTGACGCAAGGTGAAGAGTTGGGAGTGAAAGAGCTGACAGACTTTCTCTTTGCAGACAGGTGTGATTTAGGGGTATTATTTCTGTTTTCAGTATATTGTGAATCACACAGATTTTAGTGCAAGGTTTGCACAAAATCTAATGAGACAAATCCTTAATAAATATTTACACCACTAGGGCAAAACTAAATAATCTATAGGTCCAGAGTACTGTAATCTTTCATAAAAAAATGTAAACTAGCCCCCACAGGACATGTCAGCTTCTCATACATCATATGAAATCCAAGACAAATATTCAGGAGTAGTAGTTTGCTTTGCAGCATTTATTAAGCTTGCTCCTTTATCCTACCTCCTTCTGATTCTTCTAATAATGTATTATGTGGCAAAAGATTATTGGCTTTCTGTTGGCTTTTTTAATGAAAAAGTCACAAAATATGTGCCGTGGAGACATGAGAAAATTACATAGTTATTAGGAGAGGGTATGGAACCTATAATGCAACACAGCATAATTGCTGTGCAAGTTACCTTCCCTTACTGATTACTTGTTTCTTTCCAGCTTCCTTCTGCAATTTTATACTGCATAGAAAAGTTTCCATTTGTCAATGGTTAATAAATAACTAGAGTTCAATAAATAACTATACCATGCTTGTAGTTATCAATAAGTGATTATTAACAGCTTATTGGTGTTTGGATTCCGTAATAATGAACTGTTTATTAAAACATATATTAATATTTCTTTGACCTTTTAATTAACTTCTGATTTATAAATAATCCTCAAGAAATTACCTATTCCCATTTATGAGGTAGTCTTAACTCTCTAAGGTGTTTATGATTTCCAGAATGCTGCAACCATGCTCACTCTATTCTGGTTATCGGAAATATATTAAACCCATATTCTTTTGTATTTGCTGCCTGGCTTCCTCTGTCTGCTCATACTTCTGTTTTTCACGATCTTATTCTCAGCATTCATTGTGCCTCACTTCAGCCAAGGACCCTGCTTGAATTTATACTGGCCACCTCATCTAGAAGTCATTCCATTCTGGTGAGACAGTATCTCTTTGCTGGAGACTGAAAAAAAAAAAAAAAAAAAAAAAAAAAAAAAAAAGACGAAAATTAAAAATGTGTTTTAGATTATTGGACTGTCGCCAGCGGCACAAAATAGCTTATAACCTGGTCTGGTAGCAGTCTGAAAACAGTAGGCTTCAAACATAGCTTTAACATAAGAAATCTGCATGAACACAAATTTTTATTCATAAAACATATATGATTGTGCTCAAGATGTTTTAAATCTTTTGCTTTAACCAGGGAACAGCAATGCCTAAGTTATCCTTCTCTTCATGAAATATATAATGGTGCTCTTTTAAGACGTGCTGCATTGTAATTACTGCTTTGCTATTGCAGTGTACTTCAGGGAATTGTAACTCACAGAACAAAGGTATCTTGCTTTTAGTTGCTGAACAGGCAATTAGCTTGCCCCAAAATGGCATGTTCATATCCCAGCAGCCCCATGAAACAAGAAAAAAAAGTCTATACATCATATCCTGAATTCTCTCCTGTTTCATGGAGTCTGAGGTTCATTTCATGCATACTGCTGATTTGCGTTTGTCAGTGAAAAATCAGAATAACAAAGCAACATTCCACTCCAGCTTGTCACTTGTCATATCTTTTCCACCAAAGGAAATTTGCACTAATCAGCTGTAGCAATTTGGGAATACTCAGCATGTAGGCTGTCTCTTCTGTCTTTTGCAAAGAAGGTACTGGGTAGTGCATACTTGGGGAGAATTTATCCTGAGTCCTGGCATTTGATCCTGTGAGTCCCAAACTTACACATTTTGGGGGTAAGCTTCCTCCACGAGCAGTGCTCTTGTATGGATTTCCTGCAAAACATCACTTTAGTTGAATGTTACCCCCAAGAAAAAAAAAAAAAAAACAACAAAAATCATTGCAGCTTGGGCACCCATGAATAAAGTTGAAACTTAGAAATTAAAAAAAAAAAAAAAAAAAAAAAAAAAAAAAAA
>NW_020799091.1:107955195-107988054 GCF_003259725.1 Athene cunicularia | reverse complement strand
TTCTATTCTATTCTATTCTATTCTATTCTATTCTATTCTATTCTATTCTATTCTATTCTATTCTATTCTATTCTATTCTATTCTATTCTATTCTATTCTATTCTATTCTATTCTATTCTATTCTATTCTATTCTATTCTATTCTATTCTATTCTATTCTATTCTATTCTATTCTATTCTATTCTATTCTATTCTATTCTATTCTATTCTATTCTATTCTATTCTATTCTATTCTATTCTATTCTATTCTATTCTATTCTATTCTATTCTATTCTATTCTATTCTATTCTATTCTATTCTATTCTATTCTATTCTATTCTATTCTATTCTATTCTATTCTATTCTATTCTATTCTATTCTATTCTATTCTATTCTATTCTATTCTATTCTATTCTATTCTATTCTATTCTATTCTATTCTATTCTATTCTATTCTATTCTATTCTATTCTATTCTATTCTATTCTATTCTATTCTATTCTATTCTATTCTATTCTATTCTATTCTATTCTATTCTATTCTATTCTATTCTATTCTATTCTATTCTATTCTATTCTATTCTATTCTATTCTATTCTATTCTATTCTATTCTATTCTATTCTATTCTATTCTATTCTATTCTATTCTATTCTATTCTATTCCATTCCATTCCATTCCGTTCCATTCCATTCTATTCTTAGTTCAGTATTTTCAGAACTCTTACTGTGGAGGGAGTAGGATAGCCCTCTATATAAGTGGCCTCAGGATTATCCTGAGTTGCCTACACTGTGGACAAGGATTCCTGTGAATTAGGGTCAACTTTGGTTCATTGACCTTGAGCAAAGCCTAGACCACAGATGTATCCATGCAGCCTTTTGCTAAAAAAAAACCAAAAACAACAAACAAACAACCCCCCCCCCCCAAAAAAAAAAACAAAAACCCACAAAAAACCCCAACCAAAACCCAAAAACCAACAAAATAAAAGCTCTCTACTGTGGAACACTTCAGAGACCTTAAATAAGTATTCATCTTGATATAAGAAAGAAATTTTTAGCATCATAATGACCAATCACTGGAACAATCTCACCAGGGATGTGGTGGAGTCCCCATCACTGGAGGTTTTCAAGATGTGATTGGACAGGGTGTTAGCTAATCTCATCTAGGCTCCCTTTCCCACAGAACTTTGACTGGAGGATCTTTCAGTGTCCCTTCAAACCTGTGCTGCTCTATGATTCTTCAATTTTATTACTCTATGAATAGCAGGTCTCTGTGAGGTTGCAAAGGGAGAGGAGTTAATGGTTTTTCTTTCCAGTTTAGTACAACTACAGCTGTGCACTAGATGAAATATATAACAACTATTAGATTACACATACTGGCCAAGGAGAATATTAATGTGCTCATTCTCACAGAATAGACATCTTGACCATCTCTATAATTAAAAATAATTGTTTAGTCCCATAGCTAACCTTTTTGGTTTAACAAATTAGCAGCAATTCCCCTTTTATTATAGTAATGTCATTTAACTATTTAATTTTTATTTTTTCCTCCTTGTGGTCTTTAAAATTCTCTCTGGGAAATCCTTGCACACATGCCTGTATTTTAAGTTGAGTTTTACCCACTGTGCCTCATATTTACTCAATTAGGCTACAACACATCACATCAGAATACCTGTTTTCCTCACTCTTTACAAAGCCAGTTGTGTATCACACATAATTCTCCATCAGTGACACAGGCCTAACTGAAGCAATTCCTGGAATTGCTCTACATATTCAAAAGGGCATAATTACTCAACACAAAGAAACAATTTTTGAAATCAGCTTCCTGAATAAACAGAAAAGAAATATATATTTTATATCAGTAATTCAAAGGGATTTTTCAGGGGGAAATTGTGATTCTTTTTAACAAAAATAATTCTGCCACATTGACAGAAATTTACTATGCGTGGCTATTTCAGTGTGTTGCCACAGATTTCCAGGAGGCTCAGATGACAGCAGGCAATTGCAATTGCTGTAAAAAAGCAGCAACTCCTTTTAGACTCTCTGCAAAGTGCTGATGTGTCCACAGATTCAGCGAACAACTTGCTTTCTGTACAGCTGAAGCAAGCTGTGTCAACAAGACAGAATTTGAATTATTACATGCTGCCGTTACATCTATAGAAGCAGAAGAAAGGAGTACATGATTATGGCCTAAAGCTTGTGGTTAGGGAGGGAGTAATAGTAGCTCTTAGCATTAGTTGTTGATGGAAAACATCTGCTTCCTTTCCCATCCCCATGAACCAGCCACATGGGAAATGTCCCCTGATGGTATCTCTCTGAACTGGGTCATTCCATTCTCCTTGGAATTCTTATGCAACATTTGGATCCACTGGGAAATCATTAAAAAAATCGGAATGGAAAGCAGATAAGAAATCTGAGGAGCCTGCATTTCTACATCACCTCTGAAAAGTGGTATGTAGCCTCCAACTCTATGTATGAAAAGGAATGTCAGCCCTGTTACTACAGCAGGGAGCACAGGCAGTCTTTTATTCTTCCCTGGGGCAGGAGTGGGGGAAATCCAGTTTCCTGCACTGGCTTCATCTGAATCCGCCACAGCCCAAGTTGGTACTATTCATCTTCAGTTGCAGCACATCAAGCTCAGAGGTTAACTGGCCCCAGATAATGAGTGGGAGGTGAATGCTACACATGTTAGGGGAGGAAATTTATTTCCTACTGATTATAAATATTCCTTTTTTTTCCAGGCACATGCTTTCTTTTCATCCCTAAAGTTTGTTCATGCTCTTCAAGGTAAACCACACAATGCATCACTATGCAAAAAATCTAATTAATGTGATGCAAAGGTTTTGCTTAGCCACCATGTTTTCAAACTTTGTTACTAGCACATTTAATCTACCATACAAAAAGATGATCATGGTTGTGAAATAATGATTGAAATAGAATAAGGATATTAAAAGAGAGGCAATTTAAAATTTTGAATCCAAATTTAGCCAAAAGGGTGGCAGGACTGCTTTCAAGGTCTTATGAAGTAGCACTCATGAAGGAAGAAATGTGGGTCTTCTGTTTAAAGAATGTCTATTTTCAGAAAGCATAAATACAGGAATGGTTTTCCAGCCTGTGTTTTAATCCTTCAGTCTGAAGGGAGATATATTTGTATATATAAATTATATATGAATATACACATATATTGAGAGTTTATATTCTTCCAGGTAAGAATATTACTGAGTCTTACAGATAAGCAGGCAAAAAGATAACAAGCCTTTTTTTATGTCCCTTAATGATATACAGAGGATTTTTTTTTTTTTTTTTTTTGGTATTGTGTGAGTTTATATGTAATTAGTAGATAAGTAAGGTGAGGGAGATGATAAGAGTTTTATTTCAAGGTGCCTTTATTTTATGTGTATAGAATGTATCAGCATTAAAATGCTTGTATATAATAGACCATTTTATTCACATTGTGTGTATGTCAGATTGGTTACTATAATTGTGCTCAAGTCTCAGAGCAACTTGGTTTAAAACCTTTAAGGACCGTAGTAAAATAGAGCAGGAAAGCAAGTCTTAAAGTTTCCCTATATAATGGTGGACAACATGATAAAGCATCTCTTCACAGCTAGAGCATCCAGCCATTATGCTTCATAAATCCAAATCTGTACTACTCACATTTATTTACAATATTTTGGGAGAAATCTGGCACCCGACCAGAAATACAGTTTAAAAAGCAATAAATGTCAGAGAAAAAAATCCCTTCTGTCATCAAGTGATAAAAGAAGGAGTTTGCTAAATATGTGGTGATGAATTAAAATATTACGACTAAGACAGAACCTATACATAATCTTGGAATAGAAATTCTGGAGATGGGGAGATACTCTACTACAAGCTAGCTATTCTGTAAATAACAAAATAACACACTGCAATCAACCATCTGCTTGCTCTTAATGTAGACAATTGTAAATTCTCATATTTATTTACTTAAAAATACATTATTTCTTTCATTTATCTTTAAGTGTTTAGGAATATTAATTAAAAAGACTAATGAAGGTTCAAAAGGGGAATGATTATGAAGTATCAGGTTCTGACTCTTATTCTGTTCCTTGGTCTGTGACAAATCAATTTAAAGACACTGATTTGGCTTCTCTGTTACTCAGAATGTGATAGCAAAGCCAGTAAATTATTCCCCGAAATGCAGACCCATCTCTCTTGATTCAGTGGGACTACTGGTCACTAAAGTCTAAATCCACAATAGTGTTTTGGGGGCAAAATCCTGGGAAAACTGATGAAGCTCAAAGCTGGGTTTCCTGAAATTCCTAATGCCTCTTCCTGAAATACTGCTAGTCCAAAAGTGGCTAAGAACAAAACTGCACATACTGTTTGCATCCCAGCATAATAAAGTTTGGTGATGTGTAGCAGTGAACCTGGAACTGCCTTTCAAACTCTCAAATGGGCTGCGACTTACTGTCCTCTCCTCTTAAATGTATTCTGCATACCCATAAACTCTGGCTTAACTGATGAACCAAATTTTAAAGCATTGATCAGTGAAGGCCTTCCAGGATCCATAAATATGGAATTTCTCTGCCTGTATTGCTGCAGGGACCAATTCAGTAAAACAATTCATACATTCAGGGTCAGATGCCATAAAAAAATCTAGTGTCTTTATCCATACACTTTTGCCCAACAGGATAGTAACAGAGCATTTATCCATATCTAGGACATTCGGATTAAGTTTTATCCATCCAGCTATTTGAATATCTTTCTACCATTTGAATATAATTGAACCTTCACAGGACACAATAAAAGATCATTAGAAAAGTGTAATGTAATGATAAAGAAGTAGCCAAGGCTTGTATTCCAATGTGTAATAGAGTAGCAAACACTTGAAGGAATGTTTTATGGCCCAATAGGTTAGACACATATTTGATGACGCTAAAACATGTCTTCCTCTATTTCCTGCATTCAGAATGAATGCTTTTACTGTTACACTGACAGGGAAAACCATGTCTCCCCTCTGTGTTTTATTAAGAAGGGCTGGATTTCCAATAGATGGATCACAAAGCGTGGTCCCAATCCCACAATGAAGCTCCAAAACCCCAGAGAAGGAGCAAGTACATAACATAACCCTCTCTGATGCATTTCCTGTGTGCAAACTTACTAGGACGTCTGGTGTGAGTCATATCCTTTGATGCCTGATTTGCCACATGCGTGTTTCAGAACTGCACAGGCAACCTAGGAACAGGTGTCAGAACTGTGAATTGCGCCATATTAACAAAACTGCTCAACGGTGAGGCCATATTGCTGAACATTTCAGCACCTAAGCTTTTGTGTGACTTCACCCCTGTTCTATATACAAGGCAAATGATGGAATTATGTAGGTCACAAAAATCATTAGACTGCTAGCCTATTATAAGATGGCAAGGGTATGAATACTTACAGCTGCATGTTTTAATTATTGCATCCTACAAATAATACTTACTGTCTTAAGTACCTACAAAATCATGAATATTTTCCAATTATTTTCTTATGTAAGCAGTTTCTGCTGCTGTCACAAGGATATTATTGTTGGACAAAGGGAAAAAATCTCTAAATGGAGACCTGGCATTCATAAGCTATCACACTCCATTAAGATGAAGGCTACACTGAAAAATATACCCCCCCACAAGACAATACAAATACCCACAGCCAATGGGATCAAAAATCTGACAGCTTTTATACTGCCATTTCTGATACCATAGACAATGAATGTTGCTTTGACAGGCATTGTCAAAGCCCTGTCCCATGGTAAGGGCAATAGGACAAGAAACTGGTACTTTGAATGCTTAGACATGAAAAAGCCATTTCATTTCCCTGGAGGTATTGCAGAAAGTCATTAAAGAACATCAGTTACTTCAGCACAATGGAGCCCTGAAGGATAATCCAAAAAGCAGACATGGGTTTGGAACAATATCCTGGATTCCATAATTTCCTCACAGTCCCAATCACAGGGTTACTTGAAAAGTCAAAATGGAAAATGATGGCTTTTGCCTTATGAAGTGATTTAACATCACTAGTGTTGATGGTAATAGAGTTAGGTGGACAGAGAAAATTATAAGTCAAGCCTCAAATATATACGTAAATCTTTAAAAGAAACGATTATGTAAAAATACAGGCATAAAAATTTTGCTGTTACATAATTGTTTCCAGCACCTAAATGCCAAAACAATATAGCTTTATTTAAATAAGGAAGTAACATTCAAATAGTAGAAAGGAATCTTTGGATTTATAATTGTTGATGGTTTGTTGTTTGTGGGTTTTTTTTAATAGATCATTAACTTATAATACAACACATTTCTGAATCTGCCTTGGTCTACACAGATATGAAATCCATGGGAATATATGCAAAGAGCTCTTTCAAACTGTGGCATCAATTGTCTTTTCTGTCTCCATTTCTCTAAATCCACCAAAAAACTGCAGAAGATGCAATTATTCTCTCTCCTTTCCAGCAATGTAATAGAAAGTCCAAACACGAGTGAACATGAGGAAAATATATTGTGATTTCCTACACCTTCAAATGAAAGCATTGCACAGTTAGATATTAGAGCACGCTAAATATTAAATTAACATCACTGAAAGACAATTATGCATTGCTAGGGATGTGTTTAAAGAAAAAAATTCTTCTCTGATCCTTCCTTATTCATCTGAATAGCTAAAGTTTCTTCCTTTAGGAAAAAATTCTGTCTTCTATCAAAATTTACTATATAATATTCAAATATAAAAAGTTTTGATGGACTTACCAAGAATCTTTGGGATATGTTCCAAATTAAAAAAAAAATAAAATCAAAACCCAAAAAAAAAAAAAAAAACAAAACCAAACACAAAAGCCCCACCTGTCTTTAAAAGTACATAAATATAGATAGATATATATACATATAGATGCTTGTGTATACAGAAGGCTTTCCAGCCACAGCCGTGTAGCTGAGATGATTATTTTTTTAACTCCATTTAGTTGGTATCAGTTATGGATACTTTCAATGCTGTCTTCAGAGAGGAAGATGTGGTTATGTTTGCTTCTTAAATTGAAAAATCCATTTCTATTTTCCTCCTGGGAAAGATGGCGGCAGAGCATTAATCTTTGAGCAGGTACAAATTATAGGAGAAGTAATAAAACCAAACAAAATAGTAAACAGTATAGAGTATACATCAAGCACTTTTTTTTACCTTTTCTCCTTAGACATAGAGAAAGGGCAGCTAGTGAAAATGAAATTGAATTGAAATAGCGTACAGTTAGAATAGATGACTAGACCTTTTCCTATACAACTTCTTATTGCAGGTTTTCTTGTCCCATTCTCTGAAGCAATTGGTTCTAGACACTTTTCCACACAGGACATCAGGCTCCAGATAGCAGTTGCTCGGCACTAACTTTTGCTTTTCTGTTGGCCTGTTCTAAACCAGTTAATACAAGATTTGTTTCTATGAAATTACACATACAATCTTTTCTCATAAATGTACCTCACTACTTCCTCTGCTTCCCCAAGTAGACCTACATTCTTTTAGGCAACTCGTATGGCACAGTTAATGTAACACATTAAGATCATTTAAAGTGTTTGGGTAAAGTCACACTTAGCTATTATCAGAGTCTCAATACATTTTGTCAGCTCTTTGGCAGAACTTGAAAAAATATTAAATTACTGTGAGAGGTTTTTCTTTATGTGGTCTGAAGAATGATGGCAAATAAAAAAACCCCATAGAATATGACTGTGTTAAAGTTGTAATTTAATGTATAGCTAACATCTGCTTTCTTTGTATGACTAGGCACACTTACACTTTTGTTTGTTCTTTATTACCAAAATTTTCAGTCCTTTATATGCACTCTGTGTTACTGTCACATTTAATAAAGAAATCCTGCATAAAACAGCTCTCACACATGTAAGTTTAATGCTCACAACTTCAATTTCTTTCTCTAAGGGGCTATGAACCCACTTCTCTCACCTTCCAGGTGAAGGTTTGAATCAGTATACTACAGGCTTACGTGAGAGCAGATGCTCTCATGCCCTCTTATTCTGATTGTTCCACTTTAATATTAAATATAGTATCATTCCATATTCAGTAGACCAGAAACAGAGGTTGAACAAATAGAAATATGACCATATAGGTTAGCTGTTAGGGTTCTCACCCAGAAAAAAAGACTTTCTCTTACTCTCCCTGTTACAATGCATGCTTAAATTTAAAATGCTTAAACTTTACTGGCATTTCAAGAGGAATCTAGATTTCTTAGGCAAACACTTTTCTAACAAGGCATGGGATGTATTGCTTACAGGCCTTCCTCTCTGATCCACACCATATGGAACTGTTTCAACAAGAAGGATGAAGACTGAAGAGTATTGTGAAGATTATGGGTTAAAGTATGAAGTGGAGGAATTAACTAAAAATGTCTACAAGACCATGAAGAAGGGAGATATTCAAACCTCTAAGTCTCTTAATAGTGGAAGTCTATGCTAAAGGCTAATCCACAGGGGAGGTAATGGTAAGAATAGGAAAATATTTATTTTTTCTTGCCTTGCACAAACAATTCTAGAAATGTCTTCTAAGGATGAGTCTCAACAGGTGAGAAAAGTGAGGACTGCTCAGTGTCTCAACTTCGGCAGGCTTTAAATGAAGCTAAGCACAGTCTTATAGTAGTGAGATAGTTACATGTCTCAGGGTCCTTATTAGTAGAAACCGAAGAGACTTAATGACCTTTTGAGGTTAAGGATGCAGCTGAGCTAGGGGCGTTTGACTGTCTAAAATTTACATTAGGTATAGCTAATGGTAGGTTTGAGCATTTAAGATGAGCAATGGCATGCTGAAAAAAAAACATACAATGTCATGCTTTTTTTACCATGTTTCAAGCTGGGTCAGCAGCACAATGCTCTGTACCCCCAGTTACAGCACTGTCCCAGGGTCCCAGCCCCACTGCCCAGAGGGTGCACTAACACCAGCTGTGTTGCAACGACACAGTTACACAGATCCCAGATTGGTGTCAACTCAAGCTCCATCACAGCAGACATCAAAAGGCCTGGAGAGATTTTATGGATCTAGCCCAAATGACAAGAACATTGGTTATTGGTCATGATATTTCGTTCTGAAAATGCAGGTGGTGTAAAAAGCAGCTCTGGTCACCTCTGTCATCCCAAAAGCTTAAAAGCAGTTGAAAATCTGAATAGAAACCTTAATTATGAGTTCAGATCACAGGAAGTAATTGCATAAAATGCACACACACACACACAAAAAAACGATTCTTGTGTTCTCTTCCAGTTGGTCTGTCTGCTTCTCCACAAAGTGCCTTCTGTTATGTCAGTCAACTTGTGACTAAGCTCTCCAGCATCAAACAAATGCAGGCTGTTTCCTTGATTTGAGTCAGTTGTTGTGGAGATGAAGATTAAGTCAATCATCAGCCTTTCAAAGGCTTCTTCATCAACCTTCTTAGCCTGTGTACAGCCTTAACTTGTGTATAAAACAAGTGATCAGCATAGCAACAAATTTCTATAGTATTGGTGAAGTAGCACCATACATTTAATATATGTCTAGACAATAGCAATAGTGTTGGTTTTTGAATTACAGCATAACAAACAGGGGCATATACAGGTTAATTAGTAATAAAGTTGAACTATTAAAGTGGATCTCAGTTAATTCATAGGTTTTCGAAGTATTTTAGGCTAGATGGATTCTCGCCAAGGCTCCAAGCTTATGAAACAGTGATTCATGGTTAATAAGGGCAAATGCCCTAGAGATATGAATATTTGTTACCCCAACACGCTGACCTTTTCCCAAAGAGGCAGAAATTTAATTATCTACTTTGAAAAGCACAATTATAGAAAAAGTCAAAACCTGATTTATATTCAGTTTCTTCATTTTTCACAGATAAATAAGTAGGGAGAAAGAGAAACTGAAGGAACATTTCCAATAACCAGAACCAAAATTAGTATATGCATGCACATGTATTTTTGCAGGGCTGGAGAAGATTTCTTCTTTTCCTGCCACTCATTTAAATTTTGCCAGCTATTTTGATTTTGGTTCACTTTAGCTTATAAGCCATATAATAAAACTTTCTTCACAGTGAAGTCAAAACTCAAAAAACTGCCTCATCTCTCTCTCTGTGTCTCAGCTCTGGCTGGCATTATTCACCTCACTGGCAAGGTAAGTAACCAGACAGAGGGGTCGATGGCATATCCCAGGCAACAGACCCAAACATGTAACTGCCAGTCCCAGATTCACCACCAGCAGATACCACCATATTGATATTGCTTTAATTTTGAGTGCAGATGCAAACTAGTGAGTGGTTGTGGTCAGGAATCAAAAAATTAATTTTTGTGAAACTTTATTCAAAGACATATTTTTCATCTGTTTACTTATATGTGGAATTAGCTACATTAATTTTGTTTCTTATACTAAGATTCCTCCAATGGCTAAAATCATGACACTGTATAAATGTGCTGATTAAGTCAGTAATTGTCTATGGTTAAGGCATCTACATTAAAAAATAGTAAAAAAGCCCTCTTAATTAGAAATGGAAAACAAGCTGAATGCAGATTAGCTGCCACACTTTCATCAACTACACTTCTTTAAGAGTGATCTGAGCTCTGATCTGCTCTACTCACACAGGATCTCTTGGGAATGTATCTCCTGTAAGATCATATCTTAATTTGCTTGGATAGTATTTTTAGCAATTTGATGTCTTCCTCCCCCCCTTTCCCACCAATGAAATAAATCATATTGTGGTCATTAAGTAAACCCATTCATCCAGTTCCATTTGCTATAATTCTGCCTGCTACCGTGTAGCCTAGGGCTATTGATCAAGCATAGCATTCCCATCCAAGAGTGTGTATGTGAGCATGTGTTTAATTAGAAACTTAATTTATCGCAGTGACAGCATGGAAACTTTTAAACACAGGAATTTTTAGCTCCATTTCCAGCTCTTAAAAACATAGATGCCTTCTTTGATTGCAGACAGCTCATTTAATGTATACAAAAAATATTTCCATAATTAAAATTAATTATGAAAAAATAAATTTATATTCAAATAAAATCAGCTATTTTTCCTACTTTTCCACTTTGACCTTATAATCATCCCAAAGGAAGAAACAAAGTTTATTTGAACCAGTGTATGTCTCTTCAATGTTACAGAATCAAAGACTCACATAGACTGGAATGCACCTCTAAAACCCTGCTCAGAGCAGGGTCATGTACAGGAGGATGCTGAGGACCATGTCCAGTTGTCTTCTCAATATCTCCAAGGATAGAGATTCCACAGCCTCTATGGACAACCTGTGACAGAGTTCAACTGCCCTCAAAAATAATAAAGTGTTTCCTTATGGTTAAATGGGATATCCTATATTTCAGTTTGTGCCCATTGTCTCTTGACCTGTCACTAGGCACTACTGGGAAGAGTCTGACTCAGTCTTCTTTACTTCCCCAAACAGGTATTTATATACATTGATAAATGTCAAAAGCCTTGCTGAAGTCAAGATGAACAACATCCACCTTGTTAACTGAGCCCATCATTTCATTATAAAAGGCTCTCAGATTTGTCAGACATCCCTCCCCTTCACAGATCCATGCTAACCACTCCCAATCACCTTTCTCGACCTCACATTTGGAAATGATATCCCAGAGACTGAAGTGAGGCTGAGCTGCTTGTAGTTCCCTGGATCCTCCTTCGTGAGGATAGAGATGGCGTTTGCTTTTTTCTAGCCCTCAGAAGCCTCCTTCAGTCACCACAGCCTTTCACAAATAAGGGAGACAGGACTTGCAGTGACGTGGGCCAGCTCCCTTAGCACCTTGTGGCTGTATCCCACCAGTTCCCAGGGACTTGTGTACATCCAAGCTGTTTAAATGTTCCCTCACCAGGTTCTATCTAGGGTAAGTCTACCTTGCTCCAGAACTCCCCTCAGATCTCGAGGGCTTGGGAATCTTGAAGGCAAATCTTACCAGTAAAGATCAAGATGAAGAAGGCACTGAGCACCAGGGCACTTTCCATGTCTCCTGTCAGCATGTCTTCAGCTCCATTTTAGCAGCAAGATCACATTTTCCCTGGTCTTTCTTTTGCTGTTGAAATATCTGTAGATGCCCTTTTTGTTGCCCTTCACATCCCTTACCAGGTCCAATTCCTGGTGGGCTTTGGCTTTCCTAACCCCATCTCTGCACACCTGGACAGCATGTCCCAGGTCACCTGCGCCTGCTTCCATGCCTTGTACACTTTTTATGTTTGAGCTTAGTCAGGAGCTGCTTGTTCACTCATCCAGGACTCCTGCCACTTTTGTGGGGCATGAAGGGGGCCAAAGTGACAGTGTACCTAGCTGACATCACTATTTCAGATCAGGAGCTTGTTGTCATTTTCTGTCTGAAGCAGTGAAGGCTGTCACAATCATTTGGTTTTGGCAATGCAAGACATGTAACTATAATTTTTCCCCACAGAAAACTACCTCCTAGTGTCTGTGAAGCCCAACACTCAGGACGCATGTTGCGGGGACCTCTCCTCTGAGGATGCATGGTAGAGGCTCCCAGATTTCTGATGGAGGTTCCCATCCCTCTCCCTCATGGCCACGACCTTGCTGGCCACAGGCTGAGCTTCAGGGAACTGTTGTTCTACCAAGGGGACCCCCACCTTGCCTGCCTGCATGGGAGGCAGATGGATCCAGTCTTGGGCCACTGCCTGTTGATCAGGTGTAGTGCATGTATGAGCAGAATGACATAGTGCACAAATGTGATAAAAATGACATAGTGCACAAATGTGATGAAAGATGCTCTAAGGGTGGTTTGAATAATTCTGTAAAGACCACTGGTCTGTCGTTGGGGTACTAAGACCTTAGAAAATTCACAGTACTCATTTCATGCTCATAACATGGCAATCCCAAGATCTATTTAACAGCTAAAACTTAGATTACAAAAGGCAAATTGAGTTTCCATAATTTTCATCTGGATTATCAAAATTAAACTGCATGATAAACCACCTCTCTTGATCTTCTTCAAATGAGACCTTCCTCTGTCTCATTCACTTTAAATCATGCAGATTTACATATTGGCTATATTTCCTAGTTATTTCCTCCTAAATTATACCATTTTTTCCTAATATTTATGTACCAGATATGACCATGCTTACTGCCAGAACAGAAACAGCTCACTCTTCTCTTACAAGCCTTCAACTGATGTGCTACTCCTAAGATTAAATGAAAGTCTGTGGTAGATATGCTTTGATTTGATCATTACCAAGACATATCTGCCAAGATGCTAGCACAATTATCCAATATAGTCCACGTCTTTCAATTTATTATTTTATTTATTTATTTATTTCCAACATAGACAGTGTTGAATTAACTAATACATCATTTCCAGTAACCATGAGGTGATGTCTAAGATGTTGGCAAAGAAAAAAGCACAGATAAGCTCAAGGTTTATTCTCTTCTTAAGCAGCACACCCCTGGCTACAGGACACTGACTTAAAAATTTTCTGTTCTGTGCCACTTTATGTCCAGCACTAAGAATGCAACTTAGATGTGGCAAAATATTGAGAAATACCTGAGTTCTCTGCAGTAATTTGACAATACTATTTGTCATCTCAGAACCCTGAAAAGTCTATGTTTTATAAATGTTTAAGTGTCTTCTATTTGTCATCATAGGGCAAAAAAATCACTCTTGCAAAACTTTGCCACCCACTGAAATATGAGGACATCTTTTAGACACAGAAAGACAGTTTTCTACTACTAAATAGATTGTGTCTCATATCCCTCCAGTAGTTTGACGTTCAATATTTCCCTAAGTGCATTTCAATTGCTGAGCTGGTTTGGTGGTTTTCATTTTTTGTTTAAGAACATATTGGAAAATATATATGCCTCTAATGTTTTCTCTCTTGTGTTTGTTGCCATCAATAATTGGATAAAATTCTCCTCACCTTTTGTGGGAGAAAGCTATCTTTACCACACAAATCATTGCTGTTGCTTTCATCTCCATCTTTCTAAGAACCTCTGTGCAAAGAGGCGCATAGACATGCATATCCCCTCAGTGAGATAGAAACAGTAGAGTGATGCTCCATGAGGACTATGACACTTTAAAGAATCAGTCCTTCTCTATGGTGATTTGTAGTATTATAAGGAAGACAGAAAGTCAAAAGCATTGTTTGAACAAAGGGGTTACCAGGAACAGGACTCTAGATACATGAAAAGGTTAAATTTCTCTTCAATTTGCTATTTTCTTACTTGGTTTAGTTATTTTTCTTGCCTCAGCCTCCACCCACAGGGGGTGGCTCCATCACAGGGCTGCTTTCCCCCCAGACATCCCTCCAGGGCAGGCAACAGCAACTTTTTTTTTCCCCTATTTTGTTCTTCAAATCCTCTTTTATATATTTCCTCTGTTCCTTCAAATGACATTACATCTGTGCCAAAGTTATTGACTCTATGTGATTTTTGACTTCTCTGTTGTTACTCACAATTAGCTTAACTTATCACTCATTCACAGAGGCTTTAAATAATTTCACAGAATCACAGAGTCGTCTAGGCTGGAAAAGACCTTGAAGATCATCCAGTCCAACCATTAACCTAACACTGAAAGTTCCCAACTACACCATATCCCTCAGCGCTATGTCAACCTGACACTTAAACACCTCCAGGGATGGGGACTCCACCACCTCCCTGGGCAGCCCATTCCAACACCCAGCAACCCCTTCTGGAAAAAAATGCTTCCTCATATCTAGTCTGAACATTCCCTGGTGTAACTTGAGGCCATTCCCTCTTGTCCTGTTGCTTACTA
The DNA here is from genome assembly GCF_003259725.1 of Athene cunicularia. Classification (NCBI taxonomy): domain Eukaryota; kingdom Metazoa; phylum Chordata; class Aves; order Strigiformes; family Strigidae; genus Athene; species Athene cunicularia. The sequence continues at coordinate 107,973,334 of NW_020799091.1, read as the reverse complement.
CTTGGTTAAAGAGACTCATCCCCAGCTCTCTGCAACCTCCTTTCAGGGAGCTGTAGAGGGCGATGAGGTCTCCCCTCAGCCTCCTCTTCTCCAGACTAAACACCCCCAGTTCCCTCAGCAGCTCCCCGTACGACCTGTGCTCCAGACCCTGCACCAGCTCCGTTGCCCTTCTCTGGACACGCTCGAGTCATTCAATGTCCTTTTTGGAGTGAGTGGCCCAAAACTGAACACAGGAATCGAGGGGCGGCCTCACCAGTGCCGAGTCCAGGGGTCAGATCCCTTCTCTGTCCCTGCTGGCCACACTATTGCTGACACAAGCCAGGATGCCATTGGCCTTCTTGGCCCCCTGGGCACACTGCTGGCTCCTGTTCAGCCGGCTGTCAATCAACACCCCCAGGTCCCTCTCTGACTGGCAGCTCTCCAGCCACTCCTCCCCAAGCCTGTAGCCCTGATGGGGGTTGTTGTGGTCCAAACAGTAGGAAGTAGGAAGGTCCTTTAAACTGTGGCGAGTGTGAAACTGAGGAATGACATGGGACGCTAAACCTTAAACAAAGAGGAAGAATCCTGTTCACTGCAACTGCATTGTATGTCTTGCATACCAATCCTGAAGAACAGGGAAGGATCATTAGTAACTGACATATTTAGTATAAATCTAAACCCTGCATCTCATGAAAAGGTGAAGAAAAGAATAAGATGAAAGGAAAGATAGGAGGGGAAGTTTTGCTATAGCTAAAGAATATGTAGATACTCCCTTAGGCAATGCAGACAGGGTGAAGAGGGCTATGCTACCAGCTTCCCACGTTAGTTGTAGGGGATTGGTTTTAAAAGCTAGGAGTTGGGTGTAGAGGTCTTTTTTCCCTAACAAGATACAGTGTCAAGAAATCTTAGGAACAGCAAGGAAAGGTGATTTATGGGGTGCTAGGGGTGCTAGGGTGTTAGTCCACGAGTCAATTGCCCGTTCACACTCCCTAATATTTCTTAATCTTTCAACCTCTTCTTTGAGTTCTGCCACCGGGCTGAGCAGGTCACCCAGGTGATCGCAGCGCACACAGGTGCTGTCCCTGCTGCCCTCCGGCAGGACTGACAGGCTCAGGCACTCCCTGCAGCCCGAGACCTGAACCCCTGAATGTTTGCGTGGCAGCTCCGCCTGGGTTGCCACGTTCTTTCTGGAGGTGGTTTTGACCCGAGTGGAGACCATAGCTCAGTCTTTATATTTATATTGAATAAATCCATATTTTTATATAATTTATATATAAAATTTAAATTTATATAAATATATATTCATATTATATAAACATAATTTTATTTTCTTTTATATATATTAGATTTATATTTCAGGTTTTACTTTGCAGTATATCCTCCCAATCTTGCTGCAAATTAGTCCTTTTTTTTGTCCTCATAATTCTTTGCTCATAAACACTGCTAATCTATTTTCCTTAATACATTTCTGATTGTATTAAATTGAACCATTTACATGTTAATACACCTGTATTTGTATCCAAAGTCTATCTCTAATGATCATGGTACTTACCATATCCATTTTACTTAATAAAATTCAGTCTGAAGTTTTTCCTTGCTGAGTTGCCTGTAACACATAGTGATATAAAAATGAGTTCTACATAAAAATCTAGTCGTCCTTATTAATGACTGAATAAATTATACAAATTAAAATTCCCTAGATATCACTGCAGTCACTAATCTAATGCTCTCAGCTATCTCTGAGTGTGCTTCCCTACCCTGAACCACAGGTGGTAAACACTTTTTCCTTCCCCCTCAATACTTCAATTTAAACTAGCTCCATATTTCCACATTCCCCTTCATTTTTAATAATCCTCATCACAAGTTGAAAAGAGTTATTAAATCACAGTGGCACCTTTCCCTGCTTCCCCTTACCAAATATTCTGATGCAGAGAGGACTCTCCAGATTCCTTATCTAATCACAGACACCACACACTACACAAATAAGAATTGATCTGAGTTTACCCAAAGTTTTGCAAATAGTACTAATAAAATAAAACTAAAGTCTTATAACCAATAGACAATGGAAAGACCATCGAGACCTTGTATAAACTTTATGTGTCAGTCTGTTGTTATTTGTAGAGCCTAGGAACATCAGTAATCAACATGTAGCTAATAGTGTTAAGCACTTCAGAAAATGTTGTTTAACTTGCTCACCCAGCAACTGTTCATAGCTGTTGCAACAGCATTATTAACACTGTGTTTCATTATCTACTTCTTGTTTTCTGAGAAAAGTCATATATCTGCCTCATATCATTCAGGTGCAGGCCTAGATAAATGTTTAAATGAGATTTTTAATGAAAAAATAGTTTTTCTCTGAATTCTATATTCTGATTTCTATAAAGGAAAAAGTAACCCCTCGATATCTTTCTATGAACTGATTTAAGATCAACATTTTAAAGTTGTTTTAATAAAGAACAAGATGACCAGCCTTGTCCTTCTCCCAGAATATCACTAAACAGCCTTTCTAGAACCAACAGAGCAAAGACTTTGGGCTTCAGAAGGGGAGCTTTTCTTTCTTCTAAGACTCCTTTTAAAATCCCCAATCTATGTAGAAGATTTATTGCTATATGCATAATAAAGGGAATATAAAACTGAATAAAAATATCAGCAAGCTGCAGCAGTGTATGAGATTGATTTCCTGTCATCAAAATTGCTTTTGCTGCTTCCCCTCTCTCTGCCACATAGCTGTATTGCCCCACTGCTTTTCTTTATATCCTTGGCAGGATGGACTTGGTGAATGTGGTGCAAGCCACTGCCAATTAGTTGTTCATACATAGCTATGGACAGACAGGCAAGTTTTTCAGACTTTTCCTCAGCTAGAAGTACTAATTTGCGTATATCTCCTCCAACAGCTCTCAGTTGTTATGAAACTTGTATGATTGAAATAATCTTGGAAAACCTCTTTCTATCCTATTTAGTTAAAACTGATCCATGGGTTCAAATGTTAACAGAAAACAGAAAGAGAGCTGACACAGGGGGCAGCATGCAAAAACAAATTTCTTTTTCAGGAGACCAGGCTAAAAACTAGGAAAGTGAATTATCCCTGACCAATCTACACTTCATTGTGTGCCTCAGAGGGAACACCATGCCCATGAAGTCAATTTTTCATACTCCTGCTCTAAATTTAGTAGGTGCCAAAGAACACTACTACACAAAGAGCATGGGCATGTTCTGATTACTTGCCTGCCAGTACTTCCCTACTGCTTCCCTCATATGTGATATGTCAGAAATGACTATTTCTTAGTACTAAAGACTTAACTACATGACTAATCCTCATGCACCTGACCAATACTAATGCACCTTAAACTATGAATAATGAAAAATAAGTATCAAAATCAGGCATTGCTTTTCCTCATTCATAGAAAATGTATTTCCTTTTTCTGCCAAATACCAGAACAGTATTCTGGACCATGAACTTTAAAAAGAAGCTAGATTACTGTGGTTTTGAGGATGACTTGAAACCAGGATGCACAAATGAAAAAAATGAGTATCTGGAGAAGAGCACTTCTCAGGCTTATGCCTGCACATGGTCTAGTTTGAAGTAACACAATCTGCCCAGCTGCACTACAGGACTATACTAGAAATATAGATGACTATCCTACAAATAATTATACAGATAAGAGCATGTATAGAATAACCCATAGTCTGTTACAGAGGTTGCTTTCTCCCCCAAACTGTAATATAATATACAATAATATTCTATTTTAAATCTATACATTGATGAAATTTATCTATAAGGTATATGTACTCGACTATGTAACTCAGCAGCAAGTAATGAATCAAGAACACCAGATAAATTAATGTGACAAAATGCTTTTTCTCATCTATTTTGCCAGTCCTCTAGTATTCAGCAGGTCCGACATTTGTACAGCAATAAAACAGTGTTTATCCAAAAGTCATCACTCCCTCTTCACACAGGTTTCTCAAACTCACCTCAACAGCTGCCCTTCCATGCTATCCACTGAGCCACATGAACAGTTCACAGAGCAAGTGGTCTCATAGCATAACTTGTTTGCCTTGATTTATCAGCAGGAGACAGAAGAGCTGTGCATCTTGCTGTAGGTGAATATACACAAGTTTACATTTCATATCAGTAAGAAAGGCATTTGAAAGCCTGTAAAAAAAAAAAAAAAAAAAAAGTTTGCCTCGGTCTAATATTGCACTGACTGGCAAAAGAATGTGATTATTCGTCTCAGTATATCCTCTCTTAAACTATTAAAGGGGAAAATTCACATAGTAAAGATACCTTGTATTTTCTCCAGAACAATTTAAAAGCTTTTTTTTTTTTTTTTCCCTCTTTACTGGAGGCAAACTACATAATTGACAAAAAGCTCAACTATCATTTCTCCCTTTCCCTCATACTACATCATTTCTTTCAAGGCTTTGTTTAGGAAGATAGCAAATCTTTGGGGTTTTATTTATTTTAAGGATAGTAAAGTCTAGAAATATGAACACAGTAATGGACTGGGACAAGAATACAAACCCACTTCCTGTACCTTATATTCATTATCAATCCCTAGCTGCCATTCATTTCTTCCATGCACTCACCTCCTCTTTAGTATTTTTTCTGATTTTTTTCTTATAGCTCTTCCCATCTTTCTGCAGATGTAAAATACACCAGTGTTTTAAAATGATAAATCAAATCCCCCTTTATTATCTTTTCCCCTCTAAAATTCATCTGACTGATGTACACTTGTGTCTTTATAATAATTTCTGAACTACATTTTCTTCAGTCTGATCCATTTTAAAGCTAGAAGGATCTTATTTTCAATTGCTTTTTTGCAGCCACAAGACTTAGAAAATTTATTTCTCCCTAAAACAAATGCTGAAATTTTATCACAGTCATAGGCCTTTCACTCATTAGAACTTTAAGAGAAACAAAACTGTTAGAAAAGTCATGGTAAAATAGAGTTAACAGAACAACTGTTGGCTCTACCCATCTTCAATGTGCTAAAAGGAGAAGAGAAGGGAAACAACCACAACAGAAAATCACAGCTCAAAGAAATGAGGCCCATTCTCTTGTACTGATGTGTTAGAAGAATCCCTCCTGTGAAACAACTGTCTAGAATGCACATGGTCATTGGCTGACAGAACATTTTCCTTCTAGAAAACAACTGATTTGGATTAATATACTCATTGTATATTTTGTGTCTGTACTCAGAACAAATGTACACCCACATATTTATGTACTATCATTGTTTCATTGTGCGAAAAACATATTGTTTGAACTTACTCATATTACCAGTATTAATAAATCATATCCTGAAATACATTTGATACGTCACTTCTGTCAGTAAGCCATGGGGGAAAAGGAAAAAAAAAATCTTCATGCATATGTTTTAGGGACATTTTATTCTTCCTCCTCATTGTCTCACTTTTCCTGACTCCAGTCAGAAAGTCAGCAAATGAGGGCAGACTTGTTTAGCACCCTCCAAATGTGCTGAAATGAGTTTAGTCACAGCCCACACAGAATGCTATTTCTATTTACTGCAGTCCAGAACTTAATCTACAAGTGAGGATCGTGGATCAAAGATCAGCCAGAAGCAGCAGATATTTTATCTCCAAATCTTGTTGTGGAAGACAACAAAAAATTTGTCACTTAGCAGGTTTTACGTGAAATACACGTAAGCATCAAGCAAGTGGGTTTTACATTAAATACGTAAGGATAATAAAATGTTTTCAATCAAACAGCAAGTTATATTAATTATAAAAGTGTGACCATGAATTTTGACAGCAATATGATGGTCCAGCTGTTATAAGGCTTTTTTTGTAGAATACTGTTTCGATTCAAGCCCATATTAAGAGTTTGCTTTTAGATTATACTACTAAAAATACTATTTCCCTTAAACAGGCATCTAAAGTGCTATTAAGACATGTTTATGGCATATCTGATGATATAATAAAGTTGTTTTAGTTTCTAGAAATATTCTTAAAGGGGTGTTTTCTGTAGTTTTTTTCTTTTTCCACACCAGGTCATATACTGATACATGATGCCATTAGTAGGCCATCTTTAACCCAGTTTCTCCACCAGATGCATATATATTTAATGTTTCTTTCCTTGTCAGAATGAGTGATATTTTACTGGTTCCTGTACTGAAAATGGCAGGCAGTTGATAAAGTGGTCCATGGATCTCTCCTTCCATTCATCAGTTTCCTGCAGGTGTAGTTTTGTTTTTAAACACTGTAGTACTATGTCAGATGAGATGTATATAGGCTTAGGGGGTCTATTCAATAAGCCATGAATTCTGTAGGTGGCTCTTCATATTACTGTAAAATTGGGGTGCCTTCTCTCTTTTCAGCTCAACATACTCCTTTATTTTTTTCATGTTCATCTAGAAGCTCCTGGTCATAATTAGGAAAGAAAAACAAAACAAAAGCAGAAGGGCAGATTCTTTTTTCTCTGCAATAAAATTTGTATTCTTCGATCCTACACATGCACATTGTGCAAGTCTTACTTAAGGTTGCAACCTTTGTGTCTTGCTTGCTTTCTCTCTCTTTATCCTAATTGGGTCAGAGTAAATGTTATATTCCCCTGTGACCACCAGAGAGGAAAGCATTTTTGAGGAAAATAATAAAAAGTGGACAGAAAGGGAGGATGAAGAAAGAGTAGAGACCAGATGGACTTATCTGGATCCTAGGGGACTTGCCACTTTAGAAACAACATTAAAATTCTTCTAAAAGAAGGTGCAAGCTCAACATCGAGTACTAGTTAAGCTCTTTTAGTAACAGACATATATATTTATTCTTCTATGCGTCTGATATTATAAGGACATGGTTATCTGAAAGGTGTTACAGGTTATTAGTTTGGACTCGTAAAAATTTACATACCCATTTTAACTTCAGCTCCCTATCTTGACAGGAACATCTTGCTCATCGCTTCTGTCTTCAGACTGAATTCTCTCTCAAACATATGACTATGGATCACAACTAATTGTGTTAATGGGCTGGATCCATTTCTGTACTGCCCAAAACACTTGGAAACAAGCTGTCACAGAAGCATTATAGCTACGTTAATGCAGAGCTCTGCTAAGGTGAATGACTTTAAGCCAAATATTTTATTAGGGACTAACATAAAGACATCAGAAATGGAAAAATCTAACACTTATGCACATGGTTTATGGTGCTTGTTAATCACCTTTGTATCAAAATTCTGTTATTTCTCATGTGAATTCATGCAGCTACAGTTTGCACATACTGGCTCTGGTTTTTGTCCATTATATTACAGAGCAGTTAGTACCTAGACATTTTACCACAGGGGGAGATTATCAATATAATCAAAGTAATCTAACCTGCTTTTGCAGAAATTAAACTAGTCATGTTCTACATGTCTCTCTTAAAATACATGGCATTTTTCACTCAGTGTTTAGCTTTATTTTCTATATATATATCTTCTCTATCTTTTAGTATCTTGCTCCTGTTGGACCGAACCTGTGGTAAATAGAGTCAAGCTAATATTCTTCAGCTATGGAGGTAAAACTCAGTGCTTTCCCATGCCTGTAGTTCCTTGTGCAGCTGATACCACCTTAACCACTTCTTGCCACCACGTAGCTCTGGGAGCTCATCTTGCGCTTCATTGGAAATCCTGTCCCTTCTGAATTCCTGGCCACTAAGAAGCAGTTTTGAAATGAAGAGTGTATACTTCGACTCAATATTTTAGCACTATCAAACACCTCTCAAAAAACTTTTAGGTGAAATAAAAATATTTTTGTTTCATCTAATCCACTGACTTATCTTACATAAATTTCCTATGTCAGTAAAACATGTTAATACAAATAATGGACATTTAAAGTGGCAAGACAATTTTAAAAAAGAATGGACTAGAAGCTCTGTACAGACTGAGCTATTTATAGGTCCATATATTTTTCAGTAATGTCACCGCTAAAATTTTTTTAGGATAAAATAGAAATATATTGGATAAAACATTAATTCAATGAAAATTTATTAAAGGAACTGGATTTTACACTAGCCCAGATTCAGGAAGTGTATCTTCCAATATCAAACTAAAGTGTCTAAACCAGGGGTGCCCTTGTTCTGTTCATGAAGAAACAGGCTGCTCAGAAATTCAGCTCACCTAAAATCTGGGTTCGTACCCGGCATCTTTTACAGTTAAGCTGATATCATTGAAAGCATCTACTCCACTGCAAAATTCTTGGTTCCCGTGTACAGTGGTAGAGAGAGATCCATGACTGCCCCATGATGGACTATGTCTATCTCAGCTAAAATATCCATGTCCTCACTGAATAGGATTATTATTCCTTATAGAGTTTAATTAAAATGTTTGGGTTCAGCATGAGGCTACAAAGGAGTAGGTAAGGATGCAGGATTTGCGTTGGAGGTGTGCAGAGCACTGAGGGAGTCCAACCTGCTGCAGTTGAGTCCATATGGTTCAGGGGTGGCTCTAGGACCATTTCCCAGAGCTGCATAATGTTTTCTTCTCAAAAGGAATTAGCCAATTTGCTGTGAAAGACAGCTCAGGAGTGAATTTACACTGGGCATAATAAGGAGATGAGGAACCAGGACTGAATAAGGGCCTAAGTTATTTGATAATATAGATTCAAAGGATTCATATTCTAGGCATCCTAGGGAATACCTACTGTGCTTTTAAAAAAAATAAAATTAAAAAAAAATCAAATCTGAACAGTGGTCCCCTGATGTTTACATGCTTAATCATTATCTCATTCCCTTAACTGGCTTTGGCCCTCACCAACAAACTGTCCAGATCAAGCCTGACATATACTTGAGGGCTTTAGACTTTCAGTTCCTCTTTCAGACGTAGGAATAGATCTCTGGTCCTTTTTCAGACTTAGTAGGATAAGTATATGTCATTCAGCCTGGGTTAATTCAAGCCTATGGATTTTATAGTTAATAAAATTACCTCAGTTCTTACAGTGATATTTATTGTGGACCATACCTACATGAAAATCATTCTGTTTGCTTTTCATATACAGATTTTTGCAGTGAAGCAGAAATTAATGAAAAGCCAATAAACTTATTCTCTTAAATTATTTGGTAAAACAAATTATTGCTTTTACAGTCACAGTATAGGATTATATTCTTTCTAAACTTTCTCAGTGGATGTCACATCTCAGAAGAAACGTGAAACTTTATAAGCTCATCATTAGCTCATCACATGGGCGAAAGTATAAATACAACTTTTGTTTGGCGTAATGAGTGAAAAATGTTATCTTGCTGCCAACAAAGACCAGTTTATTTCAGTATGTAGGAAAACATATTTTAATCAAATTTTTATTAGTGTAGATCTTGCTTTCTCTTAGCTAAGTCCTAATATGTCAGATGTCATACTGACAGAGAGAGGCAAAATATAACCTGTGCATATTTTAAGTCATCTAAAATATCTCTGCTTGTTTTTTGCCTTGGAAAAAGTGGATAACCACTACTGAGTATGGCAGAAACATGAAATCTGTATAGACTAATCTCTCCATCATCTTTCAAAAATCAATTAAATTAGAACAGTATGTAGTTAAACAGAACAGAAAGATTTTTCAGACAGACAACTAAGTTTCAGTGTAAACCACTGAGATTTAGACTTCTAAGAGTCTAACTCTCTTTTAAAAAATTACCTTCTTAAAAATCACCTAGGTATTTTTGGAAATTTCAAACAAAAGAAATATTCTCACATTCTAGAATGATTCTTCATAAACTACAGTGAGAGAAACAGCATACTTTTTTTTTCTGATATATTATAAAATATGAAGAATTAGTAAAATAAAGAAACAAGCCATAGCCATCTATGTTGCAATGCACATAAAATGTGAAACATATGTACAATACATTGAGATACTTGGATTATCTATATATGTTTAACACAGAGATATTAAATGCACCCATTAAATACAAAAATTGTGAAATAATAATCCAGTAGGGAGAGCTAGAGTGTAATACTTTTGCCAAGCACTTAATGGCAAAGATTCAAACTCCATAATCAATTAGAGAAGACATTGCTATTATGACATGCATTTCTGAAGGACCTCTCCAAAATGCCTAAGCTCTGTTATTTCCATTTTGGCTTGCACTGGTTGCCTCAAGGAAAGAAACTAAACTTTCCTCCCTTCAATACGATTCTGTTAACTTGCAAGCCACTTTGCATCTGCCTTCAGAGACACACAACCATGCCCTTACACAGCTGTTTGTTCACCCTGTTCTGGCATCATCTTGCATAACAGCTCAAGGACTGTGACCCTCTGGATTCAATATGATCTCCAGAACAGTGACCACAAGCTGCCATCTAAGTACTCTTTGGTACATAGTACTGGTCCCAATTTTCTAACTTTGAACTTTGCAATAAAATTTGAATTTGGTCCAACCGCTGTGCATCCATTGCTTGGATATAGTTGTAAATCAGCCTTAATCATTATGTTCCTACATGGTTTGATGTCAGCAGAGTGTACAGATTTGCAGCTTCCAATAAATAGAATGTTGTTTGAAATTTGATGAAACCAAGATATATTGTATAAAAATATTCTAGTTCATTATTCGCCCTTATTTGGGTAGATTTTATATCCCTCTGCATTTTATACAGCTATAATGATCACAACTATATAAGAGATAGATATATGGTAAGATAGATACCTGTAGAATGGATAAGACTGTACAGGCCAGGATTCTTCAAGCCAGGTCAGTGCCTCCAGGTGCTTGATGCTGGTATTCCCCTTCCTGCTTTCCTCCCTCCCCATGTGTTTGAAAATCATGTCTGCAATGTGTTAACAGATCTTCCAAATCTTTTCAGCTCTTTTTGCATAGACATCTAAGAAATACTGTCCAGTTATAGCTATAAGATCTGCTTCACGAGGAAATATATTTTCTCTGAGTTCTCACAAGTGCCAGTTGGAACCAGTTACGGTGTAGAGCAGAAATTCATGTGCAGAACTGCGTTACAGAGCACTGAGAGGCAGAACACAAACACTACACAAAGGAACTCTCCGACAAACGCCTTGGCTCCAAGTGATTGCTGAGCAGCCTGCGCTAATAACAGCAGGAAAATTACTGAGTAGAGAATGAAGCAATTAAAAGCTGTACTGGGTTTGGCACATTCCTGAGACACAGAGGGCAACTGAAGAAATTTAATAATGCTGCACTCTACATTTGTCAACACTAAAAATATCCAGTCACAAAATTTATTTCTGTCTAATAATAACCAGTTCTAAGGCACCCAGATATTATCAGAGTTTTCTGCATAAAATGGTAGCATAGACATTTGGGCAGTAATGAACATCACATAATAGTTATCCAGAAGGCAGTGTGATGTTTATCCAAAAAAGTGTATTTATCTAGGGAGTTACCCAAAATGTAAAGAGAGAATACAGTGGTCTGGTAACACTTGGAAAAAATGATCAATGGTCAGAGATCCAATCTTACAATGCTGAAGTTGTGTTTCGCAAGTGTTGTAATGCGACAGAAGCAAAATATTAAAGGGAAATTTGAGAAATGAGTATGTAATTAAACATGCCCTCTACCTGAGTTATTCCGACAGTCATAAAAATTTCTCTGTTCACAGGTACCATCAGTTTTTCCACCACAATATTGTCTTTCTACAAAAAATATAACCAAATCCTCTGCTAATAAAAAAAAAATACTGTACATGTCAAATAAAAACACAATTTCAAAATATCATTTGCATTAAAGACACAATTTTTCCAGGCAGAATTATTTTCACTGTACAGTGACATACAGATGTATCTGAGTACTATTACTGCTGATAGGAGGGTGGAAATAGTGTTCAAGTAACAAAGCATTTACAAAACAGGAACATGAAAGTGGATACTGACTCATATTTTTCACTATAAAAATAACAAAATAGAACCAGTATACAGGCACTGTCCCTTGTTAACCTTTCATACAGGAGAAAACCAAAAAAAGCAGATTTGCACCATTAGAAACTGATGTCAGAGTCATTTGGAGCTAAATAACAACAGAAGAGATGAAACACTCGCTGTAATTTGTAATTCTGAGAGCTGCTATTGCTTTGGGAAGGCTGTGCTATCGTGTGCGATGGGGAGAGATGGCAACTGCAGCTGTGCTGTCATAACAAGGTTAACCCTGCAGTCACGGGAAGTTGTCAGTCTAAATGGAAACATACTGTGAAGGACCAGGCTGGACTTTCCCTGCCTTCCCGGGGGAGGGAAGCCAGGGGAGCTGAGTCACTCTTCTTGCCCAGGGAAGTCTTGGTGAGACAATTGCCACCACAGGCTGGCCAGGCTGTGGAGCTCGTGTCCATTTGGGTTGACAAAATTGCAACTAATGGATTTATCATTTCACAGCAGCAGCACTGCTAAAATTTTAGAGGATAATGACAGATTAACACAAGAGGATTATGTTTGTTAATTGATACTACTGGTACATTTGACTGGAAAATGAAAGTGTCAGGATCTGGATGTTGAGCTGGCTCTTTAAAGAGACGGTTGAAGCTGGGGCTTGTGTTATGGCACAGTAGCTCATGGGTGAGAAGTTGCTCAGCATTATGTAAAACAGACTACTTGGGCCTGAAGAACACCTAAACAGCCAAGGGTCCTTGGATCCCGGAGAGGACTGAGGCTGTGATGGGGCTTGGCTGGGCCTCCACCTGCCTCTTGCCCCTTCCTCCACATGTCAGTAACACACAAGTGCAAGTGAAGGTGATGAACATCCCTCTCTCTCTGATATTTGTCTTAGCACCTTTCATTCAAAATGAAAAATATACCTTTGCTGATGTTTCTTTAGAAATTATGCATCTATAAGAGTTCACATAGGAAATCAGACCAGCTTTAACTTGTAATGAAAACTGGTTAAAATTTATGCTGTTCTTCATTTTTATTATTTATTACAGTTCCTGCCCCAGTATATTGAGTTTGTGTCAACCTCCGTTCTTGCCACAGTTTTTGTCACACAAATGAGGTTCCAGAAATGTAATGCCTATATTTTATGAAATACAGTCCTATGCCATTTCAGGATGACCTCTTCAGGATTCTACATTCTGATGGGTTGAGGCAGAGGTCTACTTCCATCTATGCCTTATCCCCTCAACACTTATTTTTTTAAAAAGTAATTTAAGCAGAGATTGATATATCAATTTCTTTTGTTTGTACTGGTGGGCAAAGTTTATAATCTTTCTGAAAAATCAGTGAACTCTGGACAGCTCAGTCTGCATATGCCTCCATGAAGCCTCTGCGTAGGAATGAAGTTTTAAATACAGTATTAATTTGAGTATTATATTATATTAAACTGATTGGACTGTTTTGCTTTCACTTCCAGCCATTCCAAATGTAGATTTCAGCATTATGAAGCACACTAATGAAACAAGTTTACCCAAATCATTAGCCTTGACCTATAAGTGTCTGAAAAAGGAGCAGAGGTCACAAAACCAGACATACAGACTTACAGAGTCATCATAGCGTCACCATAGAGTGACTGAACATACACAAGATGCAGAGAGGAACCTAGGTCCTACAGTGGCAGGGTGAGTCCTCACAGTGTCTGCATGTCAAGCATCTTCCGTAGGCAGTATCGTGATTGCAGAATATGAGTACCATAAATAGAAATTTCTGGTAATGCCTTATTAACTTTTCCAGCAGCAGCATAAGAAAAAGGCACAGAGAAATTTTCTTTAAAAAGCATACCCGATTCTCAGGTTTTTTCCCTTCATTGTCATCATGATAAGAGTCCCTTGCAGGCTTCATGAAGGCATCTGTTCTAGTTCATCACCCCCTATCACACAGATCACAGGAGCTGCTGACTCTTGACTTCTCTTATGACAACTTTGTATGTGGCATTTTGCAGAGTACACATTAATTTACTTTCAAACTGAATATTTTAGACTACACACCAAAAGACTGTGAAATTACGTATCCTGACAAGACAATCCAATGGGTCAGATATTTAACAAGAATTCAGGAAACTGAGAATTTTTGTTGGTCCCTAGTATGGCTTTGTAAATCCTTTGAGCCCACACTCTGAGTCTCTGCTCCCCTGGCGGCACTTTCCATCCATCTATTCAGACCAGTGGTTCCCAGAAGCACAAGCTCAGAGGGAGTTGACAGCTAGCCAGATCTCAACGCTGCAGTGCATGTGTACTGACTATGACTCATCTATGACAGATCATCTAGTTTTTGTGTGCACTGTGGAGACAATCTGTGTATGCACAGTAAATCCAGTACATCCAGAATATATCTGACTTGCTACACATGCTTTTGTCACCTGTGTAGCTTGTGCAGAAGCTCTGACACATCTGAACGCATCGGATTCATAGTGCATGTGCACATTTTGTGTGCTTTTATTTCTGCCTGGAAAATATACGAGCTATGAGAGTCTTAAGGATGTGCAATGGGAAAGCAATCCTGACAGGTTTTTTCCAGCTGAAGTCCAGCAATTCTCTGCTACATGTACACAGGGTAGGCAACTTGGACATAGAATATTTATTGCTGCAAAACATAGAGACCCCTGAACTTTTCAAAATAAACTTTTAATGTGGATGAAAGGCTGCAGTGGGGAATAAAGCACTGGCTTCTTAACAAAGCAGTGCTAACTAATACAGAGCAACTGTATCACCCACCAGCAAGTACAAATCAGCATAGCACTCCTCACTGCTCAGGTGGGGGGGTGCCCTTTGTGCAGCAGCATGCCATGCCACTGCTGCTTGGTTCTGAACATTAGTATCCTGCTGCTTCTTCTGGGGAGTCTCTGCCTTGCACTCGGTGGCATCAAGGCAAGCAGGGACACCACCTCCAGAAATCTTCCAGGCACTGCAAAGCAAGCCAGCTTGAGCTGACCCACACTGTCTTGCTGAAACTGGAAGTTTCTGCTGAGCCTGAATTCAACCCACTGTACCTTTCTTTTACAGCACAGGATGTTACAGAATAACCTATTCATTGTTTACAGAAAAATTATTTTGGATAACATTACTTTGGGTATAAAATAGCAGACAGAACAGTCAGACCGAGGGGACATTCACACACCTGCGTTCTCGTGCTGAAATTATTAAACAGCCTAAACTGCAGTTCAGCCAGCGAAAAGGCCTTGCTTCCCTGCCTGCACCGCTTCTTGGAAGAATTAATTGTCAGAGGGAAAAAAAGCACTGTTCTCCAGCAAACAAGAAAAATTTTAAATAACATGTACTTTCGTCCCTGAGTATGTAGTTAGACCTCTGAGCAGCTAGTTATCTTCACACATTTCAAAGCTATTACTGTCAAAAGTGCAAGAAAACATGAGCAAAAAATGAAAGCTTAAATACATGTGAAGCAAAGCCTTTCCTGCAGAGAACAGGAACACAGAAAAGCTTCTAGATCAGTTTAAGGATATACATTACCATTTTGGATTCATAAGGGTTTCCTTAGGAGGATTAACAACCTTCTTTAGAGAAAGTTCATTTTAAACGCTGTCACTTGTCATCCATATTATCCTGGAGGTTTAGCGGAGGTCCAGACAGTGTTGCAAGTCAGAATTTTATTGAACATTTCCAAGTCAGTCTCATAAAATTCGGGCAAATGTAAATGAACGTTTGGGAAAGACAGATTTGTTGAAAAACGTTACTGAGCTGTATAAATAATGACAGCCAAACAGCAGAAGCAGGCTGTGGGAAGTGGAAAGGCTATAATAAATGCAAGCAAGAAACTTTGTAACAATGCAGTTATCCTGTTATCACCAACATGGGTACTAACAATGGCAAACATTTTCAGAAAAGGATATGTTGTAGCTAAGGTAAAACAGTAACACTTCACACCAATGCTGATCTGTTGCAGCTTAATATCTGGCTCTTGAGCCCTTTTCAGTCTGGCATTGTAGGGAAAATAACAGTCAGACAGTGTTGGACATCATACCAGTCAAAAACAAATAGAAATTACTGTCTGTAAATTGCACAACAGGCTTTAACTACATAAGCCAATATGAATACTTACACTTTTCTGTGAGAACATCAAGCATGGACTTGTAAACCTAGAAACACGTGATCTGATCTCAGCTGTAACAGTGCAGGGTCCCAGGGGCACCCGCCAATACACCCAAGTCCTGTTGACCTCTTCACCTTGGGAAGTAGAAGCTGTGGTACCATCCAGAGAGTGAGAGAGGTCAGGCCAGGCAGAGCTCACCAAAGCTATGAAGGGGGTGAGTGAAAAAAAACGTGCCACACATCCAAGATTTCCAAAACTTGCCATGCAGTGAATTGGATGGTGGCACATTGTCTGATTTGTTGTTCTTATGCCCAGCTGCCAAATCACATTAAAAAGAACTAAAACACATAAAATATCTCCTAATATAAAATTGCCTTGAAACAATGGCTGGAGTTGTCCCAGAGATGCTGTATGAATATGGGAATTGTTCCATGTGATTCTGATGCATCCACAAAACAATTTCCCTTTTAAACTGTTCAATACAGCTGTGGGAAAGGCAAAATAGGCAGATGCCTAGGCCAGTAAAGCTACTCTCAAGAAGCATAATGGGTACTACCCTATCACCTAGAGCCAGGCAGGTAGCAGCAGCTGAGGGACAGAGGATCCATTAAAGCAGCTGGATCACTGCCTCCCAGTTTCCTCACTAGTCCCACAGCAGCAATAGTAGCAACAAAACTCAGTTTCTGAGCCCCTTTCTTTCCTACATGTTCCTGCCTTCATCTCTGGTGAGCTTTTTCTCTACTCTTCTCCAGCAGGCCAGTGTCTTTGACCCACAGGAAAAATCAGTTTCTGTTCACACTTGAGAATTTTTGGAAGTTTTAAACTAGTGCTGAAATTGTTCTCTACATATTGAAAGCACTTTTTGGACGGAAAGAGGCAAAGCAAAGACATGTCCCCAAAACAATGTTGTTCATTTGTTCTGTTTGTACTAACAGTAAAATAATCTAACCTGGGATTCTTCCCTCCAGGCTCTTCTTTTTTGTTCCTGGGAGTCAAGAATGTTAAAATCTAACTTCAGCTACCCATATTTAAAATGGGAAAATAAGTGCCTACCTTGCTGGGGGAAGGAGAAATGAAATGGAAACATTTGAAGATGGAAGCATTAAAGATTATGAGGCACCAGGAGCTATATCAGTGGGGTTCCTGTAAGTAGCAGAGATCAAAAGAAAGATTTGCATGCTCTAAACACACCTACATGTTTTTGGAGAAAAAAATGCCAGAAAACATTCTACTGTTATATTCTCCCTGTCTGGATATTAAATACAACAGAGAAGCACAATGTGTTAATTTACCTAAACACTTCCTCATAAAAACAGTCCCACTCATTCATCACTTCTAGCTGAACACTATCATAGGGTGCTTTCCTACCTGAATGACTTAAAATGTTGATTTTATAGTCTGGATTCTTCATAAAAGTGATGCAAACAGAAAATTTCAGTCAATACCTAAACACTTCTGTCACAAAGGAGTCTCATCAGAATTTCATGTAAGTAAAATATGTAATTTTGAATCAGTGGCAGATCTAAAAGTAAAAAATAGAAGATTTTATATACTTTGAAAAATTTGGAGACATAAAAAGCTCCTCTTTTTTTCTTTTTCCACACATTTGCAAGATTGTTCCTTTACCTGGCACTCCATTGGCCCAGATTAAAGACAGGAGATGTGAAGAGTTACTCACCCTGTAAAAATCTCTTTTTAGATGTGAATAAAAAAAAATTGTTTTCCTGAATACTTTCAGGAACTTCCAGGTGAGACAAGAGAAACTCATGCAAAAGAGTCCCTCAAATTCCCCAGTCATCCTCTGTGCTTATGGCCACAACTGTAAACAGAAACAGGATAATAACCCTTTAGCTTTTGATACTGATGATGATAGTGACAGCTTCTACAGTTCAGCCATTTATGGAGGAAAGAAACATGCAGTAAAGATGCCAGGTTTTAAAAAATTTAAGATATTCAGAGCATCACATAGAAAGAAAATAAATATAAACCAAAAATATTTTAAGGGTTATTGAGTCAGAATTTAGCCTCCTAAATTATGGTTTGGGTTTAAAAAAAATCATATTTTAAAAACAGAAAATATTGAGCTCTAGTGCTGGGAGCATAAAACTTCACAATTTAAAACTTTTTAGAAAAACTTGGGAGAGCTGTATAGTGAAAAAAAAAGGAAAAGGAAAAGGAAAAGGAAAAGGAAAAGGAAAAGGAAAAGGAAAAGGAAAAGGAAAAGGAAAAGGAAAAGGAAA
>NW_020799091.1:107888654-107955145 GCF_003259725.1 Athene cunicularia | reverse complement strand
AAAAAAAGAAGTGAATGCCAATTTCATGGTACTATTGATTTGATAAACTGTACAGATCCCAGAGAATAGCACTTCCTTTGACAAAGGGCAAAGCAGACTTTCAGGTAAATATGCCAGCACTTAGCACTTCGTGTTAACAAGATGCACAAGTGATTCCTCACATGTTACGCAAAGCTTCAGTACAGAGGTGTGATTGCCTCATAGTCCACCAGGGACCAGTTCCTCAACTTCATCCCACAACAAAACAGACTTCAAGGGACAGAGGAGGTGATTTTTGGTGAAGCCTTTGCCAGGTGAATCTAAGCTTAAATCACTTCTGATGGGAGGGCAGCTGCTTGCAGTGTCTCTCCCAAAAAGGGCAGCTGGGAGTTGGTGGTCTTACAAAACAGTGCTGTGAGCATAATTTGAAATTGATATTCCAAGTAAACTTACCAAATGTAGAACAAATTCATTTTAATTTGAAACACTAGAAAGGATATTTTATTGTTCTCTGATTCAATGGTGGCATTAAAACTTGTCAGTTAATTATCAAAGAGATTATATGAGCATCTTTGTTTCACTAACTATAAGCACAAAGCTTGCTCAAATTTACTTTTACACACAATTTTCATGACAAGACTATGAAAAACAAGGCGCTGTCATTAAACTGCAGTTTCATTATTCCTTTGTTCAGTTATTTCAGATATGCCCTGAACAACAAGAGACAATCTGTAGCATAACTTGGATATCAAGCCTAGAGTGGCCATGCTAGAAGTAAAAATCCATACCTTAATACCCAAATCTTTCAGTGCTTTTTGTAGTTTAGCTCTTGGATCCTTATAAGCAACTTAATGCATATAAGCTTGAAGCTTAATTTAAACTGGAAAAATGCCTTTAAGACTTTGAAAAATTTTGAAGGGTAAAAAGTATTTTTCAAGTCTACTGTCAGACAGATGAGGGAAGGGAGAGGTGTGTGAAGCCTGTGAAGGTAGCACAAAGTGCTTTTGCTAACTCAGGCCCTCATCTCAGCCTGCAGAATTGTCAGTTTATGGGTTCAGCAGAAGTCAG
Source organism: Athene cunicularia (assembly GCF_003259725.1). Lineage (NCBI taxonomy): Eukaryota > Metazoa > Chordata > Aves > Strigiformes > Strigidae > Athene > Athene cunicularia. The sequence goes on along the minus strand of NW_020799091.1, from coordinate 107,954,098 downwards.
GACTTACTTAACTACTTGGTTTGCTCATAAAAGTTCCCAGGGTCAGCCTCAGAGAAATGGCCACTTGTAGCCCTCCCATACCCTACCACAGGTGGCCAAAAGTTTAAAGTGAAAGACCAGAGATATCTTAAGGCTCCAGAAGGAAGAGATACTCAGCAATAGAGGGGAGAAAATTAGGCCTAATTGCCTCCTTTGTTTTCAGCTGTCCTAGCTGGACAGGATACACTGCTGAGATCTCGGGCTCTGGTATAGTTTATGAGTTAGATTTCAGACTTAATTTAGGTGCCAAGATAGGACTTAGTTGGAGGACAAAGTTTCAGGTTTTAATAATTTGTAGTTTTAAAAATTAAAACCAGGAGCCTCACTTGGATCTTATTTTATCTGAATAGCAAGAGAGGCTTGCCTGTAACAATAAATTGGACTCAACATTGTTTTATGCTTTACTTTAGTGAAGTCTGCATCTGCATCATATTAAAGTTGAAAGGAAAGACACAAATGAAACTCAAACTCAGATCCAAGCAACAGTCGAGTCAGCTATGGAGTTGCTAACTACATTTGTATTGATTAAATTTACATTCTGGAAATAATGAAACGACTTCTGCTGCATTTACCTTATCATGATCCCAAGCAAGGCAGAAATATCATGCAAAAGGAAACAGTAATGTAAAATAGCAGGTTCAAGGAGGGAAAAACCCCCCACAACCTAAACACAAAAAACTCTCGATCTTTTCCTCCTTCACCCCCCAAAGCTACATAATTTACTCCCAGTCCATAAGGTCCTTAGTTCCAGTGATTGGGATGATGGATGGCTCTACTTCAGCTGCAGCAAGAGAAGATACAGCAATGTATCACTCTGCAGGAAAAAACAATAGAGCAAACGAAGCAGCAGGACAATGTGGTGGGCAGAAAAGCCAGGGGAATTATCTGCTGGTGGAAAAATAGACAGTCCTACCCTGGAGTTGTGTAAAATGCAGCATGTTGGTTTTGTACTCATTGTGTCCATGATTATGTGAAACCTGATAAAGAGGGGGTGCCCAGCAACTGCAGAGTTTACGCTTGAGTTCTGGTGTTTTAACAGAAGTATAGGCTATAGTAGATGTGCTATAGCCTTATTTATGACGACGTACTTAATTGTAAACATTTGAAAGAGAGTTGGTTCAGTTCATGGTTAATCTCTGTGAAAGCTAGGTGACTCTGCAATTTACCTGTGAAAACTACTATTACCTAAATCATTCTACAGCAGTCGATTAAAACATTTATGTTTGAATGTAAGTCAGTGCTCAGACTCAAATCCAATAAATCAACAATTCCTCTGCTAAAACTATCACAGTTTCGAACATAAAACTCAGCCACAAATGTAGTAAAAAAAGGAATACTACCATTAAATATTACACTCTTTCCACAAGAAACAAAAGCATTGTTCCTTGTCAAAGACAAGTGATAGCCTGAGGAAATTCTGAAGGCTTAGGTGAAATGCTTAAAACAAAGAAGATACATCCAAATATATTAATCATTTATGTATGCTTTTGGCACAGACTGTAGTAATAGTGTATCAATTACAGCTTGTAATTTAGATGATTTAGACAGAATGTAAGGAAAGAAATATAACCACAAACAAATAAATTTATATAACTCACATCACAAAAGTTCAAGAGTACTGTCTAAAGCCTACAAGGAGCGGAAAATTTTGAAGGTCTTTGTTTGGAATTAAATATTACAAAGGACAGGTTTTCCACTTTCTGCAGGAAAATGGGTTCATCGTTCAGAGAAAGTCATATGAAGTGCTAATGATTTGTCATTGTTAAGCATGTTAATACTGCTTACTACTCGAGCTTTCTCTCACTTTACATTGCAAAATCTATTTGCATAGCATGTAATTTTGCTGAACTTTAAAGAGTGAAGCTGAGAGGTTTTTTCCATTCTAGTTGAATTCTTTCAGAAAACATCTCTACTGTTTCTACAATAAGGCCAAGGAAATAGACAATATTTCACTCACTTGAAAAACTCAGTAACCATTTTTTGAACAGCAATGATGCCTGCATTCTTTTAGAGCAGTTTATGAAGTCTGGAAAGGGGGGCCACTGGTTATTTGAACTCTCTTTTGCTTTTCTTCTACAACTCAACATCAATTGACACAAATCAAAAACTTTTGTATATGTAAACATAATTCCAGTTCACTAGAATATTTGGAAAGTTGAACCTTGTAGAGTAGGGGTGAAACCCTTAGACTAGAGGACCACACCCTTTCTGGGAATGCACTAAAAGTCTTTCTAGAAACCCTTTGCAGGGGAGACAAAGGGAGTCTTACATTCAAGGTGGAGAAGAATACCATGTCCAGGATGTAGATGCCCTTCCTGAACGTGCCTCCCAGTTCCTGTGTGTGCTAGGCAAACACTTGATTGGGATTAGCTGGATGCTTCTTCTTGGAGCCAGGGCTGATTGACAAAATGTTTGAGCCCTATGGTTGCAACTGAATCGGTGTTTTTCTTGTTTAACATCCAAATAGCAGTAAGTACTTTGAAAAAAACAGCTGTATATCTAAGTTGAGCCCCAAAGTTAGTGTACACTTTAAACTTTTATCTCTGTGAGCCAGCTCACAACATCCCTCAGTCACCGCACCAGCAAGATACATTCTTTAATGTCTCTAAAGCACTAAAATACTAGAATGGTGATATGAGAGAAAAGACTACCAGGAATTAGCAATCTAGACTTTGGAACAGAATGCAGTTAAGTAAAGCCTATGATCTCGTATTGCCCGTAGAAGAAGAAACAAAATATTGAATCAGTCACCGAGTGTTGTTAGTTCTGTACACTGAATAAAGGTTCCTATGAAGATGCTCCACATGTTCATGTAATTAAAGATTAGTATATTACTAAATGCACAGAAGAGTGAACAAGACACAATCATGATTTTTATGTTTTCTGACCTTGGAATGATGGATTTTACAAGTTTATTAATATTCTTCTTTCTTATCCTTTTGTATATGTTCAAGATAAATGTTCATATTCAATACAAATACTCAGAACTCCAGAGAAATTAATTTTCTGCAAAATTGAAACTTGTCTTCCTGTTGGAACCCACTCATATTGCATTTTCTTTAACCCCCAAATCACAGTATTTGCTATTGTTGAATTCATGCAAAATAGTGCTTTAAAGATCTGATTATAAAACATTTTATTACACTTCTCTTCCAGTGAATTGTCATGTCTCTTGTAAAAGTGTCACAATCACCTCTGGTAAGTACGAAAATATATGTTAGAAAAATATTACTAAGGTTGTAATATCAAGCATTCAAAACAAAAATCTGAAGGATTTGCCTTCAATGGATGTCTCATCTCCTCTCCCTACCATCTATTTGCCATTCTTGAATTAGGATAATAGTCTGAGAAGTCATACTCTGCAATGGATTTGACCCCCTGTAAGACTACATATCTTCCAGCAAAACCTGTACCCATGTTTTGACTGTCATCTACAAACCTAGTCATGCCATTTCAAAGTTCACATTTTAGTAAGAGACAAGGTACGGGGAAGAGTCAGAAAGGATGATCATCCTTTCTTTTCTATGGGGGAATCCAAATCAATGATAACTCTACAGTTTAGAAATGAGAGAAATGAAAGAGCATGCATAATATAATAAATTATAATATAAACTAAAATAAATATAATACAATAATAAAATACAATTCAATAAAGGCTATAAAATCAAGAATGACATGGAGAAAGTAAAGAAGACATTCACTGTTCCTAATAGGAGATTGAGAGGGCACTCAGTGAAAGAAAGTACTACCACACTACAATTAAATGATGGAACTCATTGCAGTAGCATTTTTTGTTCTGTTCAGTGTATGAGTATGGAAAAGATGAGATAAAATCATGAAGAAAAGGTCCATGAATATCTACGAAATAATAGTGATGTACCTGAAACTTCTGCTTCATCAAATCACCAACTATAGTATACTTGCAGACTAATTGCAGATTACAGAATTTGGAGACTATACTGGAGAAAGATTACCCTACATTTTCCCTGTTTCTTAAGATCTTTCCCAAAGCACTCATAATTTTCTCCCATCAGAGGCCAGATACTGGGTTGGAGGTACCTTTGGTCTGCTCCTGACTGCTGTATTTACTATGTCATAATCCTGGAAAAAAGCTTTAATTTTAATGTGTTATCAGCTGAGCTGGCTTCTGGTTGAGACAAAGAATACATTCACTTGAACATTTCCTCTAACTGAGAAAAAAATAACTGCTATATTCATGAACATGTCAGGTTGTTTTTGTTGGTTGCTTGGTTGGGGTTTTTTGCAATATGCAGTATTTCCATTTCATACATGAAAGACTATAGATTTTTCTGCATTGCCAAAAATCTCACATTCCTTGTGATATGCAAGGGTTAGCAGCTACAGGGTTAAGGACTAAAACCTTTTGAACACAAGTCATGTATATTTTACTAGGTGATTGGAGTAGGTCAGCTTGGCTCCAGCCTGTCTTTCTTTTATTTTCCAACTTATATACGGGTTTTCATGAAATGGTTTTGAACAAATGTGTTGTGGAGCCAAGTGGGATCAGAGAGTCCTCTGAAGTGTTCTTGGAGTCAGAAGGCCCAGCTCCTACTCACATTGCTGTCAGGCACCTGCCGTATCCGACGGCTGCACGCAGACACCTAGGTGGTAAAGCCCTCAGGAACAAAACGGTTAGGCTCTTGCTCTCTTTTTCTGGTTTAATTTTTATTCCACCAAACAGTTAATATAAGAGTTTAATTCGAACAACCCCTCTTCTAAAGAGCTTTGACACTGGGCAGCACTCTACATGCTCTCAAATCCCACATTAGACTTAATGCGCTCTGAGAGGTGGCGTGCATCTGACATGACTCCAGAGGAAGAGGGGGGAAGAAAAGAGCTGATCGAAGTCATTAGTGGGATTCTGAATCTAACAGAAACTAGTTTCACGCACTCCAACTGTTCTCTGCTGTCACCGTGATTATTAACTTCATGATAACAATAAGGTTGTAAGCAAATTTGTAGCTCAGCTGGGGAAAAGTTTGGAGTAGACTACATTTTTCTCTCTCTCATTAAACATTTCAAATACAACTGAGAGGAATTTTAATATTTAAAAAGAGAGGTTCAAAAGTTATTCACTTCTGGGCAGCTTATTCTAACACCACCTCAGCTTATTTTTGCTCCCATGCATCTCTAGTAAGTAGATATATGCTCATGGTTAACTCTAGAAATCTTTGCTATTTAATGAATATGGAATTAATTCAAGTCTTTAAAGCATTTCCCCTTAAAGCTTCATTCCTTTCCTCCACCCTGGCCTCATTTTTCTTCTCATTCCAGAATTGCTAAGATAGATAGACAAAGTCCTTTATTGATATGCATCATAAAAATATAGGATTTCCCCCTTTTCAGAAGACATGCCACTATTTATTTGGCTGAAAACCATCACCATGTGTCAGGCTATTCAACTCAGCAGAAACCTATTGTGGCTGAAGGTCATGTGGCTGTTTTATTTTACGCCATTGTTGTTTAAACTGTACCGCAGAAATCCTCCATTTTTCCAGCATGAGCAGGCAGTTTTGTGAGCTGAGAGAGGATAAAATGGTAGAAAGCAGTTCTTCGAGAAGGGACCCATTCCCTGATCAGTGAGAGCACACTGAATAAGTGATACCAGTGAGACTAAAAGAGTGATGCAAGCAAGAAAGACTTGATTCAAGAGACCAGGGGTTGGAGGCTTATTAGAATTAACAAAGCCACGCATTATCCTGAGTCAATATATATAGTGAAGTGGCGAAAAGAAATAAATATTCAAAACCCACAAAATTATTAGTTTTAAATCTATTGCTATTTTTTGACAGAACAGCTTTGTTTCACTAAGGAAATTATTTTATTTATTAAGGTTAAAATTACTTCCAGTAAAGCCTCATTGAATTTACTAAGCATAAGAATAGTTTATTTTATTTTGCTTCTTTCAAAACAGTAACAAGTGAGGGTAGAGAAGAAATATTCCCACTGCCTTTAATAAGGCCAAGATTATATTCAGAATAGTCCCTTAACTGTCCTTATATAATATGGTCATTATTTCAAAATCCCACACAGTAGTCTTACTAGAAGAGTATAACACCATTTTCAACCATATTTCTTCCTTGTATATTATACATATTTTCTCCAACATTTGGCTAGGCAGGTGGCCAGCAGGCACTGTCAAGATAATTTATGTCTCTTGTTTATTTGAATGATTAAAATAACAACAACACTGGAACCCTGCAATTTTTGCACACCCCCAGCTTCTACAACACTTTCCTATTCCTTCTATTCTCGTACTTTTCTCCCACAGAAGAAACTCCATGCAGAAGAAGGAGTTTCCTAATGAATCACTAAGGCTCAGGGAAGCAGATCCTTGTAAACGAAACAAATTTCTGTTCTGTTAACCAACGAGAGAAGAAAACTCCTGTAGCAGCGTATGAATACGCCTCCCGCCCTGTTTATCAAAAGCTCTCACACCCACCTTGGCACTGCCCCCTTCTCCAGGGAGCGTAGTGGGTGCCCAGCTTTACCCAGCTCTGCTGCTCTTGTGCTGCAGGCAGCATTTGGTGATCGACAGTGGCTGCATAAGTGGTATGTGTAAACAGCTTTAATTCTCCTGTTTCTGAAGGGCAGAGGATCCAATCCAAAAACTAACCTTGAATTTTAACCGAAAAAAGGAAAACAATTGAAATTCATGGGTTCTGAATCTCACTTCAACTCTTACTCTGTAATGCCTTCTCTGTGGCTGCATTTGCCCATGTGTGATTGCCTCTGATGTCCTCAAGATCCCACCTGAAAAAGAAGTAGCTAAACCACAGCAATTAAATTGTAGCAAGTGACTGTGATCTGGATTGATACCTGTGACCAGTTAAATCCAAAGCACTCTACTTATTTTGGGCAAAATACTCCGTCAGGCTAAGCCACATAACATCACTGACCACAGGGCAGTCTAATTTACAACAGGACTAGCTCTTGACTTGTCTCTACATATTTCCTTAGTTGCTACCTTTCTTTTCTAGACAAGGTGTATTTTCTCCATGTTTCAGGAGACTTTTCTGAGATGCGTGTCGTGCTGGCCTTGTGATGCAACACAGCTGCATTTTATGGGTGTTTCTTATATCTCTCCTGTGCCTTTTCAAAAATTGTCAGGTGATCTTAAAAGATGAGAAAATAAAGTGATCTAACTCAAAGCCTTTTTTTTTTTTTTTTTTTTTTTGCACTCACAAGACCGGCAAAGTCTGAAGCAATATAAATTGCTTTGCTGATGAGCACATTAGCTAAGAGAGGTCTATTTTCCTGCTAGGTAAAATTAGTTTGTGGCAGTATGGGGGAACCAAACCATTGTTATATTAATCCTCAGCACTGGTGTGTGGCATATTAGTCCTGGTATTGTTATTTGTGTTCTCAGCTGAGTGATGTCCAGGATTCTGAGTTATAAGGCAGCAAGTTCTTTTAGTTAGTAAACAATTTTGGATTTTCATGTTCACAGAGTTGGTATTTTTTTCCTCAACATACATGTCATGCTATGAATAAAAAAAGTAAAATATAATCAATAGATAGGAGTTAATGTGATATTTGTAACATGTGAGCTTGGTCCCTTCCTCCAATAAAAACTAAAGTTTTAAATGCAGAGCAGGATTAGAATTTATGGAGTACTACCAGTCACTCAATTTCAAGAATCAGAATATACTGCCTATGTTATCTGCTGATTCATCACATAACTGAGTGTTTTTCTCTTTTAAAAAGGCAATATTTTGAAATTATACATATATTTATTTGGGAAGGTCCAGAGCAAAATCAGATGTCAGACATACATAAATGAGATGCTAAAATATGGTAAACATATCTGACAGTTCAAAATACATTATTTCTTTGCTGTCTGTCTCAGTGAACTTCTGAAAGAGAAAATAATATTACCTGCCTTATTTTAAATTGTATTGTGAAAAAAAGATTATTGTTCTATAGCCCTGGTAGTCTTGTATTTCTACTTCTAGAAACATTGTCTTTAGTCTGGGATATTTCTTGACTTGAATTCTCCTTCTTTTAACATATCAATCCAGCAACAAAAAGCTATGATTTTGGAAGACTTCTCTGCTTTCAGAAGAACCTGTGCCTTCATGCTGGAAACCCAGACAACACCTCTCTAAGTTTACAACTGAGTATAACTGTCTTGATGCTAACCTGACCTTTGCTTTAGGAAAATATATTTATTAAACTTCTCAGCTAGATTTGTTTTCTGGAAAAAAAGCCAAAACAAAACAAAAAAAAATGGAATTGAGGACTGAGAAGCACTCAGTTCAGACAAATGGAATGACATTTCTGTAAGTATTTCTACTTTTGGTATTTTGCCTATAGCTCTTAAAGACTTACCCTTTTCAAAGTGCTATTCATTATTAACTGTTACAGCTATTATTTAAAAATTATTACAAGCCCACTTATTCACTTACAAAGCTGTTACAATTCAGTTATTTACATACATATGAATGTATGTATTTTTATCTATCGATATATGTAAATTCTTAAAGCAAAAATGCTTCTAATTTCAGTATAAATACACTTCAAAATGTACAAGAGGAATTTAAAAATACACATGATTACAAAAAAAAAACCTTAAAAATTAACATTTCAAGGAAATTAATGATTTTAAAACTGAGATGCTGCTACAGTAATCTATTTGATTCAAATAAAGAGTTTATCACAAACACAAGCAACCTTACAGTTTTGCTAGAGTTAGCTCAGGCCCTCTATGTCCATTCAGGACCCTGTTTGGTTATTTTGTTTTACTAAGGCAACAATTACAAGAATTTGAGGTTAAGGCTCAGCTCATTGGAGATGATAGGTATTTAGCCATTTCCCTGGCATTGATTTAGGGCACGCAGACAAGTTCCCATGGGCCCCAAGCCATGGAGCTTTTTCCAGTGGCAGACACCAGAGCAGGTATGTTTTGCTGATGCTGCAGCTCCAGATGGAGCATACCACAGGTGATGCTCATTACGGAAGCTATGGGAATATAAAGGAGAGCACGGGTTATTGCTGATGGTGGAGTGCCAAAGGTTAGTGAAAAGCTGGATTGTCTGCTGGACCAGGGTAGATAAGAACACAAAAGGGCACAGAAACAGATTTGAATACAGCCACTTATCAGTGTGCCTTTTAAACTACATTATGCTGTGTATAATGGTGTGCTGTTAGCACTAAAACTGGGAGTATCCTTTTATGAGTGTACTAATTTATTAACATCAATTTGTGTCACCGTTTTAGCAGATCCTCTACTTCCCTGAGCCAAGAAGTAAGAGACCAAGTCAGCTAAATTCAGATTGAATTCAAGTGGCTTTAGTTCTTTTCAAACCACTATTGAAATCTGCTGATGTAGCTCTCCGTTGGCCACTGTATTGTTTTCTCAACAATAAAAGCAAAGAAGCACACATAAAACAAAGATGTTTATGATTTCGAATAAATTGTATCTTTACTATTCTTTATTACAGGAAAACAGCCAATTATTATTCAAAAGCATAAAAAAGGATCATTTATATACCATACTGTTAAATTTTATATCGAGTGATATGATAAAATAGCCAACTGGGAGAGTGGGTGGGGAATGGAAGAAATGCTAGGTTTTATTTATGTCATGTTTATAGTTAGCTATGTTTATACTTTTTTGTCAGTTAAAGGAACATTAAATAGAATTATCTTGAATTTATGGTAAGTAATAAAGAAGATTTTTTTTTCCATGAATGTTCAATTAGATTAAAGCATATAGTCAGAAGTGTAAAGTATGCACCTATTTATGATTTCTTTCCTGAGGCCACCTTTGTGTTCCTCTCTTGAGACTGCAAGAATTTGGAAGGCTTTGGACAAAACAATGCATGTGTTTACTGTAACATATGTGCAAGCATAATGTAAGACTGGGAGAACTGAAACATGGAGTTCAAGGATTGTTAAAGAAAAGGAAAAGGAACAACAACTTTAGCACCAGACCTAAAAAAACCCACCAAGTGGGGATTTCTGGCAAGAAGTAATGTAAATAGATATTATTTCAAAAGGGCACTAGCACTGCATGGTATTTGTGGAGGAAGACTCAAAAAGGCTTTGTTTAACCTTTGTGCTGCCATGATTCACTTGTGCCTAAAAGAAGAGGAAGCCTAGAAATCCTTGGTAGAATGCACCCGATGTCTGGCTGCATATCACTGGCATAGACTTTTGACATTTTGCTCAGATAGGGATCTGTCATCTAAAGCCAGGGGACAGATTTACATCTCTTTTCCTGGCACACGTTATCCCTCAAAACTCTTCTAAAATGTGAAGATACGATTTCAAACCACACCTGCTGTCCTTTTTTCTTACTTTACAGTTGTGTCATTTTTAAGAGAACACCCTTGAGAAGCAAGGGAAAGGCAAGCAGGATTAAGTTTTATGTTTTTCTACAAGGTTATACCTGCAGTTCAGCATTTGGGGATTTAGTCTTTGCTGTTGTGTATGCTCATATACAAGATAGAAAACCAAAAAGACCAGAGGTTTGAATCAATTCATCTCAAAACATTCTGTAAGACTTATACGCAAATACTGGCTCACTCTATTGGATGCCATTTTTGGAGTAGCTGATAAAATCTCTATCCAGTGTTGTCATGAAAAAAGCAAAGGTCCAGATTCACTAAGATAATTTTGTGCTGCCTCTCATGCTGCTTTTGACATAGTTTTAGACGGCTTAACTTGTTGCACAGGGACTTCCCCACATGGCAGGTTTCTTAGGTAGCACAGTGATTCTTCTCAGCTCCAGTGCAGAGATGCTGCCTGAAAGGAGTTCTAGCTTGGAAACTGCCAGGCCTCCCAGGACCAAAGCAAGTCAGGTAATTGATGATGCCATGGCTAGAAGCTCTGAAAAGGTGCTGTTTCTCCTCATTTCTCTTTAATCTACAGCCAAACATAATTCATGCTTGTTAAAAGCAAGGATTATATTATTACAAACTATACTTCCAAACAGACTCTTTGACAAGTGCAGACTTTGAGGATTCTGCTTTGGTTTTATGACAACAAATCCCAACAGAACAAAGTTCTCTGCACTTATTCCTGAATTTTCCATACCTCTTTGTCCTTCATATGTGTCTTACAGGTAGATGCAATCAAGTAGCTATTGTTCAAAATTTTATCATTCAAACCCTAAATAACTGAAACAGTAAGGCAAGTTTTAAAAATCGTCTTGCTTGCTCACTTTGGGGAAAGTTCTCTGAAAATCCCAATTGCTGCAGATTTTCCTAGTTCATATTTATTACAGAGAGTGAAACCTGTTCCCTTGTTATGGCCTAAATGTAAGTCATTGCAAAAAGATCATTTAAGGTCAATTTTATTTACCTAGTATGGAAAGGTAATATTTATTACATACACAAGAGCTACACATTTGTATCATTCATTAGCTATTAATTACTCAGTGGCCTAACCCTATGTGCTTTCATTTTTTATCAATACAGAAATTGTGAGACAATGAGGGTTGTGGTCTTCAAATATCACTCAGAGCTGAGGAGATTGACAGAAGTCTGCATAATATTGGCCAAGTGCAAACTCCTCAGACACATACAGCATCAGAAACTGCTCTGCACGTTACACAACAGTAACTTGTTCCAACAGCTTTTGCATAGTGAAGGTACATAATCCTCCACGGCATCTTTCTCCAACTGGACGTAAAAACTGCTGAAAAAGAAATAGAGAATCCCAGAGAAAGTTAAAGCTGTAATTAACCAATATCCATTTGTACCTGAGGTACCTGCCCCTGCTCTGGGTGTCATGTCAGCAAGCAGCACCAGGGCTGTCAGCACCAGCAGGTGCTTTAGTTCTGTATCCCTCCCTGACAGGACGAGTTGCTGTGCCATTCAGGGGCAGCGCGCCTCATGCTGAGGCAGCCAGCTTTGTTATAGAGCTTGTACATGGTACAGCACGTGACTGTTCCCAAGTGTCGGCGGGGCCTTTTGCTCTTTTCTGCTACTTCTGAACACGAGCAGTTATGATGCTGGGGAATGGTATTTGGGGGTTGTGCCGGGCTGTATCATTTGGCTGAGACAAACACCTCTCTATATTGAAAACACAGAGGAAATACATAGGAAACCTATTTTGTTAACATTGATGGTTCCTGTGAATTGTGTAAAGAACATGCCTCAAATAGCTTAATAGTCCTTGTGCAAAATGCACCCCTTCCCCAGAGTGATAATATCTGCTGACTTCCCAGATCTCAGTGGTTCTGCCACTGAGACAAGTTAGACATGAAAAAAATGTAGAAAAGTTAGTCAGCAAGTGGCGTAATGGCCAGTCAATAAATAAATAAACCCTCTCTCCCTCAGCAGTGATTAGTCTGTCTGTTAGCAAAGACTTTCAGTAATGATGCATTTGCCAAAGAACAATAACCTGCATATAACTTATTTGTAGCTCAGGCAGTTAAACTAGAAATCTAAGCCATTGGCATATCCTATTTTAAGTTTTAATTTCATTTATTCTTCTTCTCAGAGCATGGAGTATGCACAGGAAGAAGTTGTTATATTTATCCTGAGAGGGGAAAAAAAAAAGCAAAATTTTTGGTGAGACTGTGGGGGACGTGAAGCAGTGCGGAGGCAGGGGCTATGGGGGAGCTTATAATACTGCAGATGCCTTCAGCTGAACCCTTGAGAGAAACTGACTTTTCGACTGATGGCACCAGAGATTGTGGATGGATGAAGACAGATCATGAAAGCCAGATATCAAAAGAAAGATCACAGCAAGCTATTAAAATGTACATTTATATTGCTAAATATTTTTAGGGTTGCTGAATTGAGACAGCTAGCAAACAGCACATCATGGAGAACATTGATTGAAAAGCTCACTGGGTTGAGAAAGAATTTTTCATTTCATAAGTCATTTGCTGTAACCATTCCAAAAAGTCAGCAGATTTTTAAAATTAATGAGAGTCATTCTGTGATGAAGTCTGGCTTGATGGCCACTTCCTTCTCTGGGTTTTCTCTGGAGAACTGAACCTCATCCTTCTGTGCCGTTAGAATTTTTCGGTCAGTAATGCTAATTCATTTGGCATGTTTACAGCATGAGAAATTATCTTATGCTGTTTAAATAATCCCATCAGATAAAATGTTTTACTTCAACTCCAAAGAGCTTTTTCTAAGAAGTGGATACTATGTATTGAATAAGCAGCAGAGCAGAAGTGTTGTCATTAGAAGAGGCTACAATCATCAACAGCTACATTTTTTTCACTTGTGGAGATCTGGAAGTCTACTATTTGTTAAAATAATCCAGTTTTATTATTATTGTTTATTTTTTTACTGCTGTCTGTTTATGTTTTCAAAAAAAAGGACAGAAATTCCTTGGCCCTATTCCACTTCTGGAGAGGAAAACAGGCACCAGGAAAAAAAAAAATAAAAATCAACATGTCTATTACTCAAAATGGGCATTTTCATTGTTTTCCATTGGTCACTCTCCAGTAGCAGTTTCAATATCACATTAAAATTCTTCAATATATATACAAGGCAAGCCAAAGCTACTTCAATAAATACCTGTCATGTCTTTAACCTGATATAAACAAAAATCTTTTTTTGTTAGTATACTGCCAAACATTAATTGATTTTAGCAAACTTTAGGAACCTAGACATGCTTTTTCTTATACATAATATGAACATTTGTTTCAAAGTGACAGTTAAAAGAATTTAATCTCAGTAGTGACTTGCTCATTGCAGATAAAAAATTTGCATGAGCTTAGGCCTTCTGCTTGTTAAAAGTTTTCCTCATAGTAAGATCCTGAAAAACCTCCAGGACATAACATATGAAGGTGTGAAAGTCTAACAAATAATAGTTAACACCTAACATTTGTCAGGTTGTTGAATATCATCTAGTTACTAATATTCTACTGAGAACCAGCGAGGGCTGTAAGATCCAACCTGCCATCTGCAACCTGAACTGTTGTCCTGTAAGACCTATTTTCTCTCTGTGGCCTGTAAGAGAAGTCCAGATGACAACATCATAGATAATGTAAGTCAAATGGAATAACTGCCATTCCTATTCTCTTGTGCCTCAGATGCAATCTCAGTTATACTGTATTGTCACTGAAATTACTGCTGTCCATAGCCTCACAAGTACTGAAAATTTCATTTTCCTCGTGCTCAGTAATATATTACATTAACAATAATAATGTATATTCTGATATCTTGCTACTGTTGGGCTTGACTTTTCCTGCTTTTACTTAAAACACCAGGAAAAATAGTGTAGTGATTTGATCAACTAATCTGCATATGTATTTTGCTTTGCAAATTATCTCGCTATTCCAGAGCTTTAACCAGTCTGGACAACAATCCTATAACAGTCACAGCAACTGTTTTGTTTTGTCAAATGAATGAGCTTTTTTCAATTCCTATTTTTGTTTCTCTTACTGAAACAAATGTAATTATGAAGAAAATAAATTTCCATGACAATCATTCAGAGTTGTAGTTAAATTCTTAATGGCTTAATATAAGTTTTAATTTCTAAAATTTATTCTGAATTAAATTTAAATGTAAACAGAAATAGAAGCTTTTAAGACAATTTAATTCACAAAAAGTAATTGTCTCCAATCCTCTTTGTCAGCAGTCTCACTTTTATTGCACAATCAGTAAGCTGAATCTACAAGGTTTTCTTTAGAAAGAAAACTTACAAGAGGATATACCCAAAGGCAATTGACCTTGGCCAAAATCAGCAAGCCTTTTCTGTGTATTTCTATGTTTCTATTTACTTCTGCATCACATTCTTGAAGAATCAGAAAAGAATAAATGCTGAGGAGAACCAGAAAAACATGATAATGGAAATCCAAGGATAGAAGGATGATGGAAGGATGGTGAAAGAGTATGGCCATCCGAAGAAATTTGTTAAGCACAGAAATATAGAGAAAAACTGCAGAGTTCCGCCAAACAGCATCTTCAAGGGGCTGTTCACAAGAAACAGTTGCAAATAGCCTCTTGTAGATTTCCTGGCAGCTGTATTTTTCTGGTTCATCTCTCTGCAGTGTAGGTACTCTTCTTACCTCAGTTCAGACGACTCATTCATGCTTTCTCTGTGTGCTGCTTGAGTGCCTAAGCTGCTCTCATTCCTTGGCAGTGAACGAGATGGAGGACTGGCGACGCTATAGAGAAAGAATAAATCTGCATGAAGGCAGAAAAAGTGCTACTGCAATGTACAGATACAGGTATCAGCCTTTGTGTCCAGGACTGCTCTGCTCTCACAGCAACCCATGTTCCTTCCTCAAGTGTCTTCTTCAGGTGCCAGGCGCAGACCCTAACACTTTCTTCCCCTACGCTTTCTCACAGGCCTCTGCTACACTACAGTGCCTATGGCTCATGCTCACTCTCAGATGTTGCACCTTCCACTGCTGTTTCAATGCCTTTTACTCTTTTACTGCCATCTTTGAGTTTAAGGGGGAAATTGGCCCCTCCTAAATGCCCACACAAGCTCTGATCATCACAAATCTCACCACAAATCCTACCACAAAATGGGTCAGAAGGGAATACATCATATTTCTGTAGGATTACAAATACATAAGATGTTCTGAACAAGATCTAGTTCCTCCTCATTTCAGTTCCAGTTTTCTCTATTACACCTGGGACCCTGAGTGCACACAACCTGCTTCTGCTGTCTCTGCATCAGATTCTTTGGGAGCAACTGTCATCTTAGGTGGTGGGAACACACTCCCAATGAACATCACCTCATTCTGAAACCTGCTGTGCAAGGCACATCCATGCCAGTGCCCTGGCATTCCCCGATCCCTCTCTTCTTGTGACCCCATGTCAGCCTCTCCTTCCAAGCTGACTACCTTGTTCCCCTAGGTGCAAGTCTCTGTGCCAGGCCTCTCCCTCCGGACCATATCTCCCCTCTCTGGGCTGTGTTTTATATGTAAAGCAGCTTCCCACACACTGCGCCCTAAACTGCCACTCTCATTCTTTCCCCTAACAGGCTGTCTCCACCCTATCTCAGACAAAGTCTAATCCCCTATGCTTTGTCTGGGCATAGACTGTGAACTCTTCACATACAATGATGGTGCTGTCACGTATTTGCTCACTTCTATATGTCATTGCTTTATAAAGGACCAAAATCATTGCTTTGCCTTCAGAACTATTAGTCTATTCAGGTACCAATGTAGATGCTATTTAAATGACAATTGGTTTCACAGGATATGGCTTCCAAGTATTTAATTTGATTAGGAATCAATCCTTCCTAATTAATTTTACAAATAATTATTATTTTCCAGCTGGAAATAGAGATAAGGTTGTATTTATATATATATATTGCTCTGTGATTGAGAAAAAAAAAAAAAAAAGTGATTGTGTATCTGATAAATTGGACAAAAGAAAGATGACATTTTTTAAAGAATTTAAAAGCAGATCTGGTTCTGGTAATAATCCTTATATAAAAGCACTAATCAAATTAGCAGAAAATAATCTATAAAGAGTAAAGTGAATAAAGTGCATGTCAGAGCAAGGGAGAAGTTTTATAATTTGGGGGATAGATAAGTGATTAACCCAGTGAGATGACTGAGTTAAAAAAAAAAAAATCAGAAAAAGCTCTAAATTCACAGCAGGTGTCAAAAAACAAAGAGGATCCTTTTTACTATTTTACAATAAAGATATATACAGGATTAGTTTAAAGATAAGATGAGATAGTCCATAATATGCTAAAACCAGGAAATTGAAATAAATTTTACTTTAAAATCTTTATACTATTTAAAAGCTGGTCATTTGAAAAATTATAAGAAACATTTTGAAGTATTATAGTGCATGTTCAAGTTCTTTTACCCTGTGTGCTCCAAATGTGATATTAAAAAACTCTGTAGAGGAGCTACATAAAGAATAACAGATACAAATGTATTATTGTAACCACCTGCAAAAACTAAGCCCACGTTGTCTTTTCCAGGTCTATGGGGGAAATAGTGGGAGCAGCTATGGTGTCACACAAAGAATAACTGTGGTGTGTGTAGCAGAAGAATGGGACAGGGAGCGGCTGCAACTGTATGTATCACAGAAAAATGCTAACTCTGAGGGTCTCTTTTACTATTGATTAAAAAAAAAAAAAAAAAGGAATAACAACCTATAATAAATCTATATGTCTAATGTTTCTTATGTTCAGTTTTCTTCACTCTGAAATATAAACAGAAAAAAAATGTTAGATGTGCATAGACACACAGAGAGAAATTAAGGTGACATGCTCATTTCTTGATGTCGATGAACAAATTTGTTGAAATTTCTCCTGAAATGACAGGAAAAATGTTCCTATACATCACACACAACAATGTGTTATAGCCTGGAACAGAGACGATACCCAGTGTTCACCCGATGCTAAGGTGGAGATCCTTCTACACGGCTGACAAAGCACACAGGTAAATCATCTACATACAAAACTATGTCCCTGTTGCAATAGCTTGATCAAAAGAAGCATAAATATAGCTCCAAAAATGAGACACCGGCTATGACCTTCTGATTCCGGTGATAGTAAGAAGAAATGGTGCATGCCCCTTGGCTGCTTCCACACCTTCTATTCTCTACAAATCATTTAATAGCCAGTGTCTTCTCTGGCTTCCTGGAGGTAGTCAGAGTAGCTTAATGCAGTCCCAGTGCTTGACAGGCTAACATGGAGACAGAATTAAATAAGCCATGCTTGTGGAGAAGATAGATGCAAGGTGCCGTATCCTATATTTGCACTGTGAGCTGAACAAGCAAGCACAGAGAACATCACCACAGAGCTGCTATTATCTGTGGATCCCTTCCACACTTACTGTTATGCCGAATCAGACTTTTGAGATGTTTGCTTCTCCTTTTACTTCTGATGGGATTAGAAATTGATGTAAAGTAACTTTTACTAGAATTTAAATTAAATGCATCTATTTTAAATACAGTGTCAAATGAGGCAGCTACAGTAAGAAAAAATCAGAATAATTAAGAGTTAACATTTGTACTGCCAAGGCAAATACACATTTTCTTTTCAACAATTCAATCATACAGTCTATTCAGCAAAACACTTCATAAAACTTGTTGAAAAGAACAGAACCTAAGGATGTATGCCTAAATTTGGGTATTTGTTGGCTAATATTTACCTAGGTTCGGGTAAGTACTGGGGTTTTCTCAGTAACTCAGCATATAATATGCCCATGACATGAAACGAATCTTTAGCTCTCTAATAATTAGCATCTGGTCAGAGTCATTTCATTTATGTTAAAACTGTGGATCTTTCCAGATGCATACACCAGCCATTTCCAGAGGCAGTCTCAATAAGACTCAGGTGCACATCAATACCTCTCTGCATCCTAGTTTTGACTGGAGGTTGGTTAGGCACCCTGGAGAGAGCAGGAGGTAGGTGCATTCTGCAGTCAGGACAGCAAAACTGCAAGGCACACCTCATAGCCCAGCACACCGCAGAGCATCTGCCCCTCAAATTAGATTCGGCTGTAGACACCTATTGTACACACATGCCCCATCTTTCTCCATTGGTGACAGATAACAACTTCAATCACAATGGCTGTGCATGATGCATCTCATTCACTGGGTAGGAAAAGAGATTTTTAGTGCTGGTTTCAGGAATAAAAGATTTGGAAATCTTCTTATACAGTTCAGAAATAGATATACTCTTTAAAACTGGAGAATACGTTGTTTTGAACTATAACATCTATGTCATTGCTGTTTAGATGAAGGAACATAGGAGCCAAATTTGGACTGGTTTATTTTTGCTAAACAAGTCCTGCAAAAATTGAAGTTAAGACAAGTAACCATACTTATATATCTACATCTACAACATTTTGTATATAATGTATAAAGATATATACAGACAGATTTGCATTACAGTTATTTTACTATATGGTAGATATGTTTGCTTACAGATTCTGTACTATACAGTAAAGCAACAATAGCAAAAAATAGTTCATCGAGTCAGTCACTGAATGAACGTGTGAGCATGTAATGTCATTTTTTTTCTTTTCTCCAGCTGGCTTCAGCACACTGAGATGGTGTCATATGTTCTTTGGCCTCCTAAAATGGCTTAAATATAACCTGACACAGACAATTTCAGTCTAACAATAAAGGAAATAAAAATCCATAATGCAGAATCATTCAGAACTACTGGGATTTTTAAAATCCCATGCCCTTTAAGGAACTTTCAAAATAAATGAAATGTTTTATTAATTCTAACAGCTTAATGTATAGAACTAATAGAGGTGTAGTCCATCCATCATAAAAATCTTTGTCTTCTCCCACAATGCATTAATTTCTTTATATAGACAGATTGTGTGGCTATGTTTGTATGACACTTTTTTCCCACTCAGATCAATTCTAAGACCTCTGAACTAAAGAAAATCATCTTTCTAAATGGAATACTAATTTTAGCTAAGCTGCTTTTGAAGACTATGCTCTTTTAAAAAAAGCCAAAGCTCCATACAAAAGGTAGGGAGAAGAGGGAGACTGTAGCTGATGAAATGCAAATGAGTCTTTTCTCAGACAGCTGGCTGCTTTGGGATGACATGTGTGATGAATGGCTCTTAAAACATGAGCAGGCATCAAGCTCCAATTCAGTGTCAGACTGGCAAAAACAGCAGCATTACTGGATGCTTCCTTTAATTAATGCAACACTTCTGCATTAGTCCGGACACTGCCGATAAATGGGAAAGAACTGATATCAGTGGTAATATCAGAAATCTTTCAACCCTGAAGCTGGGATGCATTAGCCAAAAGCTGCGGTATCGTAAAAGGTTTAATTGTATTTGTAATGTACCAGTGCACCATGACAAAAATGGGAGATAGTGTAGGCAGGACAGAGTAACCCAGTGATAAATGAGTGTGAGTGAGCGATTATAAAGCAAGGAGGAGTGTGAAAACAGACAATAGACAGCAAAGAGGAAGGGGGCAGGGGTGGGGGGTTATGATAGCAACAGCTACTCTAATGTGAAAAGTAGGTAACGAAAGAAACCTGGTTATAGTTTGGAGCAGGTCTACAAGCACAAAGCAGTTTAACATAAATCTCTCCTCCTAAATAAGTTTCATTGACGACAGTGAGATTTACCACTGTACCTACTCCTGGCAAGACTTCATGGGGAAGACTTTGCTAGCCAGTTATCTACTACAAAGCATTACAACTCACTAAATCAAACACACAGCACAAGGTTTTCTATTAATTGCATACCAAAGTAATAGGATACACACTGTTCCTCCACTGTGCTTAGAATTATGTTTTCTGCCACAACATAACATAAAACTCCCATGCAATTTCCATGCTGTCAAATAGTCACCAAGTACTAGTATGTAATAGTAATAGCAGATTTCTTGATATTATTTGAAAATAAAGACTAATCTTCCACTGAAAGTATAAGAGTCTATCACACTGAAAAGCTACAAAGCATTCGTGTACAAAGCATTCACGTTTTGTGATTGCCATCAGTTGCAAACATTTCTAAAGAATCCATCTTCTTAACATGTAAGGTAAGGCACATAATTAAGATTAACAACAAGTTCTGGCGAAGTTCTTGAAAATGGCCTATGCTTAGTGTTTCTGAGAAAGGTGAAGTATTCCCGTAATGTACTCAAAGTGATTTGCTGTTTCTTGATGACACCTTTATTCATACGGCGGCCTTTTGAAATCATTCCAGTTGTTCTCTCCCTTTTCTGTGCACACATAAAAAGTATTTACTGTGTGCATCGAGTATTGACTGTGTAGCTTCAAAACTGTTTTTTCTCTCCTTTTAATTAAACTTTGTTTTATGAAGTAAGAAAAAAAAATCTGTTGCCTTTTAAGATCAACACCAAGATGAATTATTGTCAATGCTTATTTTCATACTTGGGAAGCAGGGGAAGAGAGAGACATTGGAGAAAGACTAACACATTTTCAAGCATCAAAACCAGATGCTGGAAATATATATTATGATATACACAGCACTTTATTGACCACAGCATAGGAAAAAAATAAAGTCAATTTTTAGTACTTGTATATATGCTTTTCTTATTGTATTAGAACACAGGTGACAGATAGTTTATCAGTTAGGAAAGTACCCACAGTTAAGACAATATATATGTGTATTTGCTTCCCTGAACTAAGGCTAAAGACATTAAAAGATCCTTTAAAACATTTATTTCAAGTATAGCATGCTTTCTTAAGCATAAAGGACTGTAGAAAAAAAAAAATTAAAATATATTTAACTGGTTCTTTTTAGTACATTTCTAAATTGTTTTACTTATTAAAATATTTCTGTATTAAAATTAGTATGCACAGATATGTTTTGATAGTCATAGAAATGTCTGAACAGAAGGAAAGTTGGCCAATGTTATAGCATAAAAGTTTTGCCCAGGAGAAAAGGGAAATAGCACGTTAATGTTTTATTTCTTGCTTGATACACATTTTTTGTTAATTCTTTTAAGCCTGGTTTTAAATTTCATGTCTTTGGGTAAAACCACGGCTACCATGGTTGCAAAATACCTGTGTAGCTCCAGGAACCTGATTGGAAACCAGGTTGGTATTGATTAGCAGAGCAGCTGAACAGGGAAGAGGGTCAAAGACATTGGGATCAAAATATTTTTTTTGCTAAGAAATCCCCAAACAAGTGAAAAATAAAACCAAAAACAACAAATCAAAACAAAAAAAGGCACACCCACAGACTCATAAATTATGAGATTTTACAGAAATGCTCCCTACTAGCCATATCTTTAGACTAATAACTTGGCTTAGAACTAACAAGGGTTCTAATGTTTACCTTGTTCCTGTTTATGTCTAAGGCCTCGTAGCTATCCCAACAAGCTTATAAGCCTTGGTGCAAAGTGTCCTACCACACCAAGAGCTTTTCCAGTGAGGTATCCAAGGCATCAGTCTACCTGGCTTCAGAATTTTGCAGAAGAAAACTCTATTATAATACACTGAATGAATTCCAGTGTTTCTGGAATTTTGACATTAGTTGTGAAACAGGGGGAAATATAAAGGCAGTCAAGGCCTAGCTTGTCTCAAAGTTAGCAGTCAGTACTTACTATAATATACATCTGTTCAGATAGACCGTTTTCATTCTTAACTCCCCACATTCCTGTAACATAGTTTAGCTCCTATATTATTTACAAAGTGCTTTGCCACAGAATAAAGAGGCTATGATCCAACCATTCTCATCAGCCTCCGTCAGGAAGACCATTTACTGCCCCTTTCCCTCTCTCACTCATCTAATATTTAATGTACAGGACAAAGCATTCATTTTCCCTAAATGAGAGATGCCATCAGATGTGAAGGCTTCGTGCTCAGCCAGGATCGGATAATGATATGCTTACTCATGCTTACTACATTAGGAAGTTTTAACAGGGCTACGTGAGGATCAGGTGCTAATCATTGGAATAGCTTCAGATTACAGTCCATAACTTGGCTCACTCCTTCTGCAGAGCAGCTATTCAGTGCTGATGACCGAATTCTATCCACCTCTGAAAATTCAGGAAGACAAAATAAGAATGGGAACAGAATTTAAAAGGTCCCTAACTATATGGATACATGGCCAGAGGAGAGCCATCAGGTAATTTTCCCTGTACTCAGTGGTGGCTGGGACACTGGCTGTGCAGATAGCTCCTAACGATTCTTCATTGTGCTCCTATCTCATGGGATTTATCTTAGGGACCGTTCTCCAGTAATGGATGCTGGTCATGAACAAACAGCTGTAAATCACTTTGGCCAAGTTAACCCAAAGACATGTGCCAAATTCTAGTGTCAAACCATCTAACATGCATTTCTTAATAAATAGAAATATTTTTTAGCAGAAAACAACCAGCAACAGGGGTTATGATGAAATTATCCAACTACAAGGACAGATCCAGATGACCCTGAATCTCCTATTAGAGTCCAGAGCTTCAGTGATTTGCAATAGTGAGCCCAACCCCAAGGAGTATGAAGGGATACACACCCTCACTGTTCTGCTAAGAAGGCATAGGTGCGTGAACAAGTACAAAAACTCCATGAAAGAGAAATATCCTAAAGGTGAAGTGTTTATAGCAAAGATTTTGATGTAACTATTCCATGCAGAAACAACATATATATATATATATATATATATATATAAATGTTTTATGTAATAAACATTTCTAAGTGTGTTTTCATCATTGACCAATATCTCTAGTCCCCTGAGACCTTATGGTAAAATTTAAAGATGATCTTTATAAGCCAGTTATATGACCTACGATATTCAATACTGACAAGAGACCAGGAGTTCAGCTTAAGTAAGTTGCTAAGGATGTAGAATCTGATAATTGTGGGCTGATATCTTCTTGGGGCAAGCGAAGTTTTGAAGAAAAGTTTCCATGATTATTATAATAGATGTTTGAAAACAGACTTTCCTGTGTTTTTAAGAATTATAAGCCAGGTGCCCAATCAAGGAGAGGACTCTGTTTTCCTTGCATCACTGACTAGCACAAGATAAAAAGAAAAAAAGAATGTGGCGATTTTTTAGTTCACAGCAGTTTTTGGGGTTTAGATATTTTGTGTTTTAGACACAACTGACTTTGGAATCATTACAAATGTAGCCTGCATTTGCATGGGTGATGACAGTTACAGCAAATGACATTTTGGTTGGAGCTTCATTATGAAAGTTTTTCATGGAGTAACAGACAAACTAGAAACTTTTTCAGCAAAAAGGAGCAGAGGGAAGTATAACTAAATACCTAAAACTCCTTTAAGCAGGAATATATTAATTGATAAACCCTTTGGAGCAGATGGTCTTCTAGCTGATTTAAGAGATATCAGGTCCCTGGGAGCAATTGCTCCTGGAACATCAAAAACTAATTCCCATTTTTCACATGTTCCAAATTCTGCATTCTCTGGAATGTTGCTAATTATTTTACTTTGTCTCTGTTCTCAAGAGAAACCTAAATAATTTTATTTCACTACCAAAGTTTATTCATAATCACTGGAACAAATGAATTTTGTATCAGAAACTACATTTTCTACGTTCTACTTACTGACCATTGTATATGCTTGGGTAATCACATCAAATTTAGTTTGAAGGAAATTAGAGAAATACGCCATGGTTGAATCACTTGTGTAATGCACAGATGATTTCATGCTACCCCCTCTTCCCCAGATGAAATTAGTCAGAGCAGATATGAGGTGTGTGCTGCAAAAGGTGATGTGAGTCAGAGGACAGAAACAGAAACCAAAAAACCTGATGCTTGGCCTAAGGCTAGTCAATTCACTTCTGTATAGATATTTTTTTTATTTAGATCATAAGCTCATTGTGGACAAAGTCTATCTTGTGTCATGTGTTCATACAGTGCTTTACACAGTGCTGTCCTTAAATCAGATCTCTGGATGCTATTGAAATACAAATAAAAAAAGATCATGAAACACAACAGCAGTGATAATGTTATCATAATTTATCTTCATTTTGTCTTTCTGCATGGGCTGAAAATGTCCTACATTAAGATTTGGGCATAAAATCCCTCCACACTTTTGTGAGAGTACAGCACACAAAAAATCAACTCTTTTTAATACAGGAATAGATTAATAAAACTCACAGAGCTATAGAAATCAAGAGTCAAATAGATATTTCTTTGGTTTTGAGCAGTTACCCTAATACCTCCTGAGCAAAGAAGAGGCATGAACCAACAGGCAATTAAATAGAATATGGATAGTTTACTTGGTTTAATTAACAAGATATCTTTAGCCATCTAAGAGAATTCTTATTACCAAGATTGGTGGTGTTATTTTCCTTTTACAAGCTTATTTTGACAAGACATTATCTGACATGCAGCACTTGCAAAAAAAATAAAATATATATAAATCATCTTTAACATGATAGTTTCACACCTTGCTTGGCATAAAAACACTGTGTTGTCATAATACTACACCATCCATTTTAAGACTAATCCATCTGCATTGTACATCACTACATTATATGCATCATTACACTGTAACTGTAAAAAGGAAAATTAAGGTGTGATGAGACCTAAACATCTTCATAACAATTTCAAGTTTGTGGAAATGTAAGATGTAATTGTCAATTACATCACACATTCAGTTTAAATAATAGCTTGTGTTAGGAAAACAACAAACATTGGTTGTGCCTGCTTTCTTGTTTTTCTTTTGTTTTTGCCGGAGATTTTGGCTAAGTTCCTATTCCAGTTACAGTTAATTGGAACTAAGTGAAAAAAAATCAGCATTTTTTTGCATCTTCTTCTCCCAGGATTTTTGGCATCCCAAAGTTTCAGGGTCAAAGAGATGCAAAAACTCAGAAGAGGAAATCAGTTGCTCAGTTGAGATGATCTGCCAATACACAATGACTTATCTAAAGAACAGAATGTTTAGACACTGGTCAACTTTCAGCAAATGCCCTTATTCCTTGCAAGACTGAACTACATTTTTTTTTTTTTATCAATTAAGAGAGACGCATTGCTCATATTTCTTTTGATTCCTTATCCAAATAATTAATAGTTCAGGAGAAGTCTGGCCTCTGATGATTTTCTATGGTACAATGTCTGACATTTGTCTTAGACTGAGAAAATCCTGGTGAAGAAGCTCACTTAGTCTTGAAGTAACCTTCAAGGGCTCCAAAACATTCAGTAGCCCTCAACTATTCTTCTATTTCCCTTCATTCAGGGATGAAGCTGTAGTGATTGCAGTAGATGCACTGATGGGGTACATCTACCTTAATTAACACCTTAGTTCACTTATTATGACCATCTAGCAAGATGAATGAATGTTATACATCACCTCACCACCATCAATTGTTCACCCTATTAGAGCAGAGCAGAAGAATATAGACAAATGATTTATTCATAAAAAAAAAACCCACCCAGGTTCAGCTCACTTGAAAAATAGTCACAAAACAGGGTCAAATCCATCAAAAGGTTTCTACTGCATTTCTCTCTCTCTCTCTCTCTCTCTCTCTCTCTCTCTCTCACACACACACACACACACACACACACACACACAAAAATTGCCTGTAAAAAACAGAAGGCCTGGGACTCACCTCTTGTTAGTAATGTGGTTGGGACAATCATGGAGGAAATGGGAGGGACCGAAGTTCATTTTGTTCTTCTGCTTGGACCCATATCTGCTGATCCTGGCAGGCTCGAGCCACTGGGCTTCATGATCTCTCACAATACCCCCTGCAAGAGCTGTCCTACATGGTGTGAGGCAATAACATTTACTGGAGCCCAGAGGAATGAGAATAACTCTCTCAGCAATGATGAGTGACCCCAGGAACAGAGTTGCTGAAATGTCAGTGCCCCAAGCCTGGAGTGAATGAACTTGTGTCTGCCATTTCTTAACTACCTCAGTTCCAGGCTGACAAAGCTTCCTACCGCTTTGTCACAGCCCCTATATCCATCTGTTTACCTCTGTTGGTTAGCATTAATTAAAGATTCCCCAAAAAGGACTGAAATATTTGCTCTGAGCCAACAGAAAGGGTTTGTTTGATCTAGCAAATGTTCAGACAGAGAGCTGGAAGAGAAAAAGTTCACATTGATGAGAAAAAAACAACAATGTCTTTTCAAAATCTTCACATTGCAAGTTGGCAGATGAAAGAGTACATCACTGGTACTCACCAGTTCCTTACCTGTTCTAGTTCCTTACTGTTCTAGTGAGTAAGAGACAGGTGGCCCCTTACAAAACAACACCAAAAGCACCTCCCATGCACCCTTATTCCCTTGAACACCAGATAGATCGCATTCTGATTCAAATTAATTTGTTCAGGGGTAATGAGCTGTGATATCACCACCTAAATATAGAAAAAAGTTTTCAATTAAGATTTTAATAAATGCAGGGGTGGGGTGGAAAATGTCTCTTACCTACCCGTAGCCCTTTTGAAAAACTAGAGACCCAATAATGGAAATTGTTTCTTCTAGTGTTTCGAATGAGATAACATTAATAGCTTTCAATCAAATTAACTGCCTGATGCTGAATATCCACTAACTTGGATCCCACGCTCATTTTTATTCTTCTTTTTTTTTTTTTTTTTTCCCTAGGACATCTGGTGTGTCGACACTTTAAGGACTTTATTCCTGAAATAAGGCTAACAAATCCTATTTAGATTGTTAGCGCTAAAAAGCAGTCAATTCTCAGATGTTTTTCACAGGGCAAGAAAGGACTTCAATTATCTTGACAAAGTATTAAAAGTCTAAAAAATGCTGTCCTACTGGAAGATCATAACAGATTCTGCCAGTCATTTTCCAAAAGTATGGAATTTTTTCTCTGTGTTATAAAAATAACCATAAATGTTCACTGTCTTTCTGTTCCTATGAACTTCTATGCAAAATGTTTCTAAGCTCTACAATATAATTTGGAAATAGTTACGAGTTTGGGCAAGTCTGACTGTGTAGTCTATAAAAGACTGGAAGTGAGACATGGGAAATTATGTTGATGGTGCTAGACTGTTGATGATGAAGAATGACAAAAGTAAAGATAATTGAATTTTGGTTCATGACTCACCTTTTTTCTTCAGCTGAGTTCCAAATCACAAGTTCTTCCCATATTCACATATAACTAAAGGCCAGTATTTGAAGTATATGGGGTTCACAGCATTGTGAACATGGCAAAAATTTTACCAGGTATTTATGTACTTTTCTAGTAAAAACTGGACACAAGCATGCAATCTATTTCAAAATGCTTTGTGAACCTGTTGTCTAAATCTTTAAACTAGCATGTCATTCTGTTTCTTGCAGTTCCACAACTTAATATCCTGGCAAAACAACTAATTTCTCTCTTTCATCTATCTGAAGAAATATGCTCTATATACCTTCTAACATTTTTTTATTCACGCTTTCTCTCTTTCATTTTGATGTTATTTACTAACTTAACCAAGAACCATAAATTGGGTAATTTCCTACGTGCTTTTATTCAGAAGTTTCAAATCAGGATCAGTGTCTTATTATGGTAGTCAGTTATGAAAAGATGAACAGCTATAGGAACTGTTCTCCCGAAACTTCACTGATTTATTATATGTTTAGGAGAAAACAAGGAGAACAAAAGGAGTACAACTGTAACAGTAATGTTAACTCTGCAGTTGCCTCAGCCAGATAGTCTCAGTTTGATGATCTTGGTTTCTCACCTTGTTATGCACCAGTTCCTATTCCCTTTAGTCTTCAAATATTTCAATGCATTTCCTTCCTGATCTCTGTTTTACAAAAGGAAAACAAACAAACAAAACCCCACCGAACATCTGGATAGTCTTCTATATAGATTTAAAAAGCTAGGTAATTTCTAATTCCCTAATAAAGCTTGAAAAGCCATACTCAGCAAAACCTGATTTTTACTGGTAACAATGGCTTCTTTCATCAAAATGAAAAGGTGGTAACAAAAAAACCTTATGGCTTTATACCACTTCCACTCAAGAAACTGAAGTCCAGAATGTATGAGTTTGAAAAATGATGGTATTCTTTTTTGCATAAACCCCTCATATTTATAATTTCAAGATAACATTATGTTCTTCCTAATTGTTATAGCCTTAATTTTGTAAGTAAAATTCTGACATAATTGAGCTCATTTTGAAAGGAGAAAATTCATCAGCAAGACTTGTTTCCTCATTTTTAGCTCACAATAAGACTTTTCCCTGTTTGGAGAGACTTTATATTGGGGAAAAAAAAAAAAAAAAAAAAAGCTTTGCACAGTCTTCAAAGCATTCACACTGTCACCTAGACTGTGGCAACTGCTTTCTGTTCCTACATTCCGTGTGTATCAACAGACCCTGTTGTGTAATATTGCACAAGTTTGTATTTCCATATATATAGGCCCTGATTCTGCAATCAGATCCATTTGGACAAAGGCCCTTTGTCTGTGGAGAATACTTGTGATTTTGAAGTATGGCCATCTGTTCTGAGATTTTGAAACTAAGACTGCATGACAAAAACAGTTTTTTCTCACAATAGAAATGCTATACAATGCTTATTGCATATTGTACATTGCTACTGTTGAAGTTGTGGCTGAGCTGCATTTTTATTTTGTACAGAAAAGTATGGGGCGAGAGACTTGTTACACTGTTAGTGTAAAAACAAATGTTACAGATAGTTGAAGAGTACAAATATTCCATACCAAGA
The DNA here is from genome assembly GCF_003259725.1 of Athene cunicularia. Taxonomy (NCBI): domain Eukaryota; kingdom Metazoa; phylum Chordata; class Aves; order Strigiformes; family Strigidae; genus Athene; species Athene cunicularia. The sequence goes on along the minus strand of NW_020799091.1, from coordinate 107,925,062 downwards.
AACCACTGACCACAGCTGGTTGTATTGTAGTTACCTAACCAGCAGAAGCTGACATAGATGTCAAAAGGTTTATGTTTCTTATTCAAAGAATTATCATTATTCCCCTCCTCCCTTCCATATACATACCCATATGCCCTGTTTCTGAGTTTGGTTTTCTTTTTTTTTTTTTTGAACAGCTGCATGGCAAATTAACACACATCTAGTGTATGGACATCATGCAGCTCTAGTGTTGCATAATCTCCTTCTCCCAGGTGGTATTAATAATCATTAGTCTGTTGTATTGAATAACAAAAGAAAATCCATAAAGGATTAATCAGAGAAATTAAGTTTGGGGTTGATTTCTGAGTAAATTGTAATCTATGCTGAAAATGTTTCATCCAAAGATAATTGGCTTTTTTTAAAAAAAAAAAAAATGAAGTGAGAAACTGAATGACTATGAACAATAAGAATATTCTCTAACTTCATCACCAAATGGTTCTTTTCTGGTCAAGATGAAGGTCTTTATCAGTCAAGCTCTCTAAAGCTCCAGTCTGCATCAGTCTGTTCACTGTGCATAACGCTAAAAGGAAGGAGGAAGCTTGCACATGTAAGTGTATTTCTCATTACCCTCCCAAGAGCATTTTAGCTTTATTTTGTAGCTGTGCTAAATGAGCAAGAGATGCAAGAGGAACATAACTTATTGATTAAATAAAAAATATGTCCAATTTTGCATCTGCAAAACCAACCTAAAGAAGGATGTAGCTCTTCTTTTGTAGAATCTACTACTATAGTCAGAGATTCAGACTTACTGTAAGCAAAAAAATGAGGGTTTTTTTCCACATTACATTCAACTGACTGAGCAGCAGAATCTCTTGGTTCAGCACATGTAGAAAGAAATCATTCTGAAACATAGCATGGGAATTTTCACAAAAAATGTAGGTCACATAGGCAAAGGTAGGAAGAATTATTCTGTTTTGGTTTTTAAGTGCTGCCATTCAGCAGAAAAGATCTTAGCAAATTATTACTAAAATGATGGAACAAATAATAAATTATTTTTTTCAGATTTCAAAACATGTTGGAAAAGCAGGCATTGATTCACAAGGGTGTGTCAGTAGATTCAATTTTTATCATCTGATTTAGTCCATTCTAATCGAAAAAGCACTTTAGCATATGGTTGTTTTGAAGGCTCTGCTCAACTCAGTTAGAATCAACAGAACATACCTCATGTAAGGATATTAGTGAAGGGAGATGGACTTAAATATGCACTTAAATGGCCTTACTGAATCAGGGTGTAGATAATTTGATCTGCAGAGGCGGGCCTCAGTAAGCATGAAATCTCTCTGATATCAATGAGGTTTTCTATGAGTAGACAGCAAAATTAGAGCTCTGTTTAGTAAGTGGACAAAAATGTGTAGTTTTATGCAGCTTTTAGGTAACAAAGAAAAAAACAGCAAAGCACAACAGATATAAAAAATGCATGTTTTATGCAGTTATAAATATTTTTTTAAAATATTGCATATAAATGCAAGCAGTGTTACATCTGCTTGCAGAAATGTGGCTATTAAAGCCACCCACCAATAGAACTTAAAGAAAGTTAGGTGATGAATTGCAAGCAGCTGCATCTTTACTGCTCAGTCAGGATTTTATAATAAGCCTGTAGGTAATGATTCTCTGCATAATTTTCTTACTCAGCTAAAAAAGGTCTTCTTGGGAAAACCTCAAGAATATGTACTAAAGATGAGGTCCTGTGGGGAATTAAAAGAGATTTAGGCATCTAAAGTATCAATTAGATGCCTAATTTAGATCCTTAAAAACCACAACTAGCCCTAATAGCACTGCAAAACCATGCAACCCAAAATTACCAACAGAAGTACCTCCTACGTGCCTTAATATGAGAGAGCAGTCTGCCACCTTAACCATTTGGCCTCATGGTCAAGACGTGTACACACACTTAGACATAAATTCTGTAAACATAAAATCTGACAGACATCAGAGCAGCTCCAACAAAAGGTAATGAGCGTGTGAAACCTCAAACTAGACTGGCTAGCCTGCGGAGTGTTAATTAGGGCACTCTCCTGGGAGGTTCGGGTTCAAATCCTCTCAGATAAAGGATGCTGAACAGCATCCTGAGTACTTATCAGTCAGTGACCATACAAAAAGAGCACCCACACCAGTGTTTCACAATATAGTGCTAATCCTTCACTGTTTTGGTGGTGGTTTTTTTTTTGTTTTTTTTTTTTTTTTTTTTTTTTTTTTTTTTTTTTTTTTTTTTTTTTTTTTTTTAAAAAAAAAAAAAAGACTTTCACCCAATCTCTAGGGAATGTTTTAAAGGTATGAAGGGGAAGAAAAGCCTGCATATTATTTATGTTATCCAAACCCAGTATTTCCTATTAGCTTCTGTAGGTGACTCACTGACAGTCCCACAATTTTACAGCACCCAAAACTCCTCACAAACAATATACGGACCTTATGCACTGCTTTGATATTCTGCAAGACTCTTCCATATTTAACTATGATAACACTTTAATCTTCTTTGCATAGCTGAATTTTTCCCAAAATATTTCTAAATTGTTCTTTTGGCCATAATTCAGGCAAACTAAATAAGTCATCAAAGTATCACAGTGTTTCAGCCTGTTTAAACATATTTAAATGTACATTACAAAATAATTGTTCAGGGTCACATGAACACTAAAATTATTATGTATACAGAGAGCTTTTATTTTCTAAGTGGTATTTATGTGAAAATGTTAAGTGTCAGAGAAAAATAAAAAGCAGATAGATTCAACAAATGAAACATATTAAGATACTCACTATTCCAGGTGCTCTTTTGGTAGGTCAATTTTTGCAGCTCCAAGAAAGGCACAAATGTTCTCTGTCCACACTGTGCCGTAGGTGTTGCTCCACGGTAAACCCTGCAGTCCTCATTCCTGGATAAGGATCAGATGGCCAGATCCTGGTTGCATGTCAGGAAGAAACATGATAGTGCTGCTGCCCCCTTCATATCCAGATTTGTTTCAGAAGGAAACCTTTGTTTTTTCCAATAGCTAACATTGCCCGTTTATCAGAAAGCGAGGATAAAGACAGAGGCCAAACCTGCTCTTTTTTTTTCTGGACATACAGCATCATTGAGTATCCTTTCATCATTCAGTTACTAATTTCATCTAGTTTTATATGTCTATTTGCAGACGTAGCTGTGCAGTCTCACCAAAATGGAGACTAGTTACAGAAAGCCATTTTCTCATTTTTCTATAGGGGAATCTGTTGCTATGCAAGTAACATCCAGAGCAGTCCATTAGTCTTCAAGGTATACCTGAAACCCAATTAAGGGTACAATGGGAATAGGGGGTTAAGATGGTGTTCCAGGAGGTTTCTGCAGTATTGCTCTATATGTTGGTGACAAAGTTTGCTTTCCTATTGGTCCTAAATGCTATAAGACTATTTTTTAAATACTCAATAAATGTTTTTAAATTGTGCCTTTCTCAAGTGGTAAAGGATGCTGCCTTTGGTTTTGGACTTAAACTCTTTGGCTGGTAAAGTAAAGAAGATATGCAAGTATCACAGAGGTATGTAGGAACATTCACTACTGAGTTAATTGCTAATTAGTCAGAGAAACCTGACAGCTTTTGAGCTTTTCTTTCTGAAAGTGTCTCTGAACAGAAACTCTTTTATTCCATTTATCAATGTTTCAGACAGATGCCACGTCCCACCACTCACTAAGAGAAGGGCTACCTCTGCCCGCCTCTCTGATGTGCTCCTGGACAGGACTTTTCAGCAGGCCTGCTGGTGGTCATGTCCCCGTAGACATGAGGCACTCTATGGGCATTGTGCCCTAGCTGCCTTTAGTCCCTGCTTATCTCTTAAATATGAATCTCCTGTGAAAATACCTTTGGGTCCCAGGAAGGACACTGCTCTCTTAAGCTAATTTTGCAGCTGCCTCTCTCGTGCTCAGTGACTGAAATCCCCTTCTAGAAGGGACAGCCAGCACCACTACTGGCAGCACAGCATGGAGGGATGCATTGCTGGGATGCTGAAGAAGATGCCCAAGGAAACATATCAGACTGCCTAGCAGCAGAGTGTACTTGGTTTGATAGTCAGCAATAGGTTTTGCAGGGGGACTATCCTTTCAGCAGAGACTGAGGTCTGAATTTAATACAAGAAATAACTCACTCAAACTTTTTTTTTCTCTTAGTTATCTGTTGATACGAATGACACCAGTCCCCTCTGCCTCCTGCTATGCCACTGAATTTTAGCCTTGTGTGAACTCAGTTAAATATCATGTACCTGATATGGTAGGCGCACCGGTTGCCTCCAGCTTCACCTTTCAGTGCCCTCCTCCAGCATCGAGCAGCATGAGGACTCTACAGTGCAGCCACGACAAAGGAACATATGGTGTATGCTAAACCATGGGTATTGTTGGACTTACACAGCCATTCACTGCACTTAGATTAATCAAGCTGTGTAAGGGGAAATTCCAGTTGCCAGTAAGTCAACAAAAGTTAGATCAGATGCAAAAGACCACAAGAAATATGTTGCATATTTTCAGACATTTAAGATAGCTGCATATTCTAAATTTTTCACTTTCATGTCATTCCTTATCTCTGCAGTCAAACTAAATAAGAGTATTTTGCTGACAAAATGGTTTCAAAGTCTGTGCTAATAGCCTAAGCTCTTCTCTCTTTCTCTTCCAGGTGGTTGCTTTGGTTTCATGTGGTGCAGCATGCTGCTGTTGTATTTGTCTAACAGGGCAGCTTCAAATGCCTAATGTTTTCAGTGTGTTACTTCCTTCTTTGTTTCACTATACACACAGATACATTGCCAAGGAAATGGAAATTTAAACAAGTCACAGAATTTCTGAAATATAGATGACATAAAAGCCACTTGCTAAAGTATATCATACCCTGGCAACTTAATGTCTTGCAGTAATGAGAAAATTCAGAGTTATTTCTAGTGGCAATTGATCATGCTACTACAGTCTCCAGGAGAAACACTAGATAAAATGGAAAAAAGTGTCATGTCCATCAGTAGAGAAAATACCTCTGAAAGCAAGTATATCTGAAGATACCCTAAGTAAATTAACTGAACCTTTTAATGGAATAAACCCAAGTCAGATTTGAACCTAAAATTAGATTGTTTATGATACTTGGGATTTCTAAAAACATTTAGAGTAAAACCCAAAAGATCCTGTCTATTCCCCTCCTTTGCTTGCAGATTTGTTCTGCTTGGATATGCCAATATGAAAGAAAAATGGTGTAGAAGGCAGCCACAAACAAAAGAAAAACTTCACACTCCACAGTGTTCTTGCTATTAAAGTCAAAAGAAAGGTGTCATGAACTGTCATGAATAAAGAAAGGAATTAGCAGCTGAATTATTTTCTGCATGTACTTTTCATGCAGCATATCCTTTTAATCTGAAAGCTCCATGGTGTCTTTAATATGTTATTAATTTCATTCTTTTAAATAAGATTTCCAGACTCACACTGCTCTTTCTTAAGGTGCAGCAACTAAGGCAGATAAGCAGCACGAAAGGAAGCAAAACTGAACTGCTTTGGGGTTCCACTAGTTCCTACCACTGAAGAAAAAGGAGTATAGAGAACTATTGCCTGTTTGATGCCAAACAAGCTACTTACTCCCTTGCTGAGACTCTTGGTCTCTTGTGGCTGGATCAAGTGGCATCTGACCCCACTCTATTGGCAGGATGTCAGAGCACCAAAATAGGCAAGAATAGATTTGACCATGGGAAAAGGTTAAGTGCAGGTAGTGAATGATCGTGGTGTACAGATCATCCAGGTCCATGTCACATAACCTGCATCACATGTGGACAACATTATTTAATGTTTATATCACTTCAAGGATAGGATAGGATAGGATAGGATAGGATAGGATAGGATAGGATAGGATAGGATAGGATAGGATAGGATAGGATAGGATAGGATAGGATAGGATAGGATAGGATAGGATAGGATAGGATAGGAAAGGAAAGGAAAGGAAAGAAGGCAGACAAAATGATGGGCAGATATACTTGAAAAAAAAAATCTCTCATCTATAGCTAAATCCCACCCTGGCCATTTTGTGGAAATCAGTGAATATCGTACTTACTGTCTCAGGGCACATATGAAGAAGACAAAAACATGTGGGTCAGTTAGTGAGTCAGAAGTAGGTCTTAGGAGTAACTGCAAACCACTCCTCAGCAGCAACCAAACTCCATGGAGGCAACACCACTGACAGCCACCTGTATCTCTCACCCTAGCTACAGTCCACTGTCACTGCTCTTCTCTGGCTATTTCAAAAACTTTAGTTTCTACTCCTCCCAGCAGCTCTGTCTCTTGAATTCCCATGGCAGTTCTACAGCAGGGATAGCGACTAACAAAAGGTTTATGGGGGATTAAATGAATAACTGACATTTATTACTGTTATCATATTTTCCTATGGCAGTCACCAGTCAGGACATGGGGCCACGGTGGTATAATCTGAATAGGCATAAAGGAAAAGTTGGCCAGGGACTTTTTATTGAAAATACAAATTTGATTAAGACTATTTACCACTTAAATCTTATTTAGATGCAGGAGAAATAGGCTTAAACCAGAAAGTCTTGAACATGCTCAAACAAAGTTAAAAACAGAGAGTTCCCACTGCAAAATTGAAATCTCCTCATGTGACATGAAGGTCACACCACAAGACAGTAGAGCAAGAAAACATACATACATTTAAAATAATTTTGTGAAAAGACTTTTCATGAAAGAGATTATATAAAGAGCAAACCTGAAGACCTGTAATGATTTATTTTGTCTGTAGGACTCTTAGACCCCTGGAAGTGTTCCAGGCCAGGCTGGATGGGGCTTTGAGCAACCTGGTCTAGTGGAAGGTGTCCCTGCCCATGGCAGGGGGGTGGAACTAGGTGATCTTTAAGGTCCCTTCCAACCCAAACCACTCCATGATTCTCTGATTCAGTAAATCATATATATATATATATATAAACTCTTTCAGTGTTCTCCTGAATTTTGTTTACATTCATTACATATATATGTGCTTTGTTCTTCACAATCTATAGTCTCTTTTACTGAAATTACAGGAATATGAAGTTTCAATCTTGTGCATTGTGGCACTCACTCTGTTAAGTATAAAAATGTCTGTGCCATAAGAAATTTATTGGTATTATGATTTCATCAAGAGAGAAAACACTGTAATAGGAAAGCCTTTCATCTACAACTGCCTTGAAACTGCAACGTCTGTATCACTATTTTGAACTGAAACTTAATTTCTGTAAACATTAAGACTGACTAGGTCAGGCATCATTTCCAACACATTATGATCTGGAGATAGTTCATGAGATGCGATAGTGGCAACCATGGACCACACTTTGTGTGTGTGAGGTATGTATGTTGTGTGTTTGTGTGTATGTTGGTGGGGTGGAGCTACTCAAAACACTCTTCACTGAGCCATGGTGTATGCATCATGGTGTCATTCCACACCAGATAGGGCAGGTAAGTTTTTGGAGCAAAAGAAGCCAGGTTGCTCCTATGAGCCTCAGCACGCACTGTAAACATTCAGCAGGGTCATTTCATTGTGCTTGGATGGTTAGACCAAGCTGAAGGCCATCCTGTTTTTTCACCGCTATTATAACTAGCAAGCCTGCCCTTCTGATTACAGATGTTACAGTAACCCTTCCATCTGGTAAATCACAAAAATAGAATCTGGTTTTCCAAGCCCTGATTCACTGGAGCAATTTTCACTCTTGCAGTTCTTTCTAATGAAACCATCGGATCTATTCCCATGACTGGAGGTCACAGTGAAAGATGGAGGCAACTGGATTCTTTTAATATCTGACATTTTAGAAGCCACTCAGAACACTGTAAGATCGCTGCTTAAATAATGTTTGCAAGGGAACTACTGTGTGTAGCAGGAGTAAGAAAACCAGTGAAGGAGATAAACATACAGAAGGGAAGACAAAAGTCAGTGTCTCCTAAGGCACAATTAGAACTACACAAAGCAGACGACAGTGCCTTGAACTTGCGTCCTTGCTAATCAAGTGCATTCTAAGTGATAGAATTGGCTGGCTGCAAAATCAGAAGATAGTAGATGGTAGCTGCCAAGGTTTGCTGTTTTAATGAAAAAACGCTGTAAAGAGATTTTAAATGGTGGCACACTGTACAGTCTCCTTTTGTACAGAGCTGCTTTGTGAACATCTTGAAAAAGATAACAACACATTCCAGCTTTGAGTCAGAACATTGGGAGAAATGCCAGGCTAGCCCAAACTGATTTGGTTACCTACATGACTTCCAGTAGATGTCTTAACAGTGTAGATGCTGCTGAGATGCATGTAAAGAATGGAACTTGATTAGAATACACATTACTGAATAGGAAAATGGCCCATTCCATACATATAAAACTACATTAAAAAAATTGTTCAGAGGACATTACTAGGATTGCTAACTGTATCACTAAACTGACAGCAGTCTTCTTTAAATTGAGTTCAGTTCCCTTTCCAAACATCTCCAGTGCATCATCTGCTTTGTCTCTCCACTCTCCCTTGGTGACTTTCAAAACCTGGAGCTGATTCCAGCATTCATTACTTAACCACAGTTCCTGTAAACCCTTTCTTCTGGTGCTTGCCCCACTCTCTGCCTTTCTCCTCCCAACTCTCTGCCCACTCATGGACATCTCAGCTCCAGGTTCCTTTATTCTCATACTGTTGAAGGCATAGGTGGCCAGATAACATTTTTTGTAGTAGAGAGCAACCCTTTTTCTGTGCTGTCTTGTCTTGAAATAGCACCACAATTTTGTTATACTCCCCATCATCCATTGTCACTTGCATTGAACTTCGAACTCACAGCATAGATTACTGTAACCTGTACCCAGGATCAAGCACCTTAGCTGGCAAAGTAGCTGTCACTCTGGCCCCTAAGAGAGGCATACATGAATTGCTGAGAATAACTGTGAGGACCCAGTTGCAGTTAAATTCAGCTGTAGTTATTCCTCACCTCCAATGGACTGTGGCACTGCTTTTTTCAAGAAGACACCATTGAGGAGCCATAGGGAAGCTCTGCAGTGGGAAAGATGCTCTCCCTACCCACTGCCCTTATGGTGACTTTGGTACCTCCCAGGGGTAAGCCAGGCTGCTGCAGGTCTCCTGGTGAGGGAGCAGGACTGGCTCTATAGTTGGCTCCTTCTCAGTTATTTGACAGGTTGCCAAAATTTCCCTAAGGAATCCAAGCAAAGCAAGTTGCAATGAAATGCTATAAATGTATAACAGCATAGAGATTTATCAGGTAGGGACAGGGCATTTTGTCTAGCCAAGGGGCTTTCTTCCTCACAGATTTCAAAGGTCTCCTGTGAACAAAAGCAATAGCAAGCTGTTTAAAGAAAGGTTATACACATTCAAAATGTAGGCTTAGGGAACTTCACTATAGGATTCATTCTTGGATCCCACTAAGATTCTAAATATACTGTTCTTCATGTGAGAATTTTACATATGTTTTTGTTAAAAGAAAGGTCACACTGTGAGTTTATTGGATTTTTACATTTCTGGATGTAGTGGATTCCAGAGATGTAAATTCTTCTTTCAAAATACTATCAACTATCACAATTTTTTTGCCTGAAGGATCAGCATCTGTGGCTGTTTCCAGCTGATAGCTACAGATCAGTGCTGTCTGAACATCATTTGATCTACTGAGATGGTACTAAGTGAACACAGTTGATGGTTTTGTGGAGTTCTAGTTGTCTGCTCCAGTTGAAAGCTAGTTGTCTGCTTCACTGGAGTTATAAGCTGAAACAGCTGATCAAGAATGAGATCTTATTTGAATAGTTAAACACTGTCTTCATCTGAGCATTAACTAATTTGCATGGCAAAATTCCAATTTACCATCTATCACTTAAATGACAGCTTGTGAAACGGTAGTTCGGTATTCTTCACTTGCAGTGTTAAATTTCTATTCAAATCAGGAGAGGAAACATATGTGGAGTGTGTGTTGGGGGCAGGCATTGTAAAACACACACAGAATGCATACTTAACACCAAAAGCATTAGATATAAAATATAGAATATAAACATGGAAATTACTCTGTTCCATTAAAAAACAACCACTAAAAAACAACTGTTTGAACTGATCAGAAACAATAAATGATACGTTAAAATCTTCTCTTAATCCATAGTACCAGAAGCATGTGGTAAATCTAAATTTGTTTCCTTGAGCATAATGGCAGCATCCCACTGATTTGTTCCTTAGAAACTACAAATGTGCCACAAAAAAAGAGGTCCACCCATTTTCCTCAAATGCAGAAAGAATTGTGCTTTCTTCTTGGTTTGGGGTACCTTAAGCATCTAGTAACAAAAAAGCTATTCCTAGGTAAAACCTAGATTTAGAGCTAATCCAAAATCTGTCATTATACATTGGCCTGTGGATGTTATCCAGGTATATAGGGCCCAGAAACTTGATGAGATCTTCTATCTGAAAACATTATCTGTTTGGGGAGTATCTGTATCCATTACAAAGTCAGCGTGTTTTAAGTCTGTAAATTGATGGCTTAAAATAGGAGCAATTTCAGGAAGCAGGAGGAACTGCAAGCGAAGCACTGTTGCATTCAGTTTATTAATGCAGAGCTGCTGGACACCCCTTTGAGGCCCACTCACAGCCAGAAGGGTAATGCAGCCTCCTGTCTGTCAACACAAGTTTAGAAAAAGACATATTTTGACTTCAGGGAGGTTTTAAATTGTTATTTTTGCTGTATGGATAATCTAAATATATTGCCACTACATTCCATTTCAAGGTTAAGCAATACAAGCAAAATTCCCTCTGAAACAAACACACATCCTCATCACTGTCCCAAGAGCTCCTGCTCCCTCACCCATCCCCATGACTCCCATGACATACCTCGATTTCATGTTATAAAGATGTTCCTGGTACAGCACTGGTTTCACTTTATTTCACACATTTTAAACTCAAGAAGAAACCTGCAGGAAATAAGTGGTTTTCAGCACCGCGGGGATACCCGGGAAGCCAAGCAGACCGGCCGGCAGGCTCTACAGGAGGCTGGTGTGGAGCGCTGCAGACACAGCCACTCTGCATCACTTGACCCCAAGGACAGGGAATTGCTGGTCCTGGATGAAGTTACCAGTGATGATGTCCAGATCCAGATCCCTAGTACAAGCCTCCAACACACTTTGTACACCAAGGCAGCATATCCCCTCTTTTGTATGCAAGTCACAAGCATAAGCCTTCCAAGAGCTGCTTTTTTTTTTTTTTTTTTTTTTTTTTGAAATAAATTCAGCCTTTCCCCAAACCAGATCCTAAGCATTAAAGCAAGACCTCTTCAGTTACTCTTGTAGGTGAGTCTTCAGCACTAGCAGGTGCTCAGCATCCTTCAGGAGGTGGAAACAAACCCACTTTTTTTTTGGAAAAGCCAAACAAGTTTGAAAATTATGGCTCACATTTCCACATAAGAAACCAGACAGTTCACTTATATATCCCAATTCGTGCTCGGAGAAGAACCACAGATTTCTGCCAACACCTCCTGTATGGCAGCCCCACCATGTGCTGCTGTGGTCATGGGGGTCCTTCCCCCTGAGTCTCACTCCTGACCTAAGCACAATGACCCGGTGGTTCTTGCCTCAGGATGGTGGCTTAGACATGCAATGCTAAGCCAGTTCCTCCTGCCTCACAGCCCTCAGAGGTGGTGAAGCAAGCTCCTCTTGCTGCTGCTTCTAGTTCAGTCTGGCCCAGTGTTCTAGCATGGCACACTACCCATGGCTGCCAAAATCATATGTGCAGCCAGCGCCCTCGGGCTCTCAGAGGCCTGGGGCAGACAACAGGAACTACAGGGCAGGTTGGCTCGTTCTTCTGGTCTTCAGCTCCTAGAGGGAGTCTGGACCCGCTCTTTAAACTCTGAGATATATTTTTCTTTTAAACATACCAGGTATAAATAATAGAGGATGGGTACAACCAATGCCTTTAATTACATGGGGTTTAAATGCCAGTGACATGTCCTGGTGAAACAAGGCTGTACGTACTGCCATATGGGAAAACTCTAGAAACCTTTTGCATGTTTATACATGCTACAGTGCCACCAATCTTTTAAAAGGGGGGATAAAATGTCCTTTTAGTCATTTTCATAAAGAATTAAATACACCGTTTTCTAAAACTCACCTCTGCACAAAAACCTCACCTGGAACTATGGATGCAAGTCACAGCCCAAGTTATATTTGCCAAACAAAGGATGATCAACTTTTGCCCATTTTGTACGTGAAATGCTGAATTTGGCCTTGTATTTATTTCAATGGGTGAAACCTGCCTACTCTATTCACACAGGTAGATCAATATGTGGAACTGTGCAAATATCTCATGCCAGAACTACTGCAGTAAGAAAATTCTGCTGTGTGCATGCTGGCATGTGTCTGCTTCCAGTAAGACTTAAAAAAAAATTAAAGACGTGTGAGATAAATCAGTTCTTAAAGTCTGTGGTCATATTTCAGTCTTTTCATTCTTGTGAGACACATTTGGAGAGGAAATTAAAAAAGCAAAACTGCTTACACACAGATGAGGGAAAAATGAGTTTAGATGTAAACATATGACTCTCAAAGAGTAGATGGAAAAAACCATACCATCCCTGTATTTGTCTCTGTGAATTTAACCATTACTTACGATTAAACAAGTAATCACAAAAACACACAAGAAGCGTGCCCTGTTGAGATGATTTTAATGCATTGGGAAAACGCTTGCGTTCTGTAGGCTGTTTGCTTACAAAGAGAAACTGCTGGCTCTTCGGGCTTTTCCCAGAGGAGATGGCATTTTGCCAGTGTTTCATTTTCAAGTGCTATTGTTCACCTAGGGTTTTAGCAAAAAAGCTTTTGCTTATTTATTACTAATCCTAGTCTAAGTAACGATCATTTTTAATCCTTTTACATTTTAAAACAAATTTATCAGACAATGACACCAAACACAATGTCCCCCAAAGCTCTGGCATTTATTTTTTCATTTAATAGATAATTCTATAATTCACACATCCATGGATTGCTTTATTGGTTCATGAAACCTGCTTCTATGAGCATTCCTTTTGACAAAAGATAAATCTTACTCATGTTGTGAGGACTCTTTTCAACATGTTTTCACTAGTTACAGTCTTGAAAACACAGTAACAGGAAGAGTGTTTATTGCATACTTTATCCATCTGACTGTGAATCTTTGTAAAATGCTGGTGTAGTCATCTATTATGTTATTCAGATGTGATATGTATGAGACAAAATTAGGTTTTTTTAATAAGTAAGAGGTTTTTTAGTAATGTAATGTCACATCTACCTTTATCTTCATGATTTGTTAAAAACTCATGCTATAATCTTGACTGAAATCAATTTGAGAGACCCAGTGTAATCCTTGTTCTCAACACCAGTGTAATTTGGTGTAATTGTCTGTGCTTGGTCATGAGATGCTCAAAAACAAACAAGCATGGATGCCAGATGTCATTTTATACATTATAAAAAAAGCTCTGATCCCTCCATTTTTATGATTAATGTTCTATTATTCGTAAGCGATGCTGTGAATATCAGCTGGCTACTTCTGCAACTTTGCTAGCCTTGCATATGATGCTGCCAGTCTGTAATGATGAAATGTATGAAATAATTTACTTGTCATTTCGCTAGTTTGGTGTCAATAGAAAACACTTGCCAAGCAATTTGCAGTACACACATATGAAGAGTTATTTGGACTTTTCAGAAGGATTGGAATGAGAGAATTTGTGTAACAACTAATACCAGCAATAAATCCATCCACTCTTCAACTTCAGCTCATGCAGCTCTCTATAAAACAAACGGACAAAGAATTCCTCTACCTACTTATACATATTTTTTTTTAGCAGATTATTTAAATTCTTCATGAAAAAATAGATTTCTTTGTGAAATCCCTACATTCCTAGCTAGCAGTGCCAGAGGACAAGAGTACCCCAGAGACTGTTGGTGCAATTTTGTGATTCCAGTCTAAGTAGAAAACATAATCTCATGCTGGAAATACAAAAATGAAAATATGGCTACTCCATACCAAGATTTATTTTGTTAATCTTTGCACCAGGAAGGAGGTTTACCTTTCAACATCTAAGCAACAAAAATCAAAAGATGAAGCATTTCTATAATTTACAGAAATCAACATAAAACCCACCAAATCAGGAAGGGGAGAGAGGGGTTGTAAGAAAGAAAGATCTGGGACATCAGACAGAGAAGGGTTCCAGTGTCCTTATTTCCAAACCCCTGACTGTCTCTCAGACCCTCAGAGAAGCCAGTACTTTCTTCCCCTCCTCATTCTACAGGCTTACCCCAGCTGCCTCTCTGCAAGCAGTGTGAGGGAAGGGAGAAGATTTGAGGTATTTCCACCATATCCAGACTTACAGGTAGAGGCGAAAGTCACCACAGAAGTTGACAGGGATCTGCTGGATCTGCTTTTGTCCAGGCAAACCACAGAAACTCTCCAATCCTCAGCAGAGTATAGGTTTAAATCAAAATAAACCCAAAACCTGGTATTTGCTGCCTCAGTGTCACACAGGACATGCAGAAGCTCAAGCTGGCTTCTCCCCTACACAAGAGAGGCAAGTGAGCAGTCAGTATATAGGAGCACCCCCAAAGCCCTGTAGGTTGTCCCCATAACACTTCTGCTCCTTGCATGGCCCTGCTCATGGTCATGATACTCTCAGGGACCTGACTGTCACGCGATCACCAGCCAGAATAAAAGCTGTGCCTCAAAACAGGGACAGCTTGCCTGCTGATTCTCAAAGAAGTGTCAGGAGGTGAGAACAACACATTCAGCTGCACTTGAAATCACCTGGATTAAAATATGATCCTAATCCGCTCTCCTTTACACTTAAACCAGTAGACTAAACCATAGGGTAAGGTATATTATCTTTGCAAAAATTCACTTCCTTTTCAATTACTTTTAATTTCCACTTCATCTTTCCCTTATATTTATTCCACAAACCATTGTGTTACTAATGATTCAGAGTTCCCCAAATCCATATGTTTTATGGATTTCGTGTCAAGGTGGAATCATAATACTTTAATAAGGAAAAAGAATACTATTTTACTGTACTCACATCTTACACTACCCAGCCAGTAGGCTTGTAAGCAATTCTAAACCTTTCTGTAACAGCACCATGGAGAGTACAAAAAAGAAATAGGCATCACCAGCTTCCCCGGCCCGCTCCCCCGCAACAGAAAGGATTGATGTTTTCCAGCAAGATCTTCTTAAAGAGCTAGTATATTTGTGGCAAATTGTTAATTCCTCTCTGATTGTTATAAACGTACATACAGGTGTAGAAAATCCTGTAATGTTTTGTAACAAGCAGAAATCAGGTAGATGATAAAACAGGACTATTAGTCACTTTAGCAATCAAGTAAATTTGATTCTCCTCATTTTTCTGTAGACATCTAGTTTGTCATGTGCATGCTCAGATTTAGCTATTCACGTATTAGAATGACATATTTGAAGTAGTGAATTTCACATTAGCAATGCAGATGGAGGAACGAATGATCCTGGAAAATTAGACAGTAGAAAGACTGGTGTTGGAGAGGAGCATAAGAATTGGAAATCCTAGTCAAAGCAGAGAAAAAAAGGTATTAGAGAAGAGGCAGAATGGGAAAAGCAGAAAGACTTAAGTTAGAAAAAGAAGGAAAAACTGAGATAGAAGAAAACTGGACTGAAGAAACTGGATTAAAGACTGAAAGATGGCGTAAAGGATCTGAGGAAAAGATAAAAAGATTAGCAGCTAATAGAAACATTAAAATGTTCAGATAACAGCATTTCATTGACTAGTTAATTAGTGTGTACAAAGTTGATGCCATTTTTTCCCAGAATTACTTCCTGAGGCCGTTGCCCTCCCACTCTTCCAGTCATGCCAATCACTTCCTGGTAGATTAAGATACTGAAATGCCTGTTTATACCATTCAGTTTAAACTCTATTATGCACACATAGGCACGTGTACAGAAAAGTGCTTCAATGACTGCTTTATCTTATCAGGAATTTGTACAAAGGAGAGGGTAAGATTAGGGAGGGGGAGATGGAGGATAAGGTGAAAATCTTTGAGCAGAAAGGTGTCATATTCAAGAGACGTCAGTCTTCAAATTAGAAGATCATTAATTCTCATCTTATTTTCAGTTTCTGTGGAGATTTACCATGTGACAGCTATTCAGCCTTGGAGTCTGGTTAGAAGTCTTCCAACTACTAGCCTAAATTACCAACAGAAAGCCTCATAATTTTCAGCAAAGTTTGATGAACTGGTTACCCTTTAACAGTGATGTTTTGTGCACTAAATTGCAACTGGTCTGCTATTTTTCTCATATCACTGCTGACAGATGAGCTTGATTATCATCCTAGATCCACCTTGCCCATGTTCATTTGGACAACAAAGATAGCAACAGAACTGAAAGAAAATTCCAGGAAAAGTAATTCAAGACAAATAAAAATTTCAATAGATTTTCCTGGAAATTTGCCCACAAAGCATATTGTTTACATATCCACCTCCATTCAGAAGTTTGAAGGCATATCCCAGGATGCCTGCTGTTAATGTTTTAGCTCTACCCTGGCCAGGTTTCTCACAAAGCTCCTGGATGCTCTAATCCAGCACCAATTTGTCAATGTCAGGTTGTATGATGATTTATGACTATAGCCCAGTGAGGATGCTGGTTACATTCTGTCTCTCCCTAACTAGCTGTGTTGAAGCCATTTCAAATCACTAGCTGTCTATGTGGATGCACACTTAGAGAGGCTGAAATTGTTTATTGAATTTCCAGGTACAATCAGCATCAATAAGTTTTGTAGTTGAAGGAAAATTTTGGAAGAGAAAATATGAAACTGTTTAAAGCTGCATTGCACTTTAGTAATTATAACACATCACAGAGAAAGCTAGGCTTGCCTAGGAGATGTGAAAAGGCTTTTCAAAGTTAAAATTTTATTTGGACCAGTTTTTCGTGTCACACAAGGTACCAACGGAAGGAACATCTGAACAAATACCCAAGATACACCTGTAAAAGTGGCAACAGCTATCTTAACATGTACATAAGCGTGGGCAACCTGTAAATGATTCTGTTGACACAGGATGAACACTTAGGCTCTGGTTTCCCTTATCCAAACAGTAAAGAAGTTATGTGTGACCTGTAGAAGCGGCTCAATGAAAAAAAAAAAAAAAAAAAAAAAAAAAAAAAAAATTGAAGGAAAACTGAGAGTAAGAAAATTAAGAATAGTGAAGGTAGTACAAGGATATAGTCCAGACTGTAAGACAAGAAATTTAGGACTAGCAGTGTGAAAAAATGAATTACATGAATAAAGAAGGTCCGAGTGACTTGTATGAGCAGCATGGGATAGATGTTTTACTCTGATTAACACCCTTTCTTGTTTGGGACTGCAGTAGGTAATATGGCACTTCATGTGTATGAAAGGGCAAGGATCAGGTCCTGTCTGGCAGTGAATTAATGCCTCTATCAAACTGTTTCTCTGAAGGAAAACTTAATTTGTTTTTTTTTTTTTTTTTTTTTAATAAGATATTTCTTTCTGGAGAGCTGTGAAGATTGAAAGAAGTTCTATAAAGTGAAAAAGGAAATACAGTTTCTTTTAGCAGTGTTGGCCAATTGTTTTTGTGGTTGTTTTGTTTTGTTTTGTTTTTGCAGTGCAGCCATCCAGGAATGCTTTATCAGCAGGGTTATGCTGGTATTTGGCTAAACCTCAAGTAAGATAAACCCGAGTTTATTGCAGGGTGGGGTAGAAGACAAAAAAGAGAAGAGGAATAGAGACAAAAAGATATGTTATTAGCATTTCCTCAATATCACAGAAACCACTAGTAGGTCAAAACTGTAATAATTTTATTTCAGAATAATAAAATCAATGCTGAAGAATTATGAAACAACAGCTACCATGGCTGCTTCAGGTGTTATGGTACCATTATAGCACAACAGCCTTATTAGTTCTTCCTAGCATGTCTTGACCACCTGTGACAAGTGTTTCTGAATCTGTGCACAGTCAAAACCTCAAATTAAATCTGACAAACACAGAAAATGTTCTGAGCTAACTTGTCCTCCCTTCTCAGTTGCTCATTATGGAGTGACCTACTCTTTTTGTGTCCTACATGGCTCACATCCTTGTAGATTGTGTTTATTGAAAGCTGATAGTTACAAGTGCTGACATTTGCCAGGTTTTATATACCAGGGTATTAAAATAAGAAGAATCTGACACAGACATTGTAAATAACATGAGAGACCCTCACTATACACACACACTGTATGAATGCAGAGGAAAATTAAGTTATCCTACTTTCAGAGGCCCTTTGTAGTGCTCGATTCCCATTGTATGAGTGCTATTAGAAGTGCAAGCACAGAATGGCAGATAGAATGTCAAAGTCATCCACGTTATAACAAGGTTTCACATGCTCCGTAATGAAGACTTCATCAGAGAGTGAAAATTATTGGCTCTCCTGTTGATGACTTTTACAAAAATCTTAAAAGTAGAAAGTTTGCCAGCTGGATTAATCTTCCTGTGCACAGTCATTTACGAAGCTTTGAAATTTTAACCATTGGCAACAATGTTATAGTTGAAAAAACTCCAAGAATATCAGCTCGATGACAAACAATGGTCTGCTAAATAGAGACATGCTGTCCTGACAGCTCTGCTTCAGCTATATGGTATGATATGTGCCAGCAAAAGCAGAGAAGACATTTTGTAGCATCATAAAATTGCTTCCAAAAATGAGCACCCTGCAGCTATTAAAAACTGCGTGAGAATCACCAAATGTCAGCTTCATGCTCAACAACATTCAATTTAATAAATGGATTTGAGAAAGTGAACAGCACAAGATGCTTCAGAACACCCTTAATACTACCATGATAATATTGAGTGCTTGAAAAAAAGAGGAACTCTTCACGGTAAAAAAGGGGAGAATTTTGTGTCTCACTTTTGTTCCCTGGGACCAATTAAGAGTATTCTGTCATTATTATTGTCAACACTAGGAACAGTGTACGAACGATAATCAATTTACTGACACATCCTAATATTGATGGTCAAAGGGCTGCACTGAGGACATCTTCACATTGTTTTGGCAGGGTTTTGTTGTTGGTTTTTTTTTTTTTTTTTTTTTCCAAATCTAAAGGAAAAAAAATGGACAGTGGGCAAAAGGGGTATTTCTGTGTACCAGATCCACTATGCACTACAGAACTGGCTGGAGAAAATAGAATTAATTTTTGTCCTGAAAACTGTTGTTGAAATACTCTATGTCTTTCTATTCTCCCCTCTTTTTCCTTTTTTTCTCCTTGATCTCCACTCCTGTGGCTGCTCCAGCTCTGATGCGACACATTTTCTGGTTTATGCCGAACGGAGACCAAAGTAAAGGAAACCTCAAGTACTCAGTAAAAGATGCTGAGTTTCTGAGTTTACCTGGCTTTTGCTAACCTTTTTGTTTGTTTGCTTGTTTGTTTGTTTGTTTGCAACAGTGCTGTTACTGCTAGAAAGGCATGTAAGATTTACTTGTCCCACAAAAGTCCATATATTGGTCCAAGCGGAAGTTTCTGATCAGAGCAACTTGATTTCAAAGTGAAGTTTCTTCACCCAGACAGCTCTACTGGGAATATTAAAAAATGCTGTAATGCTGTTATCCTATGATGTAATTAATTAAAGAAAAAGTAGCTGAACAGGTACTGAAAGGCTCTACCCTCAGCTAAACTACAAGGGTACTTATTGGATCTCAGAGGTCTAGTATTTTTAACTTTAGCTTCCAGTTAACTAAGTGACATCAGTTTCTATGAAAATCATGATTCCTAAACCCCTCAATGAAATCACAAGTATAACATATCAGCAATCAAAGGCTGAAGTTGGTATCTGTTCTCTTTCATGGGCCTGCATGAGACCGTAAATAATATTAAAATATGGAAAGGGTTGTTCTTTGAATATTCTTAGCAATAAATGCTTATGAAAACACTTGGGATTGGGTGACCCCCAAAAGACTGAAAACCACATATGGACTATGATAGAAGGGAATTCAAAGCCCTATGTTTGGGGACAGTTTTTTATGTACACAAACATTAATGTAGAGAAAGTCAGAATATGTTTGAATGTCCCAGGGTTGTAAAGTACACAGAATAGAAAGGCAATCCTTTGATGGGCAAAAACCTCTTAATACACTACAGAGATTACTTGGAAACTCATACTTCATCTTGACTAAAGAACAGGCTAAAATTTTACCACATATTTCACCAGACCCAAGATTCACTCACAGGTTGTCACTATTCAGAGTTACTATTTCAGATGGTTTAAGGTACGTTCTTGTGCTGCTATTAATAATGCACATTGACGCAGAACATCACATACGGCATAGTAGACATGGATTGTGACACATGGCAGTAATCCTTCTGCAACTGTGATCATTCACCCTGAGTTTCTCAGGCTTTGTGTTCAGGGCTGAAACACTCAAATCAAGACTCAATGGTTCTCCCTTACTCAGAAATGCTCTAAAGGCACCCAGTGACCTAGTTTAAACTTGAACCTCATATTCCACATAGATCAAACATAAAAGTGAACTTGTATAAATCTCTAAGTGTGACATGTCTAAGAGAGCTTTCTGAGCAAAGAAGGACAAAAATAGAAAAGTCTCATTATATGCCTAACAACAAGGTGGAAAAATATGCAGATGAAATTTATGCCTGATGGGAAAAAAGAGAAAGACGGCGGCGCTGGATAGGCTGAGACTAGTTCGAAGCCTGTGACACCAGAGTAAATGCAAAAGGTTTGTTTATCAGAATCTGCAATTCACTGGGAGATCTGGGGAAGGAACAGCAGAGAGAGATTTATTTTAAATACAAACTGGATCAGATGTCTGTCCTTTTAAGATTGGGAGTGGGGGACACAAGTCCGCAGTAGCTCAGGAGAAGAAAATGTTTCAGACAATGGTTATTAATTGTGCTCTGCTATGCCATATCTTTTTCTATTAAATCCTAGATAGCCAAATCTGTTTCCTAATTGTTTTTGTGTTTCTCAGTCTTCCTTTTGTCTTGCATAGGAGTAGGCAATTTCTATGCCATCAATATCTCATTAGGGTCCTGGGATGTGAAATGCCTTATTTTGTTTTTAATTTTGTTCTCTCGGCTTTTTGCTACATATTATGACATAGCATTTTTTGTTTGCTTGTTGCGGCCCATTTATTCTCTGGCATTCCCTTTCCCCAGGTTATAGCTTTATTTGTTTCTTTGCCTGTTGGCACTCAAGGTGTATGTAAATTATTGTTACATGCTTCACCATCACTACCCATTGCTCTTCATTTCCCCTAATGACGTTCTCATCTGAATGCTAGTGCCTGCTCAGGTCGTACATGTGTAGAAAAATCTGCGAGTTTTTTTTTTTTTTTTTTTCTCTCTCTCCTATTGTGGTTTGCCTCAAACTCGTATTCATGAGCTACGGAATACAGCTGCACGTTTTCTGCCTAGGGCAAAAACCTGCTGCCACTAGTGCAAGTAGCAGCTTAGAGGAAAAAGGAAGGGCATTCACACAAATAGCTAATCAAAGGGTTTTTAATGATACTCATTAGGAAAGAAATTCATTAACAAGCCAGCATACGAACATTCCCTGAAGGGATAGTGATGTTATTGGTCACATCAAAGGCCCCACCTGACTAACACCTTTATTGCTGTTCATAGTAAGGCCAAGTTAGCAGCAAAATCAGTGGCATTCAGTTCCTGCTAAGAAAAAAAGTCAGGAAAGCATGGTCATTGAAACTGAATCAATAAAAGTCAGGAAAGCATGGTCATTGGAACTGCATCAATCCTGTTTTTCCTAATAAGAATGGCTTTTCAGCTTTTCACAGGGATGTGTAGTTGAGCATCCACCACTGACACTTTTGAATTCATACAATTTTACATTTCCTACCCTTCATTCCTTCCCCTGTTCTCTCTCTCTCCTTTTTTTGGATACCTCTGACTATGTGCAAACTGGTGCCCATGGTAGTGGTGCAGCCCCATGGCACCGCAAACCTCAGGTGGATGGATACTAGAGCCCCTTTTCGAACAGAAGTCTGCAGAAGGCAAACCTTCTTCCAAAGTGCAGTGGGGAGCCATGCTAAACTGTAGGAAGATCATTCCCTGGACAAGGCACCGATCCAGGCACACCACAGCTTACACCTACTACTCAGAACGGACACGGCCTCCGAGCATCAAAGCCATTTCCAACTTGCAAGCATATAACTGCCTCTTTTTTTATGCTCACTCTATTACTTACCTATAAAAGGGACTTTGTATTTTTCTGCCAACTCATTCTAAAAGATTAGTATTGGTATCTTGGGATGCTCATTTGCTCGGTAAAAATTAGGTTTTTAAACAGACTGAACCAGAAATCTCACTTTTATTGCACTGCCTGATACAGTAGAGCTCAGTTATTAGAACAAATTGGAGCAAGCCACTTTCTGGTTGTTATACCCACATAATTACCACAGGCTGATACATGAAACCATGCTTCACTCTTATGCTTAGAGGGGAGATCTCCATTTTGCAAGGACAGAGCAAGTTCTATTATGCATTTTACTGCCAAAGGAGGTCAATTAAGTTTAATTGGTTCTAATTAGCACTTGCTCAAGCTGTTATATTCTTTACCTGCATCCGAGTGGCTCTCCAAGTGCTGCACAATGGATTCCTGCTTTTGAACACAAAGGAGAATTACTAATGGCATCCTTGAAGGCAAAAAGATGCACTGATCAGCATAAATGGGGAACAAATATCAGCACAAATAGTAGCAGGCCTTTTTAGAAAAAAAACCCACAAACATTTCATCCCCATCTGGCTTTGATCAATTGAACTGAATGCAATTGTGCACCTTGTTTAAAGTTATAACACAGAAAGTACACAAATGTAATTATTCTCTACCACAACTTCTGAAAGATAAGTACTGGAGAATGGGTAAGGCAGAGCAAGAGTGCAGCAGCTCTGAAAAAATAAATAGAACTTTTCAATGGTAGCTAAAAAAAAAAAAAAAGTGAACAAACAGATCCTCAAACATGTTAATCCAAAATGCTTTGTTTTCTAAGATTTTTGAGGACTGTTTAAGAGGTTTGTGTTTAAGTAACAGATTTGTTTTTTTGATGTTGTGTTTTGGATTTTTTTTTCCATTTTGCTGCAGAGAGAGGACTGACATCACTTACCTAAACGTCAGCATAAGTCATTTCAGTCCTCAGGATGTGGTGAGAAGCTAGCATCAAATTCAGAATGGTCTACAACAGACTGAATGAGATGTCACATGTCAGAAGAGACACTGAAATGCTGAGGTGCACTCTAGGAACTTTTTTTCTGCTGGGATCTTCCTGGATGTAGCTGAGCCTGAAGCCATGTGCGCTTCCCAGCTGAAGACTGCTGGGCTGCGAGCAGCCAGGGCTGGGAGCTCATAGGCCCTGAGCATACTTCAGTCCTACTGGCTTGGCTTAACCACCCATTTAAAATAAAGTACCAGATTTAGTGTCCCAAGGATCTATGGACTTTGGATAATTTATTTTGCTAGGGAAACCAAAAGCAGTGAAGCTTATACATATTATCAAGAGTTCAGAATCACATGTGAAACTGTAGGGGACTTGTCTGATTCTAAGGCAGTGTATGTTCCTTTTTTTAGTATTACTCTTTGCCATCTTTCCTGCTATTTGAATGTACCTCCTAAATGAATTGTCCATTGCCCACATGGTTTTCAAAAATAATTTATTTTTAGCTAATGTGTTCCAGATAGATGGAACACAAAACACGTTAAAAAAATAAAAATGAAATTAAAAAATCCTCCCCTCAGCAAACAAATTCCCCACAATCTTTACAAAAGAAGGCCAACTTTTTCCCTTCTAGTCTCCCTGCTAAATTTCTACAAGGCCATTAATCATAAAAAAACCCAAATTGCATAAATCGTAGAAAAGCCAAAGGAGCTGCCTGTATTTATTTATTTTTTTTTTAAAAAAGTTCCTGCCAGAATCTCCCCCAACCCAATTACCTTTCCTCTGTCAGTTGTGAGGACTCTTTCTCAGCCTTAGTACATGCCTTTTCTCCTGGCTGGCAATGCATGGGCTGAGGCAAGCATAAACCAGCATATCATTATTTCAAACAGTCATGTCTTCCTTTTGAACTCTGTATAGTTAAATCCATATACTTGAAACACTCCATGCTCCGTTTCTTTTGAACTTTTCCCAGGAACAGCATTTCTGTTGTATTTCAGGTGACAACCAAAAGTTATTCAAAAGGGTTACTGACTTGGATAAGGACTTGAGAAATAACAAATAACAAAAAAGAAATGCCTGTTGTTTGCATCACTGAAATGGCTGACCATACAGAAATACACCACTGAAGCACATGTAACAATTTATTATTTGGTCCTTCAGCCCTCCTGCATTTATAATTGAGCATATATTCAATGCAAATATTGAGAAAAATTGACCTAGCATCTATCTGTATGTTCTGGGGATATTCTGTACTGGGTTGGCAGTAGCTCCACCAGTACAAAACCCCAAGTCCAAGGGTTCAGACCCACTGAACACAGGTTTTACACGTCCACTACCTGACAGGCTTTAAGCAAAGTAAGCTGTGCACTTGCAGTCCTTACTGTACATTGAGATAGTCTGTCTACAAATGGAGGACGTATCACTAGAATAGCTGTATCAGTGTAATTACATTGGTACAACTATTCCCAATATAGACAGGACCTTAAACAGAAATCCCTGTGACAGGCAATGTTTACCACTGGCCTATTTAAAAGACAGCTCTTAGCTTAGTTCAAAAACCAGCATATAAAATGTTCCTTGTTACCTGTAAGTGGACAGTGATGATTATAGCTCAGTCTATGTTATTATTGCCTGATTTTCCCAGTTTGGGTTTCCACATATTGACTCCTTACTCAAGGTCTTTTAACATAGATTTGAAATGTGAATATGTTTTATTTTTTTCCCCAGTAAATATACAATACACACTTCAACAGTACTATTAACCAACTTTTTATGCCAATTAAACTTTGCTGCACTAACACCAATGAAACACATTAAGAGGTCATACTTTTTCGTGAACAAACTGTAGCCAATAAACAGTTTTTTAAAAAAACAAATTAAAAAGCAATTCTAAGTGCTGCCACAACATCCCTTTTCTTTAAACACATTATTCACAATAAATGTTTTAAATTTTTTTTAAAAAAAGAAGAATACTTCTTTTAAAATAGTAAATTAAATGGCATTTTAAAAAATATGTACTGTGGTTCATTGGAAGTACACTGTATAGAAAAGAGAGAGAGAAAACAAAAGAAGAGACATCACCTGTAGGATAATGGAGACACTTTGCGATACACAACAACACCTTATGTAATATTGTAAGCAAATTATTAATGAACAAAAATGTACAGAAGCAGATGATCAAGTTAGTGAATATCATGGTACTGCACAGCTTTAATACTGACACACATTTACTTTCCAGTGGAAGAGATAAAACACGTATTTGAAAGTAATTGGGATGATTTTGTCAACACCTAATGATACTGAATTTTGAATAGAATATAGTGAGTAAGGTGTTCCACCAAAGCTCAGCACAAGCTTTGAATTAAAAGGAAAACAAATCTAAGGGCAACTGAGTTAAACATTTTCCAGAGAATTAAATTTGAATTGTACCCTGAATAGTCTTCTCTTCATATGATAATACCAAAATAAAAACCATACATATGTAAATATGATGCCTTTATCTTGCTTGAACATTTCTGCACATTTTAAAGTAATGGTTTTAACTATAATGGCTTAACAAGCAGGAAAATTACATATATTTGTTGGTCACATATATAAATAAATGCATACATTTTTTTCTCAACTTTTTTTGGTTTTTAACCTGCTAAATAACAGTCTTGACCTTAAGGAAGTTAACTAGCATTTTTTTAATATTCAATAGTGCTGAGTTATAGTTGATGGCTGTAGTGTTTTATCTTATCATGGAACAAGTTAATGAAATGAAAAGCAACACATATTTAGCATTGTAATTTAATTTTCTAAAATTCTGCCATTACTAAGAGTGTTCTTAATACTGGTGAGCTCCAAGGCAATATATAAAACAACATAGACTGGTTATACGAAAAGGGTATTCAAATGGAAAGTTGTATTCATGGTCAGATAACTAACAGAAACAAGCTGTAGGATGCAATATTTAAATTAAGCACCAAATGCATGGGCTATACACATACAATATTCTAAGAAAAGTTTGACAATTTACTTTGAGATTTGAGAGGTACAGAAGATTTGGACAAAGTCATGAAAATTAATGAAGAGACAGGATGCTGTCATTAATGTCCACTTACAGAGTCTGGTTTATTCAAAAAGTGTATAAACATGCGTTATTTCCTCATCATAGCAGGGCTTGAAGCCACCCACTAAAACATAGGTCAAAGATTTTCTTTGCTTATATCCAACTTTTTGGATGTACTGTATTGCCAGAAATGTACCTAATGCAAGCCGAAAATAATTTGACCATTGCTTTCCTTCCAAACACTAAACATTTTACTACAAATTTAGTGGATCCAGCTTCAGCTCTCACACACTTCAGGTAACAGAACACAAAGGTTTGTTTAGACTGCATCAAAACAATTAATGTCATGAATTTCAGTGGTGCAGCTCTATCCTCTATTATACTGTACACGTATTGGAAAAATGAAATAAGATACTCTGACATTTCAATTTTTTGGAAGCAGCCTGAATATGCCTTAATAATAAATTGCATCCTTGACTACTTACTAGGTATTCCTTGAGTTTATATTGTTAGTTTCTCCTGGGAAATCTCTGTCTTATATTTTGGGTCGGAGAAATTAATGGTAATAATTCTTTTAAAACTGCAATATAAAAACAGCTTTAGTGAAACACCTTAAATTCTTTTGTTTGTAGCAAGGTTTGTTTTTCTTACCCTTTACTTAAGTGGCATGGGATGGCTAAAAACAGATACTAAGGGCATCATTCTAGTGAAAGGGTCTAGGCCATCTCATGCTACCTTTAATTTTCATATTCACTCTTTAATTTCACACTTCCAACTTCTGACCCCTTCTTAAATAGGAAGAGCAACTATGTTGCTTGCCTTTAAAAGATTTAAATCTGTCTCTAATGTCTTCACTGACATCAGTTTTGCCTGTCACTTTCTTATTTCTACACCCCAATGGAAAACCACCTAACATACTCCTTTACATCCAGCATTACCCAAAGTAGCTTACAGTACGTAAACCTTCTTCACACATTCAGTCTCTTTTTTCTTCATGTCATGAGGAGTAGAGTTTTGTGCTTATCATCAAATAAAATTGCAGTGCAAACTTTAAACATAAAAGTTACACAATTAAAAGTTAATATATGGCACCACAGCCTATTAATTCACATATAGTACAACAGACCAATAAAAACAGACATGAATATGAACATAGCTAAAAAGAAGGTGAGCTTGCATAGCAATGCAACAAAAGAAATTATATACACAAGGAAATCCTTTTCATCCTGTAGGGTGGTGTTTTTTGTTTTTTTTTTTTTTTTTCTTTCTTTTTTATATACTCCTGACAAGGAATAGTTTAAGGTGGATGGTGTATTAAAGAGAAGAACACAAGTAAAGTATCTGTGGGATATGTGTGGCTGTGTGTCTTTACATTGCATTTACAGTTCTTTTAATAGTACATAAATAAAGAAAATGTTCATTGCACTGTTTAGTGTCATCACTTCCATGAGTTCAGACCTGATGATCCATCAGAGCAGCTTGCAATGTGTCTTCTCAACTACTCTATAGAGAGAAACAAAGAGAGAGAAAGAGGTTGTAATAAGGAGGAAAAAACCACAAAACAAAGCCTATGGCAATATTACTGCAGCATGGGATGAATATTCAATAGGTTGGGAGAAGAGAGTTAATTGCTTCCAAGATGAAAAGCAATGAATGCTAAAATTCAGCACTTACCAACACCATATCTGAGACAGCACATTTCAGGGTTTGTGGATCACCATTAGCTCTCTTACAAACTACTGGGTGGTAACTGTCAGGAGGTGCTGAGGGTTTGACTGCAGCAAATAGGAGGCAGACATGCCAGTAGCTACATTGCTTTTACTAGTAAACTTTCCGGTATGCTTGAGCTGCAGTGTTGGTGTACTACTTCAGACAATAGAGTCAAACCTTTTGGCATCTGTTATTACCATCACGTACACAGCATTAACCTGTTTTTATACAAGGTTTAAGAGATATTGAGGGGTAATACAAAAAGTCTTGAAAATAATTCCCCTGGCCTGTGAAGTTGAGTAAAGAGTTGAGTGAAAAACTGTGCTACACAGTCAAAAAAATAGAACCTCCATCTAAGGTCAAAAAGAGCAGAATACTGCTCACCAAGAAACAGAAAGTTAAGGAAAAGGCATCACAAGCTTGCCAACATGCCCAAAAAATTCAGCACCCTTTTCATCCACTCCTCAGAGAAAAACTGCCAAGAGCATTTCCAAGACAAACACACTACACTTTGCCAAGAAAATTCTAAATTAGTAGAATTTCTTTTCAATTTCCACAGTGTTTCACTAGCATTACACGTTGAAAGATGTACTATGTAGATAGTCTTGGCATGGCTTACACAGATATGAACTGGTCCAAACCAAAGAACAGAGGAACTTAATTTGTTTGTCATTACAGGCAAAATACCTCAGATGGCAAAAAGATCTGGGTAAAATTTAATCTGATTATCACATTCTCTCTGATATTCCTCCTCTATTCAAAATAGATTTATAATTTTTCTCTGTCTATTTGAGAATTTGACTGTAGCTAGAGATAAACTTACATAATTCACCAGTAAACTGTCCTTGACTGTTTGATCCCACATAGCCTACATCGAGAAGGTCACTGGCATTGCGTTGGTGACCTCCCCGCAAGACTTCACCTTTTCTAGGTCCGGTCGATCCTTTAGAAGAAGCTGTTCCTGAAGAGCTGTGGCCGCCAGGGGATGGGAAGTTGGGTTTACTATATGGTACGAGTGCCTCTTCTAGAACAGCAAAACAAAACAAAACCCAAGTAAATTCCTATAAATACCAATAAACAAGCTACTCTTACATGGACATCGTATTCATTCCTGCCCTCAGATATCTGTCTTTTGTCTTTCTTTATAGCATGGCAATTTTACTTAAGAAAATACACAGCTCAGTGTTGTATCCCACACACAAAGAACCAGGCATGAATTTAATCTTGCTTTCATGTAAACTCAGCGGTTAGTTTATATTAATTATAAAAGTCTAGATTTTTTATGAATAGATCATGAATCAAAGATACTTTAATAAAAATAGATGCACATAAAATTTCCAAACAATGCAGCTATGATTAGATTTTTGTTTCAAGTCTACATGAATGCTCTTTTTCCTTTTCTTTAGCTTAAATTATGGTAACATTACCTCAATCAATTTAGATAAAGAACTACAATATCAGCTAATTTAATTAGCTTCCAGCAGCTCAGTAATTTCTAACGATGCAAAGTATACTGAAGATTTTTTTAACTGGTTGTGAATTACCTTGGAAAATATTATATGCTACATAGTATTAGTAGTTGTAATATTTGGAGTGAGTAAATCTTCCTGCATCTTGTTTCATGTTCCATTATGAGCAAAAGGCTTACTTTTGCTCACTTGGCTTCTTCCTCTCTGAACTGCTTGCAAGAGCAGGATTAATACCAATAAAGCATAGGGCTGTATGTCTTCATATAGCATGAAGTAAAACAAGACATCACATCTGATTAGAGTTTCCAGGAGATATTGTTGTAATAATCCTAACCTAAGAAGCAAAACAGTAGTACTGATTTAACACTAATAGAAGCACTATTTTATTTCTTTGCTGTGTATGATCCACTTTTGCCATCTCAGAACCCTGCTAAATATCGTTTGATTCAAGAAAGTGTATGAGTATATATGCTTAACCTCAAACACAGGGATTGCCCCTTCTGAAATCAGTGGGATATCTCGTGCTTGAATCTTACATTTTTTAAAGTGAATCTGAGATGAAAGGCATTTCTTTATTTAGTTTTTCCTGTTGTCTTCACTCTTAAACAACCTCAAGAGGAGAAACAGACTTTCTTTGACAGAGGGCAGGAACACAGAAGGATAAGTAGGTGGGGATGGTTGGAAAGGAGATAAAAATGCTTTTATTCACAATCCTGAAGTCTGTGCAAAGGCTGCAGCAGAGGCACAATTAACTCAGGGAAATGCTAAATGAGAACAAATTTGTAGAAGAAACCCAGGATTTCATTCTTTGTGCCTACTGCCACAAGTGAGTAGGACATGGGAATTCCCCCTGTGATCTGCTATTGAACAGAACCCATTTGTAAGGTAAATCTGTTGCAGAAGAGGGCAGGCAGATGACTTTTTTTCTCTGTCAAAGTATCTCCCTCTGGCCCTGCCCAAGGGACCAGAATATTTGCGCTGCAGGATGTAAGGGCATTATCAGTGTTTTGTGCCATAACCATGTGCTGTCCTTACCGAAATAAAAAGAAATGCTTAAAAGACATAGTAAAATGGCATTTATTAGCCATAGCCTCCTAAATTATGTTACTTGTTCTTTATATATCAAGCCCTAACAATAGAATCAGATGCAAACCTGGTTTCCAAAGGCTGGCTAAAATATGGAACAGCTTGCATTAAGGCAGCAATAAAGTAAGCAGCATAAATCAGTTCAGCAGAAAGCTGGATACATTTTTAAAGGATGGATAGAAAAGTCACTAGCATTGCAAAAGAGTTTGAAGATGACATATATGGTCAATTGATTTGTTTTTCTAGTTTGCGGACTCAGGATAAGGCCTCCTTCGGGTTCAATGAAATATTGAGAAAAAACGACCATGAATAAATATAAAGTGCATTATCATTATAGAGCATATGGTGTGTTAAATTATCTGTTGTGCCCTCAGAAATAAATACAATCCATAAAATAAGCAATTGTGACATAAAATACAGGCTAAGTTTTTTCACAACATTCTAGCACATGAAAGGTAGTTGTCTCAAGTCCTCAGGATGGGTTTACATTTATCAAACCACTACCTCATGCCCCATGTGTGCAAAGAATATGGGGAGGCTTTACTGATGACTTTCTCTTTGAAATACTGAGCCTTTAATTTGAAGATATAATTCTAGCCCCTGTGAAGTCAGGATATATGTGTGTAATGATGATTCTATACCCTGTAAGATAACCAAAAGACTGATTATCAAAACTACTGTAACTTGATCTAGCACTACTTTCTTTAGAGGAATAGCTGAGAATGTCCTATTTGATATGCTGTAACTGCAGTTCTACAACAAAGTTATTGGCGGGAACTCAGTGATCTTGTTTATACTGAAAGCAGCCAGTGGAAACATAGTTCCCAGAATTAGGTATTTCTATTGTATTCAACTTCAAACCAAAGCTCCTGCTTTCAAAATTTCACTTACAGCTTCATAATAACTGAATGAAGTCCCCTAAGCTGCAAAATAGCTATTTTCTGGAAGCTGATAGCTAATAATAACTCTTTTTGGAAATATATTGAAAACTGGGACAGGATAGCTTTCCAGAGATCTTTGTTATGAATAAAGGAAAAGGGAAGAAGCACAATTAATATTATTAAAACCCCAAAGTTTAGTAACAAACAAGCATCACACATAAGAGTATCCTTTTTAAAATCTACCAGAGAAAAGAATACAGAGCAAGAAAGCTGTAGTGCAAGAAGCTGGGATAAGAAGACAGACAGACAGATAGGAAGCTCTGGCCCACCTTGTGCACAAACTTTATGAATCCCTCCCACAGGAATCCTCTGTCATGCATAAAGGATATGAAATTGCCCTGGTCATCCTGAATTTGATAAGAACAAGACACCTGTAACCGTTCCATCCTTAAATGCAGTGTTCATGTAGGACACTAGAAGTGTCAAGATCAAGTTCTTTTTCTTTAAGGACAGATAAAAACAAGTCCTGCAGGAGGAGAATTTTAGTACTGTATACTCTCTATATCACAGAATAACTTGATAACTTCTATTTGTACATTTACAAAGCAGAGGAAAAGTAGGAGAGTTCTGATATTCAGGTCACAGAAGCATCTTTAAAATAATTTACAAAGAAATGAGATGTTTAAAGTATATTTGGGCTATTTTCTGTGTGTTTGTACATCTTGCACATTGTAAGCAAATCTGCCATTTCACCAAGTAGCATGATTTTTGCACACTATTTTTAAACTGCAACTTCACATCATCATCTTACAACACGAACACTCCCTTGTTTATGCAGCTGAAAGATTAGGGGGTTTAATGGTACCATTATTGTTATATTTTAAAATATGGATTGTATTTGAAATATTTACATTTTAAATAGGAGTCGCATTATTCCTAGGATGACTTTATTGAATAAATCCTGCCTCCAAGACACATTTGCCTGCATACTCTTTTTTTTTTTTCTTTTTTCAAATGTCATTGGTATTAGTGTGCTAGATTAACAAGGAGCATTAATAGTAGAATAAAATCAAGAAAAAGATGGGTAATAGTAGTACCTCTGGTGTTACTGTGGGAGCTACATACATACTTGAAGAAATAATGTAGCCCTACAGAAAGCTCCAGGTACAGTATAATTTTTTTTTTTTTTTAATCTTCTTAATTGTCCTCTTGTACCACTCTAATCAGCACTGGGATAACATGTGATTAGTGGGTTAAAGAAAATACCCTGGTATGAGGAGAAAAGCTGAAACAGCAGCTTTTACTTGAGGTCAGGCCGACAGAAGGAATCTCTGAATACTGTAGAACTACAACTCCAGCTCAGCAATGCCTCCTGCACACATTTTTACAGACTTGAAATCCATTTAGGAGATAAAGTCAGCACTCGGCAATGAGCAGATGCTGCATAAAGGTGAAAACCTGCACCGTCATCTTGCTGGGCCTAAGAGATGAATGTTACTTTGTCATATCCTTGAATAAGGAGAAGACTGTTTTAAATACAGCTGGAAGGAATGTCAGTAGCTCAGAAGGATCAGCCTTCTTGCAGAGAGGCAAAACCAACTGCTGACAATGTAGAAGCAGGTTGAAAGAACTAGAAAATATGGGCCCTTATGTATAAATAAATACATACGAATAGGAAGTACTCTAAAAATCTGTCGCTCCTCCCGACTGCCTGAAACTGTTCCTGTTTGTCCACTGCTATGCTTGACAACATTATTAATTGCCAAAAACACTGTAAAGAATGCACGGAGTTGGGTGTTAATGAGATTTCATTGCTGCAGGAGGGAAAATACTTGAATCACAAGCTCTCACTTCACTTTGCCTTTTCTTATTTTCCAGCCAGAGCCTCACCAGTACTGGCACAGAGGGCTGTAAGGTGATCCTAGGCTCCTGCTAGATACAGAAACCCTCAGCTGAGAAGTGTCAAGAAGCCGTCTGCGTTGCCTCGGCTGGTGCAGCACACACACACCTGATCCGAAGGCTTGTTTGTGTTGGACTTTCCTGAAATCCTCTTGGCGGTCTGTCGAGCTTATCCACTCCTGGGTTTGCCGCTGCCACTCTAGTGATGTTCTAGCTTGCCGGTCCAGGGAGCTCTTTGTTTCATCTACGTTGGGTGCATGCTGCCTCTCAAGAGAGCTTCCTTTCCTCTCTGCTGAGCCTCCGCGCTGGCCGGGGACTATTTGCTGCCTTAAACCCTGACCAGGGGGCGGGTCGGGTGGTGGTGGAAGATCTAAAAAATGTGAATAAGATTTAGATGAACTAATTTTTTAATTGAAACAGAAGGTCTATTTGATGCTGAAAAGTCCCTTGCAAATTGCACGAATCACTTCACTTGCTGATTTTAAAAGGAGGAAATTTTAGTTAATCAGAAAAGTCTTTTTAACTTCCGTTAGCTCGTTAGCTTTTTATTCAGGTTACTGTGTTGCTAGCTCTTTCTAACTTCCATAAAAATCAATAGACTGAGTCCTGACTTAGATTTTTAAGGATGGGATTTATTTTCTGTGGAATATACTTCAGCTGGCCCTTTCAGTAACAGCAAGCAATTAAGAAAGGCTATGAAAAACTGATCTGTGTCAATGGACAATTTTCCCCCATCATACTGGAACTTGCTTCACCACGCCTATTTTTGGACTTCACTTTCAGCTTGAGGTTTAAACTCTAAATATAAACATACATCTTTATCAAAATTAATAAATTCCACAAAAATTTGGGGAAAAATTATTCACAAAACCTACTGTGATTGAAAAAGCATCAACACATCTGTGAAAAATGCACGTTTAAATGGAATCACCAAACAACAGGTGAGCATTTTATTCAAGCACTATTTGAAAGTTCAGACAAGAGCTAGAGTCTTCACAGACAAGAGGATGGCCACTCTTAAGTTTAGCAGTCTAGCAAATATAACTAATCAAAACAAAATTTCAGCCGAACACTGAAAGACACTTGCCTGGTCTCTAACAACTTCTATCCTTTTCAAGTTTATCACTTGGACTACTAAAATGCTTGTAGAATTGAAGATCAAGCTTGTGATCACATTTGTGGAGGCAAAAGTATATTTTGTTCATCTTTGACCAAAGGTAATTACAGAATCTGAATAGTTACAATTCTAAATGCAAGATTTTCATGTAAATGATATGATAGACATATAATAGTCCAGAAAAGTCCTCAGTTTATTTAAAAAAAAAAATCAAAAAAAATCAGAATCCGGAAGCATCTTTAGTATTGTAATGAAAACTTTCCCATATCAGGTATCCATTTTATGTGTAAAACACTTGTTGATAATTCTGGTTTTGGGCAACACATAACCCAAATAAATCTGTGCACCCCACTAACTTCACTAAACCTATGTTAGTTTACACTAGATATGGATCTGTCCCGCATTCTAGTCTTTCCTATCCTACAGTGTTGTGAAGATTTATCAAGGAAGAGAACTTGGCTCAATAAGAGGCATGGAAAAGTAAATCTTTGTTTTGTCTGCAGGAAAGTCTGATGTCTAAAACTCTAGTGATATTGAAATTCATGTTATAAATTGCTGAGGAGGCCTTTAGAGGGAATTTTATTTGAAGTCTGTAATCCAGCCTTATATAATGCTACACAGACTTTTCTTCATGTTCTTGCTGTATAGAGGTGATGTTCATACCTCATATATAGGGTAGAAGCTTTCAAATTTACCAAGATGTCATTCCAGTCACCATTGTCTCTTACAGATAAATTAGGACATATGGTTTATTTGTGTCTAAAAGGGAATGAAGTTTTGTCTGATGTTGCTCCCGTACCTTTGTCCACAGCTGAAGTGCTGTACCACAGATTAAGTTATCTATTTTCTGGCTAGAACAGCCTTACAATAATCTGTCAGTGAGCTTGGTGCATGCTTTATGTTCAGCACTAGTTTATTTGAGAAATTTTTAGTTATGCATATAGATGTGACCTTTCATGACAATGAACTATACTTGAGTTACTGTAGGTGGAAACAGGAGGGTATGGGAGCTTGCCAATGTTAAAATTGCTTTATAGTGTTGGCTTCCAAAATGGCATTTCTTATAATTGATTTTATTGCAATCATAACCAGTTAATGTACAGAACCACAACACTGGCATCTGCTTATGCAATCTGAAATGGAGATTACTGAAACTGTGATTTATAAGCACTTTATGGAAATGCATTGAATCCAATAAACACAGTCATAACATGACATCTGACAATACAATTTTCCGAGATAAAATATTTATTGTTCCATTTAAACAAAATTTTTAAGTATCATAGCAAAATAAAAATTTAAATTATTGCAGTATTCTTAATGTATAATACTACCCTTCTTCAGAAACTGCTGTCTAATAGTTGTTATTAATTAGATACTGAGGAAGAAAGAAGATGTGTACTTAAACCATACTCCATGTTCTAGAGCTAGCTGCAACACCTGGAATTATTGTAGACTCATGCTACTAATCTACCATTATTCTTGCTTTTATCCACCCACAAAATGGGCATAACGACTGCCTTACGCATAGAAGTGAAATGAAAAACCACATTTGCAAAGTTCTTTAGGTGTCTTAGACCTGTGGGTGAGTTGAAATTAAAAATAAAATTTATCTTCTAATGAAGCTTCACACAATTCTACAAGAATTACAAGTAGTATGTAATTAATGTAGGCTGGCTCCAGCCTGAGTACAGACTTACTGAGCTGTGCTGGAAATGTCTGAGATCTGTAAGAATGGTTACTAATTCTAGCCAACCATCTCCTGACTAAACCATTTACTTTTTCACCTTCTTATGCAGGTTGATTGTCACAGTAACACCTACCTTTCCTTTCTAATAAAAGAAGCTAGGAGAACGTTCCATTTGTAAATGTGACTTTTTATTTGTTCTACAACTTAAATCCTGCAGTGTAAATCTTCTGCCTTAGGTAAATTACTAGATATGCTCTGTTATCTTGCCTGAGCATATATAAAGAACCCTTGTATGTGGAGTCCTGAGTTACTTCCTCCAGTGCCACAGAGGAGCCCCGCCCT
>NW_020799091.1:107876132-107888604 GCF_003259725.1 Athene cunicularia | reverse complement strand
CCCGCCCCGCCCCTCCCCTCTCCTCACCGCTATGTCAGCCTGACTCTTAAACACCTCCAGGGGCGGGGACTCCATCACCTACCTGGGCAGCCCATTCCAACGCCTAACAACCCTTTCTGGAAGGGAATAGTTCCTTATATCTAGTCTAAACATTCCCTCATGTAACTTGAGACCATTATCTCTTGTCCTATCGCTTGTTACTTGGTTAAAGAGACTCATCCCCAGCTCTCTGCAGCCTCCTTTCAGGTAGCTGTAGAGGGCGATGAGGCCTCCCCTCAGCCTCCTTCTTCCAGGTGTTTCAGGTTACACTGAGCTATTAACTTACTAGGCCAGTGGGATGTCATCCAGACTACTACTTGCAGTCTCTATGGCAGGACTATCAAACCTGCAAGGCAATTTCTAAGTGCACTGTTGGTCAGGTGATGGTCTTATTGATTTAGTAATGGAGAGATTGTGATTGAGAAGCTGCAGGACATTAGAGTGAATGATAAGAAGCAGATGAATGTTTGGCCTGGGATCACTCCAGCCCTCCTTTAGAAGGCAGAGAATTGGCCAAATGCTTCAGGCACCAGTCAAGTTTTGGCACAGGCTCTCATTATTAACTGGAAAAAGCAGCAAGTTACAAAACCTACAAGTATACAGATATCCCTTTCTACCTGTGCCAGTGATTTGTTTTCCTACAGGTGATAATTACTGTGACATTTAATAAGACTGAACTACTTTCTATCATCAGAAAGTAAGTATTTTCTCCACAGTGATCTACCTTAGCAAAAATTGATTTGCAATACATTATAGGAAGTCAGTGGCAAAGCTAATAGAAGTCTTAAGTCCCAATTCTCCTTTTTAACCCCTAATCATATTTCCCTTTTGCCTCCTCTTTGTTTTTATTAAACATCATGCTCAGCTAAGGAAGGGCTTTTAACTTCAGTCATGCAGTTACAATGCCACCACCCATATGACAGATTCCACTGTTTTACAATTCACAAATACATTGTTTCTAGGAAAACAAATTAATTCTTGAACACTAGAACTAAAAACATCCAGTTTGTTTTTTATGGTGGAACGTGAGCTCAGAATGAAGATTTTCATCATCTAAAGTATTCTTTCTCTGCAGATTTGCTGTTGTCTCTGTGGTCTTTTAGGATGCGAAAGTTAAAACCTAAGTTGTACAGAAAGACAATATGAAGACTCAATCTAGAGTCAGTCTCTAGAGGATTCTGACCTGCGACCAAAGAAAATGAAGGAGCAGGCTTTTAGGGATTTGTGTGGATTGCTGTCAAAAGCAAGCATGCAGTTGTACCCTCAGATGTTTACAGAGTCTGGGACCTGTGTGCTATGTATTAAGTATTATAGTTTCTTAGATCTTTTTCACTGTCCCACATGGTTACAGTTAACAAGGAGGAAGTGCTCAGAATGTGTATGGGAAAGGGCAGGGAATGAAAATGGCTGGAGCTTACTTGGTCAATGAAAATTTAAAATGACAGATATCCAGTATGTGATGAGACTTAAAAACAGGATGCTAGGACTCATGAAGCCTGGGAATTTTAAGACGACTGACAAACCAAGTATGTTTTCATATGACAAATCCAAGAGGAAGCAGTTGTAAGGGTATAGACTGGAGACATCTCAAAACCAGGAGAAAATGTATAGTGATGCTTCCCACCAAAATCAGGACAGCTCAGGGGCTTAGAATTGCTGGATCTGTCCCAGGTTCTCCTACTTGCTTTTTCTATCTGTAGCTTAAGCACAGTGGTATTGCCTCTCTTTTTAAAGTTCATTGCAATATTCCACACAAAGCATCCAGCTATCATTTTTAATTTCTCTATACCAGAGGTTCCTAAATTCAGTGTGTTTACATACACACAGGTGCAGCAGCAATCTTTAGCTTGTTTAATTGACAAATGTTCTCTTGCAAATTTAGCTATGACTCAGACTTGCTGCTATGCTTTAATGACTTGTATTCAGTAAGAGTTGAAGTGGAAAAACTGTACAAGTTGTTCCTGTGGTAAGACAGGATGGGAAAAGATCCTGTATTACTCCAGGACATTATAAATTTTTGGAACATATAGTAAGCACTTTAACTAGGTTTATAACAGAAAAATGTTAAGCTTATGTTGTCTGAAAGCTGTTATGGTTACTGTCTGTGTCTGAGAAGTGGATTGCTGAAGGAAATAGTGTATCATTGATAATCTGACTCAAATATAGGAAAAAAAACACCAATAAGATTAGTATTTTATAAAGAATAAATAAAAGACAAGAGGTGATTCCTGGTTTTAAATAAATCTTAAAATCTGATCTCTTTCACTAATCTAGAACAATGCCAGGTTTTATGATGGTCACTCCCAAGGAGTCACACTTCCATCTGTCTCATTACCTGAAGTGGATTCCCATTAATTTTCTGGTACCCACATTATTGTTAAACATTTCTGTAGGGATAGTACTTAAAAGCAGAAAGATTACTGAGTGCACTAGAAAATCCCTTGTACACAAAATCTGTGACCCAAAAGGCTCATGGGTTCAGGGTGACAGGATATGCAACATAGAAGGATTGATTTAACATATGCACAGAAAGAGTATTGCCAGCACCACAAGCGACACCCATGATTTCCAGTTACTATCCTCACAGACGCATGCATTTAATGGATCTGCATAGCAGGGAGGCCTCCGGAATGTATCCAGACGGGAAGAGCATTAATGTTTAAACCAATTCAGGTCCATGAGTGGAGTCCAAGCTACTTTAAGCTGTTTCCCCAAATAATATGGTAGTGAGGGTGAGCCATAGAGCATGAGATGTAATGGTAACCCATTTGGTGAAGACTTTCACTTCTGGTATCTGTGGTCTGACAAACAAGGAATCTGTCAGGGCATACTGTAAAATTGTATCTGTACACCTGATAACATGACTGAGACGAGAGCTCTGGTGGTTTTACTGGCCACAGTCCACCTTGCAAGCTATTAATATATTTTATACATGTACCTAGAGTAATAAATAGCACTTTATAAATAAACCAAGTTAAATATACTGTCTATCAAATCTGTTTATTACGTTACCTGTCCAAAGAATATAATGAAAAGAGTTGGACTTGATGATCTTTATGGATCCTTTACAACCAGAGATATTCTATGATTCTCAAGTAATTTTTACTAGAACAAGGATGATGTTTATACTAAAATCTAAAGTAATTTTTATTTTTACATCTTCCCACCTTCCCCATACACTGCAAGATTTGTCAACGTGTACATAAGATTAGGCATCACACCCTCTCCTGTGGTCCAAATAGTGTTATGAGAGCCCCTGAGGCAGGAGGAACATTCTAGCTCTCAGAATTGCCCCACTTTGAACACTAAAAGAGAGGTCAGCATGAGGAAAGTGATCACATCTCCATCTGCATGGCATTACAAATACCCTTAGTGGTTCCTTTAATGCTGTTTTTCCATTTGCTGCCTGCTCCCCTCAGATCATTTCAACACTTACAAGGGCCAGGCTGGAGATCAGAAGAAATGAGGGGGAGGTAGCTACCTGGCCACCTTCCTATCCAATCCTCCTCAAAGAGGAGGCAGCAATTATGTCTTTTGCCAAACTCAAGAGGGGGTAGAAAAAGCTAATGGAAGACTGAGCTGATCTTAGTCATCAGAAGAGCAGAACAGACATGCCTGATATTCCCAGATGGGAAGCAGTTGTCAGAGAGAAGTGGAGATGTCAAAGAGGGAAACAAAGTCACTGAGGTCAGTGGACGTCAGGAATGAAGCAGCATGGACAAGATGTGAGGCAGAATCATGAGAAAAGCATGGCACATGTTGCTGTAGCTGTTGGGTGGCCAACAAAACCAGCACAAAGAAAACAGAACATTCTGGGACTGGCTCTACGCTTCTCCTTAGGAATCAATGGCATACTGCTACTGCTGGTGGTGGTTACTTTCATTTAATGTAAAATTACCCACAGGCCATTTCTTAATGTCAACTTACATGCAACACAGTCATTTTTGGGTAAGATTTATACTGGGATCTGAGAAAACCCAAGAGATGCTAACATGTTCAGAGCTGAAACAAAGATAAGTTTCCTTGAAAACATACTTAACCAACTCCACACTGCTAGCATTGCAATACTGCTCATGTGGCAACCTGGGGATCCCACTTCAGCAAAAAAATAATTCACCATAACATATAACCCTTAAAAGGTTGTTCCATGCTCTCCTGCTCTGCACACCTGCTTGTTGCAGGTTATCATCTGGGACTTCACCACAACACTTACCATCTGTTATTCCCTCCCTACGATGAGGCAAGGGGGGTTGGTCCAACCGTCCTCCCTTGTGTTTTTTAGTGGGCCTCGGCCTCTGACTCTGATTGACAGCTGCACTGGTGTTGCTGTCAGTAGAAAAAGGACTGCTTGGCCGAGGTCTCTGAGAGGAAGGATATGCTTTCCCTAAAAAGAAAGAGAAACCAGATGAAAAAATGTTATTGCCTTAAAATGGGCTGTTCTATTAATGTCTGTTCCAAAACATTAAATCTGGTCTAATTCTCAGAGGCAAGCAAGTGTCCCCTCGAGGTACCCACTGATGACAACTGCTTTAAGACACACCATAAGCGAAGTGAGAAACTTGGCATTCTTTTGTCTTTAACTTTTATAATTAAAATCATTCCATCTGTTGTGATAAAACTACTGTATGCCGTGTATCTCCTACCTGCTCTGTGTGCTGAACAGATGTGTCACAACAACTCCTCAGCCTTGAGCAGGGAAGGAAAACAGTTCTGCAATCATATCAAATTTATCTCCTCCTGCCTTCCACCTTCACGTTTGTCGACCCAGATTCTCATTTTAGGGGCTCCCATATGCACTGCATATCTGGAGTAACTCCAGTGAGATAAACATAACTGATTTTGCAAACTATGTATCAGTGTAGGTTTGTATAATGAAGGGCTCTCTTTCCTCAAATAAAAATAGGGGTATATTTAAATGCTAAATTTTTTCCGTTAATTTTTGGTATTTTTGAGCTAAAAACTCAGTGTAACCTGACTGAATTTATTCCTCAGATTTATATATATATATATTTATATATATATATATAGAGAGAGAGAGAGAGAGACTAATCAAGCTACGTGATTTCTCTTAAAAAATCTTTGATGCTTTTTTAAGGAGCAGATCATTAAAAGCATCATACAGAAACCGTAGGAGCACAGTTCATTTACTACATTAATTTCCTCTTATTTTGGTATTTTTATTCAGTTAACTGGGCTTATTGTTTAATAACTGATGGAAACTAAAGAACACCATCTTTTACTCTTTTTCTCATCTGTATGTCATTCTTGACAAGTATATTGGGGATGTTAACATTTTAATTCATTTAGAAGTGGTACTTAAAATTATTACTTGTTTAAATCTTATCTGCAGTGGAAAATATATAAGCCAGTCAGAGATTCTTCTCTTTCAGTGCTACTGTAGCCTCAAATGGTGTAACAGTTGATGGAAAGTGGCAAAATGGCTGTTTGTTATTTTTCTGGTCAACTGACCCCAAGCTAGTAAGGAGCTATTTTATCTTGTGGTTAACTTAGACAAGGCTCTACTCTGCTATGAGTTATGTTTTCTGGTAAAACCTTTCAACAGATGCACTTACTTCTGACATGCCATCACATACGACCTGCTCTAGATAGGCCTGATCAGGAGTAATATGCTACCCACTACACTATTCAAAATATTCTCAGTGCAAAGAGGGCAGTGAAAAAGGTAGCCATAATCCATCATGGTGTTTCATATTAATACATACATGTTAGAATAACATCTCAGTATTTGACTTCAGAGATTTCATGGCTGTCTCAGGCTTGACCTTCTGCCTTCTGACTGATGTGCACCCTGAAGAGGACACTGCTCTTAGGCCAGCTTGTCTCCCAGCATCATGACACTGCCTGCTATTGGAGGTTACCACGTTTGAACCCCTCATGTGGACATCCCCTAA
Source organism: Athene cunicularia (assembly GCF_003259725.1). Lineage (NCBI taxonomy): Eukaryota > Metazoa > Chordata > Aves > Strigiformes > Strigidae > Athene > Athene cunicularia. The sequence goes on along the minus strand of NW_020799091.1, from coordinate 107,882,653 downwards.
TTCTTCTCTACCAAAATAAGCCCAGCTGAACTTAAACGGTATATGAAAAGTATGCCTTCGTTAACCTGGCTCATTTTAACTGAAATGGGTTACAGAATGCCCACCCAAGCAGCTAATTCTGGAGCTGAAAGAAAGCAGTAATAAGCATTTGGGGGAAGGCTGGAAACATTAACCTCTATAGCTGGCACAGCTGCAGCCAGACAAAGACTAGTGATCAAGCCCTTGTTTCATAGATAAGGATAAACCAGCAGATGAACACAGGCAAAAATATAAAAATTTCATTTAAAAATAAAGACCACTAATGCAAATAAAGTCAGATATGAGCCTGAAATTCCATCCTAGCTCACAGCACATTGCACAGATGTTTGGCAGAAATAATCTCACAACATGCAAGTGCAACTAGTGAGTGCAGGATGAAGATTCTTTGCACTTATTCTTTTGACTAGAGAAATATGATTATTCATTCAGAATGTCGGTTTGAAAAAGAAATAGACACCAAACATTCTTTCTTTTACCCCTCCATGAAATGAGGAATAAAATAAATAGCACTGTCCTAAATCAGACATGGGGCAAACATAAATGATGTGCAGGCTCCCAAAATACATTTTTTAGTGCAGCTAATAACTGATTACAGCAGCTTGTATTTGTATGCAGCCCTTCCGGTAAGAACTGCTTAGCAGTGTCAAGACTCTCCGTAGTAGATTTAGTGTATGTAAATGGAGACAAGGATGGATCCACTAATTCTTGATTTAATTCCCCAAGAGTGTTAAAAACTGTTTGAACTGCATGGCAAATCACACCATGCCTTCCAGAAACTGGAATTAAAGCGTCTGTCAGGAGAGACACCTTGCACCTGGATTTACCAGTGCCTCTTACTCTTGGTAATCAAACATACCCACGTGAGGCTATCAAGTTGGACTTCTTTAATATCAGTGAGAATATTTCACAGATGTTCTGAATGGGTGAAAATAACTGTCCCAGGCTGCAAAGGAGTAAAGAGGCAGGACCTTCAGACTCCCTCCAGAGCAATTAACAGAAATAATACTGCTGCTAGTATTATTACTACTACAGGTATACTCACTACATGACAAAGTTTTATAGAATGTGGAGTTTGCTGTGGTACAGCAGGTCCATAATAGTAATCTGTGATTGATCCACACTGCCCTGGGACATATCACATCATAATGAAACTGCAGTAAGCACTGGAAGAGTTACTTTGAGGACAAGAGAGGAGGGCTGTTTGCCTACATGTGGGCTTTGTTTCCATTTTGCCTGCTGGATCATTAAGAGAGTAAGAAGGTAGTAATCATAACATATCTACCACAGCCATTGGATACTTTGTTGTACCCTAAACTAACAGTCTGTCCAAGGAACTACATACAAGTACTCAGTTTAAGTGCATTATGACCTCACTAAGTGAGGAAAATATAACTGACAAGAGGGCTCACATAATTTCATTGTGCTTTCATTTTACACAGCTACGAAAAGAAATTATATTTATTTAAAACTGTCTATGTGTTTGTGTGCCCATTTACTTTTGTTATGTGTGTGTTTGTGGTGGAAACTTCTTCTCAATGGCCTGATACAAGTGACATTAACTTTGGGTGAATCTTTGCAGTAGCTTTTACTGAGGCCAAGAATACCAGAAAAAAAGTTGGGAAGGATTTGCTCCTTTAATTCAAGACTATTTAGGAGACTCTTCAAACAAAACAGTGCATCTTAGTCTGGCCAAATGTGTCCATAGCAGATGCTTGAAGTTTCACATCAGTTTTTGTTTTGCCTTTTGTTTTTTGTTTTTTTTTTCAAATGATGATTTACTCAGTCAATTTTCCACTAGTGTAAGAAGCAAGTGAGGGTTTTTAAACTACTTTTAACAGCGAAATAACTATCTTCTGGTCTGATGGTTATGTCTGCTGAATGTCAACAGCAAAAGTCCCAGTGATCTGAGAAAAGCTGTATCTGTTCACCCTTTAGTTTGTTGGTGACATGAGTCTTTGCCATTGATTCTCTTCTTTATTCCTAACGTTCCTAAAAGGCAATGTTTGCCATGAAGTCAGTGCATGTGGAAAGCCTGCAGTTTTCAGGCCTAACATGTGAAGACATTTCTCACAAATGCACACATTTTACTGAAGTGTAGACTTCGTACCAGACTAATAGTGAAAAAAATTTTAAATTATAGGAACATTATGGGACCTGTGGGCAGGAATTGGCTGAGAAAGCACACCAAAAATATGACCCAAGTTCATACTTTGCTATTAGATTTGTGGATTTAAATTATGAGTTATTTATGTATTTTGATAAGACTAAGCAAATGCAAATACATTATTTTTTTCCGGAATATTTAAAAATAATTTTCAGTTATCTTTTTTTTTTTCTAGAAATAAAATATATGGAGCTTTAAAAGTATGAACTATATTATGTTTACTTTTCATGAATTCAATTTAGAAGAGTAGCTGTTTTCAAAACTAGTATCATGTTACCTTCAGTTGGTATAAATAAAATTAAATTTTATCAAAATATATTAACTTATTGAATTATGTACTTTTTAAACCAGCTATTAATAACACTTTTAAACAGTTTGTATTGTTAACAATAAAGGCACACTAATCCACCCCATGCTTAGAAAGACTTCACAGGAAAAACTTCACACTTCTGCAAGAAGAGACGAAACAGAAGAGCAGGGATGGAGATAATAGTTTAAACATGATGTTCATCACTGGAAATGTGAATTATTGTGAGGAGATTTCGCAAAAAATGAAATCATCAAAGACCATGGCAGAATTAGTGATCTCTTCACTGAAATATTAAACGGAGTATATGTCAGTAAATCTATAGCAGAGTCAGCACAGAGGGAAACTGCAGAAGACTGAAGGTGCAGATTAAAAGCTTGTGCTAGTTGCAACTTCAAATCACTAAAAATGAAACATAATGCAAGACTACATTTAAAATATACTGATTAAAATATCTCCATCCACCTTATTCCATGCATGTTAGACGTGTGAGATGCAGGTTCACTGAAGAAAAGAATAGGCAGACACCTTTCATGCAGAAAGCATCAACTTTGAGTCTACAAACCTGTTCTTGTCAGGCTGGTTCCATCCAGCCTAAAACCAGCTTTATCTGCTGCTGCAACCAGTGCTTGTGCAAAACTGCCGCTGGTAAAGATCGAGTCATCTGAGGAGCTACCTACACTAGATCTATGACTAGAAAAGTTACGGTCCTCATCAGACGCAGAACCCCATCCATTTACCATTGAACCTAAAAACAAATGTAGGGGTCTAGTGAGTTGTGCACATTTGATATTTTTTGATCATCTATAGCTTAAAGACCCACTTAATATGTCCTGTCTCAACAGGAAACCCAAAATATTTGACAGAGCTTGGTACAGAAGAGCAGTATTCATCTAAAGCTTAAAGGCTCACTTAATACATCCTTTTATAACAAGAAAATCAAAGTTTATCTGAAAGAGACTGGCATAAAAAAGCACTATCAAAGCTAAGTGGGATCTCAGTCATAGCTTGTTCCATTGTTGCTTTGATCCTGTAAACAAAATGATACATATTCTCAACAAATGTGAAGGCTCCAAAATAAAAATTATTTTGAAAGTTAATAGATTGTCCCAGGGATCGGAAGGAATGTGATTTTTTCAACTTGATTTATTATAACTCAGTATCAAATTTGATATTTGCAAAACAAAGTCTTAATTTAGGATAGCAAAAGGGTAAGTCTCGGTAGGTGTGGCTGAAGTCAGACATGGGCTTCAAGAGCTATTCTGAACAAGACTGGCATTTTTGTAATTTTCTCAATCAAAATCTCAAAATAGCTGAGCAATTTTAATGGGCTGAAGAAAGATGACCTAAAGTAGTTCATTATAGTGCATTAAAGTTCCTTTTTTAAAACATTAGAAATAATTAACATTCAAGAGTAAAGCAAATATATGCTCAAATTTACTACTGAATCAGTCACTAAGCCAATGCTGGCCTCATGGTACCTTCTAGCTATTGATTACCACCAGTACAGGAGAGGACAGTGATAATAACATCATAAAAATGCTGTCAGAAAACCAGATACCAGAAAAAGCACATGAAAAAAAAATACAGAAATCTTGACATAACTAAAATGTAAAGAGCAAAATAGTGAAGGAAGGATTCATCTTATTTGCTCTTCATTTATATTTTCTTTTATTATTCCAATGAATGAAGCATAAATCAGCTACCCAACATGGCAGTACAAAATATTTTCAAAAGCTATCACTCAATTTGGATTTTTTTCAAAGTGCAGAAATTCTGTTTCTTCTGTGGCTTCAGATAGAGTTGGTGGTGTTCTGTACTTCTAAAAATCATGGGTAAATGTCACAGAGTAATTCTACACTGTGCAGTAGAGCTGGAGGCAAAGGAAACTCAGCACCAAGTATCCAGCTTTGCTCCAGGAACAGGGCAGCCATGCTAATTAGTCTAGCTGAGGTGCGGAGCTATCAGACTCTTCTGGGACCTGAGCTGCTACATGGCATTGAATGGTGCTGAGTAGACATAGCGTATAGCATATTCCTCTGAGAGGCACCTATCTCAAAATACCTGAAATCTGATTTTTGAAAACAGTGGCACGCATATGTTGAAAAAAAGCCCAGTGAACCCATGAGAATCTGAAGATAACTGGTTTTAAAAGATATGAAGACACATGTGGAGAGATACATCATGGTCCTGAGAGTACTATTCAGTTAGCACAGCTGAATTTATGTAAATGTATGTAAGATGTGTAGAGTGTAAGTCATGTTCTTCGAAGCCTTTCTTTCATCCATGTCCAAGAAAATACTGTGTTCAAAATTGGTAACTAGTAAATCAATAATGACCTTCTTATTAATACCAAATTGATAGGCTAATTAACTAATGGTGTCAAACATTAAAAACATCGTGCAAAAATAAATCATAAGTACAATAAATGAATACTGGAATTTAGTCAGTAACACACACCACAAAGCCCAAGAACAATGGATCATTTTGTGATGCTGCAGTGACCAAACGTTTTAATGTCAGCAAAGTGGCAGGCTATAATAACAGAAGTCCATGCATTCCTAAGATACAGAAAAAGAAACTGGTCTATGGAGGTCTGACAGGCAGAAAGTGTGTTAAGTGCAACAGAGAGTGACAGAGTTTGATTCTGCTTGCCAAGAGCACACATAAAATTGTTATTTTCCAGACTTGAACTGATGCAGACAGATGTAAGGAAGTCTAGATAACAGCAAGGGAAAGCTAAAACTGAATTTCCTCTGAGTTTCTGAACTAATAATCAAAGTGCGATAGGACATTATAGAGACTGGAGAGTAAAAAGGCTTAGCAACAGTTATTGATGATGTATGAAAAAAGATACTATAGATAAAACACTTCATGAAGATGTAAGAAAATTAAATGCTATAGCTGAGAACATTTTCAATCGCTTATTGACATATTCTGCAAAATATGTAAGCACAAGTTAAAACATAAAAATATAACTAGACCTACAGATATCAAAGGACAATACTCAGGTGCTAAAAATTTAACATGTATGTCGTTAGTTTCAGGGCCCAAAGGTTTTGTATGATACATTCTACTCTTTGCATAGAGACATATAAAAACATGTACTGTACAGAATAGGTAGGGTTTACAGTATCATAGGCACAGGACTATGGAAGTTTTAAAGGCACCTAGGTTTGAATTTCTATTTGCTAACATTGCTCTGTCCATCTGCTAACCAGTCACTCAGCTATTACACATACATAATACATACAATAATTTGGATGGGATGCTTTCAGGGTATGTCTAGAAGCAGTTGCTATTTTCCATCCAGTCTTTGAAGGGCTAGACTGAAGTTCATCCAGTCCAAAGAAAGATCCATATTTTAAGTATGAAATACACTAAACATCTGCAAAAGCCCATAATGTTCTCTCCAATGTGTGTGCATGCACCTATCATTCTACATGCTCATAGATATATCAAGTTTTCCTAAAAATATCTAAATTTTAACAGAAGAGTGCTGTTATTAGACTGCCAGTGTTTCAGGTTAACTCTATAGGAAAGCCCTCTTCCTGAACTCCTCTGCATTTCTATGGACAGTAAGCATTATTAAGGCTAGGAACAGTGCTCATGGATCACTCCCCCCCACCCTTTTTTTCCCCCTTTCTCCAGCTCCCCTTTTCTTTCCAGTCATGTTTTTTTCTCCTTTGCTTATGTCTCTCTCTCTCTTTTTATTTTTTTTTTAGCATCCTTTCCCTTACGTTTGCTCCTCCCTATTTCCATAACTCTAAATGGAGCTTACTCTATAGGCACATCATTCATTTAGATTAGAGGCCCTTGCAGCTAAATGCAAGACCTTCAGATGTTATTGAAGTGCATTTTTCCATGTGGCCCTGTTTAAAGTGATGTTTCTTTAGGGACTACAGGGTAAAATATGAAGTTATCTGGGAAAGTAAATCTGAGATGTTGGACAGATGGTGAAGCGTCAGTGCATCCTCAGAAATGCATTTCATTTTTATATAGGGTATGCTT
>NW_020799091.1:107806282-107876082 GCF_003259725.1 Athene cunicularia | reverse complement strand
ACCCCCACCCCCCTCCTCCAGCAGCTGTGTTAGGAGGGACCGCCTGCCAGGCTGGAAGCGTAGCTCAATTCTCACAGGGATGTGAGCTTTACTGAGATGTCAAAGTAGTTGACAACAAAAGCAAACAATGACCCCAACTGGAGTACTGCATCTAGTTCTGGGGTCCTCAGCACGAGAAAAGACATAGACCTGTTAAAGCAGGTTCAGATGAGGGTAACAGAAATGGTCAGAGGGCTGGAACACCTCTCCTGTGAAGAAAGGCTGAGAGAGTTGGGGTTGTTCAGCCTGGAGAAGAGAAGGCTCTGGGGAGACCTGACTGCAGGCTTTCGATGTATAAAGGGGGCTTATAAGAAAGATGGAGAAAGACTTTTTACCAAGGCCCATAGTGACCGGACAAGGGGCAATGGTTTTAAACTGGAAGAGGTTAGGTTTAAATTGTATACAAGGAAGAAATTTTTTTACAGTGAGGGTGGTGAGGCACTGGAACAGGTTGACCAGAGAAGCTGTGCATATTCCATTATTCGAAGTGTTCAAAGTGAGGTTGGACGGGGCTTTTAACAACCTGGTCTAGTGGAAGGTGTCCCTGGATGTTGCAGAGGGGTTGGAACTAGATCATCTTTAAAGGTCCCTTCCAACCCAAACCATTCTATGATTCTGTGACACTCTTGGTTGCTGGAAGCAGAGGCAAAACTCTTTATAACTGCTGGTCAGCAAGCTATCGTGAGACATATACAGCACCCGCAGCTGTATGTGACCAGGTAGCTAAAGGTGAAATCTCTACATCATTTCTACTGCTTCCTGAGCTATTCAGTTTCCCTGCATAAGCATTTTTTTCCCACCAAAACTTGCAGCTGTAAAACTCCAGCTTGCATTGCCCTCCAGAAGTGCAGACATTGCCCAGAAGGCACGGGAGTGCTGGAGCTCAGCCCGGGCATCTCAGGTCACCATGTAGCTCCGTTAACATAGCACACATGGTGACTTCTTGTTAAAGGCATCGACTGGCCTCTTCTTTTCCAAATCAGATGCACATTTGTTTCCCTCTGAATAAAAACAGAATAAGAGATGCTGACATCCCTTTCAGATCAGCTGTGCATTTTGAAATGGAATGAAACAGGCTTTTAGTGTCTCCTTTACATGCAGCTCACTATGCGTTTTCCAAAAGCACATTTGAGTTTTTACGCTTTCTGGCAACTGTAAATTTTACTCTTGCTGACAGCAGCAGTAAATGCTTTATGCAGAACAAAATCAACTCTGTGAAAAGTTGAACTCTGTTTTCTTGCTCTATAAAATATCTCTTGGTGCTAATGCAAACAGAAAGCTTCTTTGCTCTCAGGGAGAGGTGAGAGGAAAAGAGGTGCTAGCTTCTTGTAGACTGCATGCTACTGCTTTTAGTGGCATTTTGCAGGCAATAAAAATGCTATTTTTCTTTGAAAAATGTACTTTTGCTTTACCTTAAAAAAAATCTAATGCACTTGTGAAGTAAAAGCTGCTCACAACAAATCTAACACTTTTGAAAACTCCATTAGATACTTTTCTGTACGTACCAAACTCTCTGTGCATGCTTAAAGTTAACAAATGATGTCACTGGAACTTGTATGTGTATGGTTATGTGCTTTCCCTCACAAGACCATTAAGCACATGCTAATATTAAAGCCCCTGCTCCTCTGTAGGGTTTTTTTTTTTATGAAACAGGGCTAAACTGCTTAGGTTTGTGAAGTACAGATGAAGGCCTTGGGGACTGATGTACAGGAGAAAGACAGTCCTCTTTTGGATATATTTGACTGCTGTCAGGATTACAGAGAAAGAACGTTCACTGATTTTGGTGGAAGTGTGGAATGAAAGGGGCAATAGTAATCTTACCATTAAAATAAGAGAGAATAATAGAATCACAGAATCATCAAGATTGGAAAAGACCTTGAAGATCATCCAGTCCAACCATTAACCTAGCACTGACAGTTCCCAACTACACCATATCCCTCAGCGCTATGTCGACCCAACTCTTAAACACCTCCAGGGATGGGGACTCCACCACTTCCCTGGGCAGCCCATTCCAACACCCAACAACCCCTTCTGGAAAGAAATACTTCCTAATATCCAGTCTAAACCTTCCCTGCTGCAGCTGAGGCCATTCCCTCTTGTCCTGTCACTTATTACTTGGTTAAAGAGGCTCATCCCCAGGTCTCTGCAGCCTCCTTTCAGGTAGCTGTAGAGAGCGATGAGGTCTCCCCTCAGCCTCCTCTTATCCAGACTAAACCCCCCCAGTTCCCTCAGCCGCTCCCCGTACGACCTGTGCTCCAGACCCTGCACCAGCTCCGTTGCCCTTCTCTGGACACGCTCGAGTCATTCAATGTCCTTTTTGGAGTGAGGGGCCCAAAACTGAACACAGGAATCGAGGGGCGGCCTCACCAGTGCCGAGTCCAGGGGTCAGATCCCTTCCCTGTCCCTGCTGGCCACGCTATTGCTGACACAAGCCAGGATGCCATTGGCCTTCTTGGCCCCCTGGGCACACTGCTGGCTCCTGTTCAGCCAGCTGTCAATCAACACCCCCAGGTCCCTCTCTGACTGGCAGCTCTCCAGCCACTCCTCCCCAAGCCTGTAGCGCTGCTGGGGGTTGTTGTGGCCCAAGGGCAGCCCCCGGCATTTGGCCTTATGGAAACTCCTCCAGTTGGGCTCAGCCCATGGCTCCAGCCTGTCCAGGTCTCTCTGCAGAGCCTCCCTACCCTCAAGCAGATCAACACTCCCACCCAACTGGGTGTCATCTGCAAACTGACTGAGGGGGCACTCGATCCCCTTGTCCAGATCATCAATAGAGATGTTAAACAGGAGTGGCCCAAAAACCCAGCCCTGGGGGACACCACCCATGACCAGGTTTGAAGGGGCTGAATGCAGAATACAAACATGATCACACTTCAAAAACTAGACCTGGTCTTATACTTTACATTATACTTGGCCATAAATGCCCAAATCTTTAAATGTATAAACTCTTAAGTTTTAATATTTTTATTTTGGGGTGGGAAACCCTAAACAATAGAGGTAAAAATCATACATACATATTTAGCACGTTATGGGTTCAACCATAATTAATGCCCTTCATAAACGTTTAATGAAAAATGAATTTATGTCACTTAGCAAAATTTATTTGTGTTTGCATTTTCAATCTTTCTAGATTTTTTGGTTTCCATATTGCTGAAAGGCATAAAAATTTCTCAAATTTATTCAAGCTGCTAGAAAAGAAATGCACACAGAACATTAAGTAGTTGCTCAAATGTTGCTGAGCAGTAAAATACTATGATAAAGTGGCATCTTGCTGTGTCTCTATTACTTCTTCAGCACTAAAATTAATTTATGATCAGTCATCAATTCATTTACATGTCGTTTTATGCTAAATCCATCGGTGCTGATGAATGCATATCCCTAGATCCATTAAGCTAGAGTAAAGTCTGTGCTTTATAATATGACCCTGCTAATTGTTGCATTACCATTTTTATGAGATACAAAAAGTAGCAGTTTCCTATTTTCTGAACACGTATTTAATCCATGAAAAACATTCTTCCTATTAAATTCAATCTGTCTAACTGCTTATAAAATGGAATCTTTTGCTATAGGTATCCCTAAGCAAATCAATATAAACATTGAACTCTGCCATGGTAAAATATGGCTTATGAAAATGATTTTGTGTAATTTTCAGGAATTATTCCATTTGTGCTCGGATACAATGAATGAGCAACTTTTACCATACAGACAGTGATCAGTGATTCTTTTAATCAAGCCCAAAACATGCCAAATAAGAGATTTTCTTTCTTGCCAAGCTATACCACGTAAGGAGATGGTTATAATTTCAGATCTGTATAATACTATTGAGTAAAAAAAAATGTTATCCATTTGCACTGGTTCTGTTTACAAGAGTATCTCTCCACTTACACCAGTTCATATCAGTTAGGTAGAAAAGGGCTTATTCTACTTTCCATGCTAGTTAAGGGTGTATCTCTTATCTCTCCCCTCAGTCAAAATGCACCAGGACTGAAGATGTAACAGCTCTCAGTACCAGCTTCACTGGTGGTGCTGAGGGAAGAGAAGATAAGGAGAGGGCAAAGAAAACTGCCAAACCATAATACTTTGATCTGACAAAACCTAGCGTTTTTCTCAGTGATTTCAGTGAGAAGCAAATTAATTTTGTATACAGTAATCATATGCAATTAATTAAGTCTATTAAAGTAGAATAATATAAGATTCTTCCTGACCATTCTTGCCATAGCTCTGCATGGCAATTCAAAATAAAGGCAAACATAAGCAGAACAAAAAACATATTTCATTGTGCCTCTGAAAGTAAAAATAACCCTAAATAATTGTGAATTGAAAGTCAAGTGAGCAGAAATTTTACATCTGCTTTTCAGTTCTTTTTTTTTTTTTTTCCCCTAAATCAGAATCAGTAACTCAGTATCCTAACAAACCATGCTGTGAATGAAGCAAAACTTTGACTTTAATTTCATATTTCATCTCACAAACATTCAAATACAAACCTCCCTCACTGAGTTTTCTTTGCAATATCTGGAAAATGTTAAGATATAGTTACTGTACATGCCTCCTTTCTTTCACTTTATTATACATGTCAACATTATGTCTCTGCCACCTGCAAAGAGGAAAGCTTAATAGTGCAGATTAAACCCTTGTCTGAATCTTCAGTTAGCTGTAACTAAAACTCAAGGGCCTGGAAGACAACCTGACTTTTAAACAGTTTAAAGGAGCAACACTGTGGTTTCAGAAGAATTTAGCAGTTTGAGCTCGGCTCACACAGTGCCAGTGTTTCCCCTCAGAGAATTCCACATTTGGCATTGCATGAAAACCTCGGCCTCAACTCAGCCATAAAGAACAAAGTACCATTTCACTCTGAGAGTGGGTATTTTCAAGTCATTGCTGAGGCATGCAAGTAGTACAGGGTGAGGAAACTCACCCTGCTCACTGTACAGCAATTCTGTTCGGACGAAATCTGGACCAAGGGATATCAATTTAGATTTCTCACATACACTGAACTCATAGGGCATGGTTCAAAATTAACAGAGATATTGCTTGATCTGAATGATCTGTACTCTTGTGCCTCCAGTTTTTAATATGATGTTTAAAGAAGTGGAAATGTGGTATATAAATTCCTAGGAAAATGCTGGTTTAAGTCACCAAAAGCCCTGTGAAAGAAGTAGCTTATGTATCCTCAGAGTAAGAATGAACAATTACTTGTTCTACAATATTCTAAAAGCAATTCAATTCAAGAACGAGAAACATCTTAAAACAATGAATGAAATTTCTTATATACCCTTTTAAACACCAGCAAATGCAGTCTGGAAGAGTTAACAGAAAGATACATAAAAATTAGTTGTCTTTTGAAACAATTTGCCCAAGCATAATAAGCAATTTCCTTCCACCCCTAGAAAAAAGCCCCCCAAAAAGCCCACAGAAAATCAAGGTTTTACCCAGTAACTGACAAAAACAAAAGTAGCTTTTTTTTTTATTCAGAGAGTTTGCCATTTTACAGATCATTTAGACTACCACTGTTGACTGTATTTTTGTAAGGCTATAGTTGCATAGTTGTCCTAAGTCAATCTAAGTGTTGGCTATACACTATAGGGGCAGTTTGCTTCCCTTCCAGCTGCACATTCCCTTCCTGTAGCACTGGCAAACACCTTGCCATGCAGCGAATCAGATGAAGGAACAGATCCAGATAGTAATTAAACAAGAAAAAACAAGAGAAAAACCTTAATTTTCAGCTGGATGAGGCCACATCAAGATAGTAGTGAAAACGAGTAGGAGTGCATTTGGATCACCTTAAGTGCACTCCCAGTCTACATTACCAAGATCTGACCAATGTCTTCCAGAAAAATACACCAGGATTTTTTTAACACTCCAATAATTAAATATTTAACACTCCAATAATTAGAACAAGCTTGAATGTTATTCATAAAAGGATAAATTGTAATAAGCACAGAAGTCTATGAATTGGAACAGAAATGCAGCTATTCCTTACTTTGCACTAGGCAGGGTAGCCCAAAATATTAGGTGAAAATGCAAACGGGGAAAACATTAATTTTCTGATTTACAGATATATCAACATTGACATATTAATACACATCAAATGGAAAATATATAGCCACCTGATTTTTTTTATTTATTTCCGTATTACCAGTGCAAAACCCTTACTGCTTTCCTAATGGAAAGGCTTCTGAGCCATTAGTGAGATATGCAGAAATATGCAGAATTATAGCCTGAAGGAGATTACACTAGAAATTCAACCGAAGTGACTTAACATACTCATGCACTAATAAGTTAACCTTCTCAATTCAAGGATTTAAACTTTAACTCTATAGCCTTCAGTTGGATCTGGATTTAAAAATCACAGCAGCTGAGATACAATTCTTAAATCTTAATTAGATTGGCAAGCAGTCTGGCCCTAGGGTGAAGGAAAACCTGGGAAGTAGGATTAAGCTACAAACTATTTAATTCAACAAGGGAAAAGGAAGAAAATTATAGGTATTGATGCTCCATCACTGTTCCTGCAGTGTTTTCAGAACAGTAATGTTTAAGTAAGGGTGCAAAATCCTTGGAATTTCAAAGGTAGGTCCAGAACAATGAGATGAAATTCAGTGGCACTATGGTAGTAAATTGTACTGAGCAAGTCTCCAAAGTGTCCCTTAAGTTACAACTAACAATCACTGTTTTTCCGCTGAGACCAAAGACTGAAGAAGCACCCACTAGCTTTTATGAGCTCTGGGAACCATGTACATTTGGGTCTCCAGTACAGCTGTACATTATGGATACAGTACATCATATAGAGGTCCAAGTTCAACCTAACGGGAAAGATATTGATGTTTACAAAAAGTAGATTATGTCCATATAAAATCTGTACTTTTCAAAAAGTGTCTTTTGTTGCCTACTTTTCATCAAAAGCAATTTTATTCCTTCAGACTCTGTGCATTAGTCTAGCATGCCTTTCTAGGTCCCTTTTGATGATTCCTGTTGTACCTTTCTAAGGCAATGCAAAGGGCAAGAAGCAGTGAGGGAAGGAGTGTCAGAATAATTAAATATCTTCACTGAAAGGGAACAATTACTAAATTCGGCAATACAAAGTAGGTTCAAAATATACATTTTCCTACATAAATGATGTATTTATTCTACAAATAAATGTTGTGCTGATCTAACTACACTTATTCTGAAGTCTTTTAACTTCCCTGTGTTCATCTGTGAAAGCATTTACCCAGCAAAATATCTAAAAGTGCTTTAAGATAACATTTTTATGCTGCTCCTGATTTATGAAATATATATTCCTAAGCCTAGGTCTTCCCCCTCCTTTTTATGTAACTGGCTTGCTTCTTCAGTAGAGTGAACTTTTCATGAAAGCTAGGATATAATTGAGTTTTCTTTCAAGTCTTTAAAGCTTTTTAAAATTCATGAAATTTCTTATCATTTTGCAGCAAAGCAAAGTATTTTCAAATCCTTCTTTAACTTTAGTGTTCAATATTAACACATTTTAAATGTTACAGAAATAGAGTGGAATAAATTTTCACTTAGAAAGTGTTTGACTGATGATGTATTTTACTGTTAGGAACAAGTTGGTGTCTCTGTTAACTGTGTTTGGTTACCTGTCACAGAGCTGTCCAGATTGTCCATACTGGAGCCTGGAGTATGCTCTAGACCTCTTAGCGGCCTACTGATTTCTACAGTTTCTTCTTCAATATCATCCTCATCATCCTCATCATCTGGAACATCTGTTTCCAAATCTGAAATAAGGTTTCCAGATACATATCCTAGGGGCGGAACTGGAGCCTGAGGAGGTTGTGTATTGCTTTGGATGTGCCTACAGGAACAAAGAGGAAAACGTCATCAGAATGGTTGCGGCTTTGTACCCCATGGTCAATAGAAGATAATTCTTTCAATAAGTCCTGAAGTAGATTTACAAAATCTTCTTGTTAGGTCAAATTCAAGAAAAGTCAGTTCAGTTATTCACCATAGCTTCTAGTACCAGAGTACCCACACACTTTCCAGTCTTAAATACACTTCTCCTACTGTAAGATGGGGAAGGTCAAGATTGTCCTTTTACAGATGAGGAACAATGCACCCAGAGGCTATATATATCAAGTAGGAAGCCCATGGAAAAGCACAATTCTGAATCCCAACCTAACATATATGTCTCATCCAATATTTCACTTTGCAAATCACATGTTGAGCCAAAGTTAAATTTCACTCCTGCTTAAACAGACTCAGTATCCTCAAGGAGAATTCACCCAAAGAGAAGGAAATGACCAGTAGGACAGAGAAATTTTAGAGTTCAATGAATCCATTATTAGCGAGACCTTTTTAGTTTGCTTTATTCCCAGTAGTTAGTTGAGTTAATTGCAGCAGTATTAGGGCATGCATGTGTGAAATTACTGCATGCAGCAATCAGAATTAAAAAAAAAAAAAACAAAACAAAGATAAAAACACTGCCAGGATAGTTAAAGGGCCAAAGGCAAGCACAGGACTCAGAATTTAATTTGTGTGGCCTCTTAGAGGCTAGAGAGGAAAAGAACAACCATCAGGTTTCAATGCAATGCTCTCCACAGCACTACAGGTACACAGCAAGCTGTGCCAGGGGATGCAGGCATGACTGGCTTCAGCATAAGAGCATGTACCATGCATGAAACTGCTGACTTAGGCATGTGGGAATCCTTGGGTGGCTGTACATGAGGTGCTGTGACCTGATTCAAGCTGGCAGCGCTCTGGACGGGATCCAGGATTCTGCTGGTCTCTTGCTTGGACAGCATAACAGAAAAAATTACAACTGTCACCTGTGGTTTCCTAGCTCTAATATATTTTTGATGAAAACTTTGTGCTGTATTATTGCCTACACTTGATAAGTGCAGTAATTCTCTTTATTCAAACAGCTTTTTCTTTTTCATAACGTAATTCTATTGGATCTGAGAATGTCACAGTAAATGTTATGTACCAGTGGAATCTCTCTCCACCTTGGTGTAGGTTTTAAATTATTGCTTATTCTGAAGATTATTTGCAGAGCAAATGCTTCCCTTCTGATATACAACTTCCTTCTGATTAGTAGTTCCTGAGTACTTTCCTGTCTGGACATCAGGTTCTTAGCTATGCAGTGTTCAAAACACTGTGCTAAAGGGCACTACCATCTAACTAACCCTCAATAAACAGTGTGATTAGCTCCCAATCAAGCAAAATACTTAAGTATATGCTTAATGTTAGGCATGTCATAGAACAATTGAAGTCAATTTTTCGTGTACTTGTAGTTAGTTAAGCATATACTTAAGTGATTTGCTGGATCTAGGCCATAATGCTTATGTACTTTTCCAGTAATCTCTAATGTGCTCTTTCTTAAATTTCCAGTTGTCTGGTCTCTATATTTCTCTTCTATTACTCCTACAGTAACCTACATGACAGGTCTCACCTTGTTTTGTTTGCCCTTGCCCCTACACTGGACAGGTTAACTTTGTGAAAAGAAAACTAAGAACTCTTCCTTCCCACTTAAAACAATGAAGGACTTTCCAGTGACTTTGACCAGCATTCGCTGAACAGCATGACATGTATCTAGGCAAGCATTATCAAAGCATTAAACAATTCCATGTCACAACTACTGCAAAAATAATTTGTACTTGCAACCCTCAATACCTCTTAAGTCCTAGTATGAAAATAGATTATCTCCTCTATATTTTTTTCCAGAGTTTCATGATCAATTACTGTGACCTAACACAACAGTGACGTGAAAATCTGCGTATTCCTAAACACATTATGAAAGTTCCCAATCAACTTTAATTTTTCCAAAAGGGAGCAAGACCTTTCCTGTCAGCTGTGTGAAGCTTTGCTACAGACTCCTACTATGATACCTGCTCCCAGACTGGCACCCATGGTTTGTAGGCATAGAAAGGGTAACAGCTGCAAAATGCAGCAGCAACTGATTGTGCAGACAGGGTATGCATCTGTGTGCTGGCTCACAAATCAGCTACCTTAAACAGGCCAGGTCTAGCTGCTGCCTGGGATTTGGGTCTGTCCCACGGGCAGGCCGAGGTCGGTGCTTGGCAGCATGGCACTGCAACAGGACCAAAGTACCCTGTTGATTGCGTGCAGATTGCAGACAAGCCTCGAGGCTTTGACAGTGTCTGGGGAAAACAGCTGGCTTTGATTTGGCACCGCCTGCCTACCTGCCTGATCTATTTATGGTAGCTCGAGCTGAATAACTTTGTGGCTTTATTTACCAGGGAAGAAAGGCTGCTCCTCCGCTGGCAGCACGCCATTCAGTAACTAGCTCTGCTCCTCTCCTCCGAGATTTGCAGGCTTTGTCTGGATAGAGAAGTTGTAAAAGGACAACTGCCACTTAGGGACCATCCAGAAAGCAACTGACCTTCACTGCTTCCCCAACCTGGTGCAGTTGACAAGTTCTTTTTCAGTCTCTGAAGAGATTGCTTCTGTTTGTTTTGCAGGGGAAATGTTACTGTGGTATTTGCTTGCTCTCCCTTTAAATAGGCATAAAGCTCTCTAAAACGCTAGATCCATTTTGTAAATACTAACAACTTCCTTCCTGCCATTTCTGTGTTTTTCCCTATGAATCAGAAATCTTCATGGTATTTCAAACTATGGTCAGAGATGCAAATGCTTCATTCTCATGTGACATAAGGTAAAAGCTGCTATATTCTATTTCAAGTGACTAGCATTATTTTTAATCAGTAATTTAGAACCTCAATATTTTTAAAAATCCTAAAAAATCTTTTGCTAGCCTGAACACAGAGTACTCTGAGCTGCATAAAAGCTGTCAGTAGGTGGGTGTTAACAATTTAGTTGAATATATGTAAAACTCCAGAAGAATATTTTTACATATCTTTAGCCAAGATTTCACATAGTACCAAGCATTATGGTTTAAAAAGCAGCTACTAATGTTTAAGACTTTCACACTGTAGATACAGTTTTGCTATTTCTTCTTCTATTTTACTGCTTTGGAAACATTACTGAAATGTTGTTGAACAGAGTTGATATTTATGTCATCAAGGAATAAATTATTATCATGCTTTCATTTCCTAGACCACAGGTGTCCCCTTCAAACATTACCATGTCTGCTTTGCTATATCAAACTGGTAAGCCCTTGTTAATTCATCAAGGTGGGCTTGAAGCATTGGCTGCATCTCCTCTCGTGGAGAAGGCGTGAGGGTTGCAGTTGACTGTTGTCCAAAGGAGATCGCAGGTGATGAAGCTACTCCTCGGACAGGAGGTGTGGGAACACGATCATCGTCTTCTTCAAGCTCATCCTCCATGCCCTGATGTAGGTAGGTCTGAACCGGCAAAGGTGGACACCAACCGTCACTGTCATATCTAAAATAAAAAATTTTTAAAAAGTATATCTTGAATCTCATCTCTGCCATGCAGTAGAGGGTATACAGGATTTCTGCTACAGTCTGAACCCTCAAAAGCAGTGTGAGCTTTAACATTTATTGAAAATAGGGTCATAATTGCTGAAATTCTCCTTATTTAGTTTTTAGTTGAGTCTTTAGTTTTTCCCACAACAGCTAAGCAACTTGAACAAGATGTGCAACAAAAAAATTACTGATCCATTATCATATTTGTTAATGGTTTTTAGATAATGTTACACCATAATCAACATCAAAAATGAACTAACTCACTTACTGGATCATTAACCTAGGAGAGCGCCTGAAGATTGATCCAGAAATGAAAACAGCAACATTCTTAAAAAGGCAGAGCAAGATTTACGTAGTTGCACTTATGTCCTTCCTTACTTCCATTATTCCCTTTATTTGTCTATAAATTTACTATTTGTTTTTATTTTGTAGCCTAAACAAGAAGCTACACTTTCCACATAAATTCTGGTCTCTTCACACTGCATATAGGTATCTGCTATAATGTGTAATACATTCATGTCACAGCAGCCCTGACCCTAAGCATATGCTACGTCACAGTACCAGCTGATAAGAGACATTAGCATACATGTTGACAGCTCTGCCAGCACCCCACCTCCTACCCAATTTTTACTGGGGCTTACCTAGACAGTGCTAAATTTCTGAACAGTTTCCATGTACATTCCCTAAGTAAATTAAAAGATTAATAACTACCAGTATTCTTCAATACCAATTTCCCTCTCTTTACATATAAGAGATGTTCTGATATGTTTATGTGGTTCAATTTTTAATCTTATACCAAAGGTGTAAGGGGTGATGATACATCTGATCAGGACTAGAAGTTTTATATTCTATTACCACTGCTTATGCAAGCTTTGCCAGCAATTCAATCTTTTTCCGTCTCTGTCCTCATCACAGAACCTTTCAATTCAGTGTTGTATTACAGTATCACCCCAGGACCCTGTCCCTTAGAGACACCAGCATCACTCAAGACACATAAACCCTAGTGACTGTGGTCATTCCCTGTACATGCTTTTCCACAACTAATTCCCTAATCTGAACATAACTTCAGTTGTGCACAGCTCTGCTGACAATCACACCACTCAAATTCAACACTGTCTACTCTACCCATCTTCAAAACATCCAGTCAGCCTGCAGTCCCTTGAGCATCTGAACACATTTATTCTTAACTCCCAGTGTATTCTAAAATACCTCAGGATAGACAGCTCTTTTCAAAAGGCAACCAGACAACCAAAAGCTCTCACAGCTCCTTCACTGTCAAACCATCTCACATTCTAAAGACCATTCCCCAAGCATCATCTAAGTCACTTTATCTTCTTTCTGCCTGCAGGAACTGCTGACTCTCTTTTCTGCAATGCATTGCGTTACACAGTTAATTTCTCAAACCAGTTTAAAAATACTCCTTCAAGGCTTCCGATTTGGAAGGAAGGAATTACCAGTTTCCAAGAGAAAAATGAATCACTGACAATTTTCTCAAGTGTGAAGCTGGGTTACAAAAAGGCTGGAAACACTGACACAGAGAAGTTTCAAAACCTGTATTATGAACAGAACATTTACTTTAAGCAAAACCCAAAGATTTCTAAAATTAACTAAACTACTTTTTCCTTATTCAAAAGTCTGTAGTCTTTATTTAAAAGATCCAGGATAGCTAAAATAACCTGACTTAATCATCCAAAAGTCTGCAGAACACCTGTCTTGTAATTAAGGCAGGTATCACTTTAAATCTATATCTAGATAAAACCACATATAGATACACAAACATACGTACGTGTACAGAGGAACAAATAAATGCTGCATCTTAACACTTGGCATTTAGGTGCTTTTGAGTGAATTATAATTTTCATAACACAGAGGTTTAAGAAAATGTTATCTGACACATATTCAATTCCTTAGGAGACAAGATATGACTAGCTCTATTTGTCTTTCATTGCAATATTCACTCATGACATTGCCACCCAAGATTGAAGGGACCATCCTAACTCATGCTGCTAAAAATGTATAGTGCAACAGCTCTGCCACTTACTTTTACTCTCTCAACCTCATGCTTTGGTGTAATGGCTTCTTCTTTAAAAGGGACAGGGCAGAAGGATACTCCCTAGTGACTTTTCAGTAATGTATAAATGAGCTTTAGATGTCCTCACCTTTTGACCTTACTTGCTTCAAACCCCCAAATGTTCAGTTTGATAGTAAAAAAGATTTCTTAGTAAAAAGATTCTGCACAAGTACTGTATCTTTACCTAGATTTTGTTTGAAATGGAAAGGAGCCTAACCCTGAAGTTCAGGACATTGAGATTCAAGATTTCAGGTACAAGAACCTTTGTCTTTGTAATGAAAGATGTCTGAAAAAGCCACCTGTTCTAGCCTACGTTTTACAAAAAAAAAAAAAAAAAAAAAAATCTGCAAGAAAAAGCTAGCAAACCTAACAGACTACATAGTAACTACATCGCATACAAATGATACTTATTGAAACTTCTGGAGCCAGCATAGTGAATATTGGTTGCATGCATGTTCTTTTAGGTTTTCTGAGTAAATACAACTTGGTGAAAATGCAACCTTTTTCAAGTACTTCTTAGCACCTTAACTTCATTAGGGACCTCTGACTGTAATTTCCTGATAATTAAGTCCCTAATAAGTTCTGGTTAACAACCATGACTCTCTATTTTTCTAATAATTTTTATCCTATTCTCGGCACTTTTATGCTATAGTAATTTTTTGCTATTAAAAAGTTTGGTTCATTACATTGATACATTTTTTTTCTTCAACATAAAAGATAGAGGTGCTAGATAAGGGGCACATTCTATAACAATTCTCTTTCATTACACACATTATTGCAACAAAGAAAGCTTCCCACTCTAGGCCTTGACAGAAAGGAATTTTTGATGCAAGAAGTATTATCTTCCTTAATTTATCTAGAGACAAAAAATTACTATCAAATATATTGACATCCAGCAGCTAATATTCCAATTTAAGGTGTAATCAATAATAAATAAAAATAACCAATGATAACAATATGAAGATTGCCTTTGTTGGGGTTGGCTCAAGACCGTGAAAAATACAAATAGATGATAATAAATAAGTAAAAGGCATATCCTTATTGTCAAGACAATTAGATAAAACCAAGCAAAAGCATGTTCTCTGAAAAGAGAAGGAAAGGGAACATGCTTGATTGGAAAAGACAGACTTCCAAAACTGCAGTATATACAAAAATTAAGGAATACAACAAGGAACAAACACAGAGCTTGTAGAAGACCATAAAAATGGGGAAAGTTTCACAGGAGACAGCTTGCTAGGAAAACAACAGTATAAACAGACTTTCTTCAAAGGTTAAAAAGGAATTTAAGACATCCCAAAACCCGCTACATTTTATAAAATGGATGCTTGGATTAACATGTTCACCTTTCCTTATGTGTGTTGCAGTTCATGGAAAAATGGAGGTGAATGCAACCTCGGTTCTTCTTGGGAGAAGATGGTAGAGAGAACTAATAGGTTTTTTTTTTCTTCCTTACCTATGATTAAGTTAGGTGACTTTTTGTTTCATTTGCTGTTATTGTGGATTTTCTTCTAAAATTTATAAGCCAATAGGCCACTAGTGTTAATTTATAGTAAGCAACATAAGGTGTCAAAACTGTTTAGTTTATCTGGGATACTCATACTAGTGAGTGAATTTGAGTTATAGGAAGACATGCACAGAAAATAAGTTTCTGTTGGATGCCAACTTCCTGGTTTTATTGCTCTAAACATTCACCTTTCATATCACGTTGTAAGAACTTTAAAAATGTCTTCATTTTTTTCTGACTGGAAGTTCATTTTTCAATTGTAATTCACAATATAATTACATCTGCGTGTAATTAATTCTAAAATTAAAAAACCATTGAACTTGTCATACATAGTGTACATCAAAGCAA
Organism: Athene cunicularia; assembly: GCF_003259725.1. Lineage (NCBI taxonomy): Eukaryota > Metazoa > Chordata > Aves > Strigiformes > Strigidae > Athene > Athene cunicularia. Next base: position 107,860,766 of record NW_020799091.1, on the reverse strand, counting down.
ATCAAGAAAAACAAAACAGTTTAAAAAAATTGCTTGGGATTTTTTTTTAATCCATATGTGAATATTAAAGGCAACATAAGGAATATGGTCTATGATTCATTTCATTTTAGCATGTTGAAAACCATGGAAACAAGATCAACTCCTGAATTCAGAACAACCATTAGTATTGGATACATCCTCAGGAAGTATGGGCACTGCAGATTCATTGGGTTCAGTGAAGTTGATTGCAAATTACTGTAGCTCAAGACTGATCCTGTAAGTCTTCAGATTTTTTTTCTGTTTGGTAAAATGTTCTTAGAAGGTATTGTTACAACCGTTGTTAATGAGATATTACAAAAAACAGAGAAGAGTCATTCAAAAGATAGAGGAAAAACTAAGTCTGAATTGTTGAGAACCGGGAAAGCTGGTGATTACCTTATCCTTAAATAACCAGCATTGTGACCAACATCATTCCTTCCAGCTAAATAAGAGATACTTTATGCGACCGAGGAGTCAAGCCCTGTGTCACAATGGGTTTCTCTAGAAGGTGTTTCCATTTACCTTTTATGCTATTTCACTGTCCTGAAAGAAAAACCAAGCTCTTTACCTTCTGTAGCTTAATTATTATAGTGAAATGGCTGCACATGTGTTTTAAGAATATAAACTGATAGATTAAAATTATATGGGAGAATAATCTTAAATTTATTTTAGATTTTTATGACAGAATACAGGACATAATAATTATATGAACTTTTTGACTTGAGATTTAAACAACACTTACAATCAGTAAGGTTATTCATTTTCCCTTACATTTGCTTTGAAAATCTAACTCTAGTACAGCTTGAATGAACCTTCATTTTCAACGGAACTCAACTGACTTACACAACTAATTATTATTAATTTTAAAAGATAAAGGACTTGGTATAAACTGTAATATTAATATTTAATTCTTCTAATTTTTATTATAAAAGTAGTCATGAACATTTCACACTTACAAGATAACATTTAAGTTTTTATATTCAGTAAATCTATTACAATGATTTTTAAAACATATGCTTCATACTTAGGAAATATTGATTAATCCATGTATTTAAACAGGCAGAAATTCATCCCTGACAGAGCAATGATTCTCAAAGGCTCCAACAGCTGACCACAGTAAACTATTTTTCTATATACTCGATTTTTATCCAGAATTTGATAACCTGGTACTTCATATAACTTCACTTTATAAAAAGCGTTCCATAATTGTCCTCTGTGCAGGAAATGTCACTTTTCTCTCATTTAGTGCTTTTTGTGTGATTCTGTGTCCTTGAGAACAAGTTTAAGCTATCCAAAAACAAGTGTAAGGTTCCAGAAACTCAAGAGTTGTTTAAATAATCAAAAAGAAGACCTATAAATAGCATGACTTCCTCAACTGTGAAATTTCTTCTAAAAGCCAATAAGAAGATTATTATCCACTGGTTGATCTTCTAAAATTAATCCGATTTAGTGTGGAGTATTTTGTTCTTTTGGCTCTAATATTTTTAAACATCAAAGCAGTGAAAAAATACAAGAAGCCAGATTATGTCATCCTTACTCACTCCACAATCATCTGCAAGCAGTCCCAAAAGAATTCAATTAAGCTACATGCGAAGCAAGACACTTCCCAGCATGAGTAAGCAGAGAAGCCCTACATGATGACGAAACAAGGTCACTTTTATTTCCATCTTCAGTCACCATCAAGAGAAGCTATTCAAACATTTTTCCTCCACAGCCCTGACTATACAATGTTATGCTCTTTTTTTTTTTTTTAAAAAAAAAAAAAAGGAATAATATTGCCACTTAGTAAAAAAAAAAATTTTAAATGCCTCATATCTATAAACTACAGATTTTTCTTCAAAAGAAAAAAAAAAAAAAATTACCCTGCTTCTTGCTGATCCACCCCATAGTGTTCCAGCTCTGTTCCTGGAAGAGGCTGCACAGGAGGGGGTGGGAGGGGAACACTAGCCCAGTTTGACCCATTATTTTTCTGGGGCTTGGCAGTATTTTTGTTTTTCTTCTTTTTCCCTCCTTTGCCACCTGGAAATCCAAAAAGAAAAATGAAATGTTAGCGATATAATGTGGGGAAAAAAAAAAAAGCTAGCTATTTACGTTTCTTTGAAAGAATTCTGATTCCAGATGGCATGTCCCAAAAAAGAAGATGTATTTATGTCCCTGCAGAATCAGCATCAATGTGGTAATGCTGTTACAAGGTTATAAATAATAATAGAATGGAACAGAAAAATATTTTGAATAATTGAAAATAAGTTGAAAATAAGTTCTTTTTAAAACTCCATACATTTGCACCACAGTAGTAGACAACCAAGGAAAGACATGTTTTGCTGTATCAGAAATACACATACTGATTTATTCATGTCTGCTTTATGACATCTTGAATTCACTGTTAGATAAGTATAATAGACTATAGCAAATGTTAGAATCCAGTGTGCTTATAACACTGGTTTGCATAATCTTTTTCTGTGGAAAACACAGAGGTTAAGGACACAATCTAAAAAAATTGTCATTAGACTCAATATCTTTCAGACAGAATGACAACTGTAAATTGTCAAAACAAAAAGAAACAGGGTTTTGCTGATAGGAATTTACTAAGTTTCATTTTTTAAAACATCAGGAAGTCACCTGCAATGCTTTAGGACTCTGTGTTTCACAGGATTGAAATACTTGTGCCCCTACGGAGAAGAGGTTCTATTTCTGATGTACAACTCTAATGGAGGAGGCTGGTAGAAATGAAGTGAGCAATACATTTTGCTTAAGCCCTCTTCTCCTCTATTATTGTCTTTGCACCCACTTCTCCAGTTGAGACACTTCCACTTGTGGGAAAGCAGTCTTACAGAGAAAGCTCTCATCCCACTTGTTTAATTTCTTTTATTTTTGTCCTGACTCCTTTTTTTTTTTTCTTTTTTTTTTTTTTTTTTTGGTCAGGAATTTATCAAAAGAAATAATGGCACAAGAATTTGAATCCTTTGTCTTCTTGGACACCCATCTATTTATTACATTTTGTTGTGGATTTCAAAGCCTCTGGATTTTTGGGTGTAAGAATGGTTTGTCATATGTTTTTTCAGTAGGGTACCCTGCTGGCAGTCACTCATCCCTTGCCTGTTGCAGAAAGCACAGTCTAATTCATCTTTTCCACTGACATCTCTTGCTGATTTATAAGAATCAGCCAAAAAAAACCGATGTAAAAAGTTCTCAACAGCAATGAATCAAAAAAGCCACAACAGACTTTTCAGGCAGGGTGGCACAGTGTGCACTGGCAGGCACCACCCTCTTTGCCATGGCTCTAGTTTTAGGCATCGAGACATCAAGAAGGAGGTGCAATTCTAGCAATAGAGACAAGCACGTGTCACAGGACTTTTCATCTGAGAGACAGTGGCTTTGTTCTGTTAGCTCTGAACATCAGTTAGACCAAAACAGGAACGAATACGGAAGGAATAAAAAGGTGAAGAGAAGGAATAAAAAGGTGATTCTGTGATTCTCTTTTCATCTCCTGTTGCAGTGGCTAGAGACAGGCAACAGGTCCAGCAAGGTTTCTAATCATCCTGGCCGGCAACATATTGCAAAGAAGACTTTGCTTTCCACTACTCAATTCCAGACCAGATCCTGTAATTCACTCTGTTCAAACTGAACTGATATCCCATCTAATAGTATGCAAGACAGGCTCTTCCCCCATTTTGTAGCCTGGCAGAGAGGGAAGTTTTCTTGAAAAGGGAAAGAACATTTTGATCAACAGAAAAGAAACCCCAGTGATGGTGGCAATGGAAGAACAATTACATGAACCTTCTGGAGGGAAAATTAATCTTTCAAAGCACAGGTATGGCAGAAAGAGGAGTTAGAAATAGGGTCACAGAACAGTGCAAAGGAAGTACATTAATTGTAACTTGTAGACATGAAGGAATTTTTGAAAAGTCAGTAGGAGCCAAAAAAAGCTAAGGAAGGGCAGGCTGCTTTGGGAGGAAAGCACATGCATGAGAGACTCTGTGTGTGTGTGTGTGTGTGTGTGTATTTGGAGAGGTTTGGAGAGAAAGGTCAAGGACAACAGAACTATTAGAGTGAAGCAGAGAGCTGAAGAACTGTTCAGATGAAGAAATAAAAGAAAGGAATTCCAAGGTCATTACTGGTAAGGAAAGCAGCCTACATCGTACAGTTGGGCAGGAGATTTCTCTGTCCCCATGGGCAGAATTACTCCACTGTCTGACTAGTAGAACAGACACCTAATACATAATGCCTGATGTGTGTTTGAAAACTGTTGCACCGAAGCCTTGTTTCCCCATAGCAATGTTGCTTGATGTTTCAATGTCTCCTCACACTGGAATTCAATTATGTTGTTTAAATCTCTAGTTGAATCAGGTCCTGGAAAAAGAATTTGCCAGTCAGGCTGATGAAGATCATAGCACTGACATAGGCTGGGAGCTGTGCAAAGTACAGTCACAAAATTTCCCTGCCTCACAAAGCAGCTGAGTTTTTAGCAGTTTTCCATTCCACAGTGAGATAGGATTTCTTACGATATTCATTTGAGAGAGACAGAAACTTAGTCAGAATAATAAGTAGTACTTAAAGTACTAACCAAGAAAGTGAGAGAACAAGTCCCTGCTCACCCTTATGGGGATTACACAATCAAAGCTGGTCTCTGACTCCAGTGATGCTCTAATTATTGGACTACTTGAAGGTCTCCCCCAGTTTCTCATGTATTATAGATATAATTAGCCTGTATTAAAGACATAATTAGTGGGCAAGGGAGAGCAAAATACTGACTATGCAGTCCAATAGTCTGACACTCATCTGAGAACTGGGGCATCCAGGTGTGAGCTGCTTTGATCACAACAGGAGTGCCCTGGCCATAGAAGACTGGCTAACCTGAAGTTTCCATGTGCTGTCAGAAAATTTACTTCAAACTGAGAAACACTACACAAAATACGTTTCACTTGAAATATTTGTTCAAAGTCCAGCTTTTGATCAACTGGCATTTTCCAGTGAAACTTTGCATTTTCTGAGAAAATTTTCAGGCAACTGTAGCTGTCAACACATCTAAAGTGTGATACTGCCCTCTGATAACCAGCACATATGTACCACAGCATATCAATTTCTGCATTTTCATTCAGCCAGAGGAGCAAGCCAGTTTCCTAAACTATTTGCCAATACATGTCACATAAAGGGAACAAGAACTTTTCTTGAAGCATTGTATGAACTTAGTTCCCAGATACCTCTCTGTCAATGTCATAAGCCTGTTTTTCGATCTCACTCAAATCAGCTAATACTTCCCATGAAAACACAATACTTTCAAACACATTTGTTTCAGTTATGGGCCAATGATTATAGGTTTCTAATTTCAATATTCAATTTGAATAATTATTTAAACTGACATAAAGAAGCCTTTTCTAGGCCTGATCTGTTACTGTTACTATCCAACTTACTGTGTAAATTCAAAAGACTTTGGATATAGTATGAATTTGAAATACAAGTGAGCTGCTTCACTGAAAAGCAGCATTTAGAACCAGCTTGTGGGAGTGGGGGATCTGTTAACAACTCAACAAAAATAATAATCTCATGAATTTCAGTGTGGGGAGACCTATAAACTGAGGATTGATGCTTGTTCCATGAACTGTGCTGTCAGAGAAAGGATGTGACAAGGTAAGGTTTGCGATTGTGCCAACAAGCACTGGTTGGGAGGATTCTCTAATTATCTCTAAATACGTTTTGCAAAAGGCATTTTTTTTTTTTTAATAGAGGCCAATGTGATGCTGTTTGCTGACATTCCAGTGGGCAGGCACCTTCATACCTATCTGCAAAGTGCACCTAGAGGTTTTCCGCCTCCCTGGTGAGCTGCTCACCATCACCCCTCCGTCCCTCCCCCACCCACGGCGGTGGAACCAACCTGAGAGGCTGCCACTCCTTTCGGAGCTGTTGTGGGAGCTGGTGGTGCTGAAATCCTGTGACTGGTTGTGTGGCAATCTATTAGCCAATCCCTCAGCCACGCGGTAGTCAGGGATGTAAAGCAAGGCTAAGGGTTAAAGGGCAAAGGTCACAGTGGCAAAGTGATTAGTTAACAGCACAAGCACATGCAACACATGCAATTAGCAAGTCAATGGCAGATGTGGTGGGGCAGCAAGTTTTCATTTATTTTATTTTTAATGTATACCTATCCTAGCCTAATGGAAGGCAGATGGATTGGTGATTAGCACAGGACAAAGAGGATTAAAAGAACAGAACAATATATTTTGTGATTGTCTGAGGTTCAGCACTCATGCAAGGTATGCAAGCATTAGTTATGGCAAATATAAACAGTGTCTCACATACTAAAAAGATTTTTCTAATTCATGCATAGATGATACAGTATAAAGTCAAGGTCTCTGGAAAATAAGAGCTGTAATTACCATTGTTGCCTTTGCCTTGGTCTGGGAGAGAGTAACCGAATCCCATCAGGTCATTTTTTTGCTGAATTGAGCTTTTCCACTGAGGATCAGGTAAGTCGACAGCCAGCTCATGGATGCTGTTGGAATGCAGAATCTGGGTGGTGGCATATGGCGTAGCTTGTGTTATTTGGCTGGAACTGTTGTAACTAGTTTTCGTGGTGAAGTCAATGCTGCTGTAAATGGCTCCATCAGAAAGCATAGTAGCAGTTTTATCCCCTTGCCCTGGCACTGGTGGCAGCACATCTGTGGTGAACATAGGGGAATGAAACAAATCATTGATGCACAGGAAGCCTGAAAGTATCAAGGTTTAAGATGAAAAATAAATGTGTCATTTTGCACGTTTGCATTTCAGCTGAGACAGGTCCATGAGCCAATGAAGGGAAGATGATGTACAACCATCGCCAAGCTATCAGCATCTGTGACAGGTCTACCACTTGTCCTTCACGTCTCACTGCCTAAAACCATCTTTTTTTTTTTTTTTTTTTCCATACCTTCAACTGTGAAAGTGAAGTTTGGAATATTTCTCTACTGAAGAATGTTTTCAATTGTTCACTCTATGTCAGAACCGATGAAACTGTCTGGGCTTCAGGGAAATGATGAAAGGAGTGAATGTACAAATCACAGAGGAAACTTTCCCAGCAAATATGTAGCAAAACTCTTAAATGGATGCCAAAGCTCTCAAAGTAGTTTTTTAAGGGCATCACCTTGAGTTCCTTGAAGTTTTATGCATCAGCTTATCTAATTTTCTTTTTGACATTAGCTAGTACATTTGTCCTTTTCAACAAAAGAAAAACCTGACAAAAACAAGTTGTTCCAGATATGTGAAAGAAAATCTGTTATTCTGAAGGGATGTATGTGATCAGTCTCTTAAAACGGCAAAGCAGTGTTGATAATGGAGAACAGCTTGTTCAAATACTCCAGTATGTTACCTGAAAAACAGTACAGCATATTTAACTAAATATCTGTTGACTTTTCTACATCTTTTGAATTCTATCACACTGCAATTTGTAGCTTTAATCGGTTAGATTGGCAATCTCTCTCCTTACTAAACATTGTAGTGACCTTTGCTGGTGGAATACTAGATTTAGAAGCTGAGACTACTGAAGTGTGAAGAATCTAATGATGACTGGCATGTTGTCCCAAGGAGAACCACAGCTCGGCAGATAACCCTCTTCCTGCTCTTTCAGAGGTCAAGATATCAAATGGTACTATTTTTACCATTTATTCAGTTTGAATAAAGTTGAACAGTTGAATAAAATTGAAAAGTTAAGTCCATCCTGAAATTTATTTGTTATTAAAATACATCATTTATATGACATTTGCTTTACATAGCCAGATAGTAGATATGGATTTCAATTGTTCAATTGTATTTGAGACAATGCATGCTCCTATAGTGAGGATGTTTGGATCCCATCCTCAATATCACAGACATTTTAATATACCTTAAGTCCCAGAGAGAAAAGATTATTTTTGCACCTAGACAAGGGTTTAGGCACAGTTCCAGACTCAGACATGGGTTTTGTGCGACCTCAGGTAATACAGTTGTTCTCTCACTATCTCAAGACTTTTTCAGCAATATGATACCATGGCCTCCTCCCACTGTTTTGGTTTTTGCTTGTATTTTTTTTCCCTGGGATGAACATTTAGACCACAGAACTATTTTCTACTGCATTCATGTGTGCAACAGTGAACATTTTAATATGGACCCTGATAACATCTGCAGTCTCAGGGCAACAATGTCATATTAAAAATAAATACATAATAACAAGTGCTCAGTAGAAAGACTGCAGAAACAGATTAAATTTGGGTCTATCACTATGGTCTGTTTTTGCAGACAACAATAACAGGGAAATGGGTGCAATTAAGTATTTAAAATGCCTTAATTGTATTAACTTATATCTGCAGATAAATTGTAAGTAAAAAAAAAAAGATTACAATTAATGCAAACTACAGGTCATGTTTCAAAATCAGGTTATTTCTATCTATCTGCATATATCAATGTGCTTTCTAGAGGCAGTACACAATCATAAAAGCATCTATGTACACATACAGCATGAGATGTGAGAGACAAACATCTTTCTTGCATTTTCCCATCTTTCTTGCATTTCATCCACTATATAAAGATTTTTCCTTTCCACAACTGGTTGCATCAAAGTATAATGGACTGAAGTTTAGTAAATAAATTCTGTTGAAGATGTATAAAATGAAGTAAGTCCATCTCAACCTGTCTGTGTTGGATTTGAAGACTCACAGAAGTAAAAGCTAGCAAAATGCTCTTCTCTCAAGTACTCAGACATACATCTATCTTTCAGAGCACATTTCTGGCAACTGAAGAGGTATCATCTATACACAGTCATTTTAGAATGGAGAACTAAACACTCAAAAGGAAAGCTGCATAGCTTCCTAGCAGCTAAGAATTTTTGGTCATTCTTACTAATAAGCTGAGTTTCTCCAGACGTTCTGGGAATCTTCAGTACAACTACAGATTACTTTTTTGACCTCCATGAAATGTACACACTAAACACTCAAACAGCTATTAAAGTGTGATTTTACAAAGTAATATAATCATCTAGTAAAAATCGAATGTGACTTTCCCACCAACTTGTCATAGTGAAAAACCCACACTGTACATTTCAGACCAAAGATGAACACACATTTCCCACTGGAGACTTTCCCCAAAACTCCAAAATCCAACTTGTTTTCCAAAACAGTGCTGCAATACTTCCTGGGGGAAGCTCTTTTTTTCTGCCTGAGGAGATGCAGTATCATTTTCTGGCTTTACGTGACTCCAAACCTAACCTGTGCTTCCCACGCACAGCCTTGCTCCCAAATGCCTATCTAGGACATAATTGGATATCACTCTTAAAGGCAGTGTTAGAACTGCGTGCCTCAGTTTCTGAATTTCCAAAGTGGTTGGTTGCCACCTTACTCTTTTCAAAATTCTTACAGACCTTTTTATATTACCACAGACCTTTTAACCAGTAAAAGAGGCCCAAGTTCCATCTATACAGTTAATTAATGGTGAAAGACATCTGACTTCTAACCCATCTTTAGTGCAGAAGCACTCAAACTCAACTGCTGAAACAGACAGGGTTAAGTGGTCCCAAACCAGCCAGAATAAAGTTGTGAGCTCAACTGTAAAGATCATGGGTGGAATTAAGTTGCTGAATCTCAAAATATAACTGTTGCATTTCTTGGACAAATTTGGACCTATGCCTCATACACATTGAAGCCAAAAGCTTTAAAACATGCTTCCAATTTCAGTCGTATAGAGCCAAATGCTAAAACAAAATGGTAATTTTTCTGCATTATCTGAGCTTATGAAAAGATGGAAAAGCACTGAAGGATTTTATTTTCACGATATTTACAACAAAGAAGCTGGCAGATGTTCAGTTGCCTTCTAAATATTATAAAAAGCTTTGCTTACTTTATAATATTTTTGTAAGACAAGATCTTTGCAACATTTTTATATGGAAAATAAATCTAGAATGTTTTGTTCTAATTTGAAATCACAGTAGTCAAACCACAGGCAAGAAGTTTTGCACAGGAACATATAACTGATGTGGGGGATGGTTTTCAGAATCAAATTCTGGTACAGTTCAAAACTAAATTATTTTCACATTTATCAGTTTGATGGTTTTATAGATTTTTTTTTTATTTTAATGTATTTTTGATATATATAAAGTCGTCTTAATTGTTTTTTACGTATTTATGTCTTAAAACTATTTATATACTCATTTATGTTAGAAGTCCTATTCTGAACACCACTATGCAGAACTAGCTGTGTTATAATATCACAGAAACCAAGGAAGTAACAGATGGATGTGAATAGTACTATGACTTTTAAAAATCCCAAACATACATCTTGAAATTCTCATTTGACTAAAATGTTTGGAAGAAAATAACCCCTCTAAAGCTTCATCACCATAATTATAAATCATTACCTCATTTCCCCAAAGGGCCTCCCTCAGTTCAAAATGGAAATAAACCCCTAAAAAATCTAAATGGTTCCCTTTTATGTATTCTTTCTTTCAATAAGAAATAAATAAATTTCAAAAGAAAATTCAAAAGAAATAAAATAAGAAATCATCTTCATGGATTATGGTTGGACTGAGAGCAGTCCCTCAGCAGGGAGGGGATGAGTAAGATGACAGCAACAATGTTCTTTAGTCCTCCTTCTGCTGAAGGAACATCCCTCCTGCATCCCTGAAGTTCTTCTCTGCTCTTATGGACATCCTCTATCTCTGGCTACATTGCCCTGCACAGCAGATTGCTCATCACACAAAAAAGAATGAGTTTGAGCAACAAATACATTTCTCCTGAGATGATAAGAAGACCCTGTCTCATGACTGTGGGGCAAATTACAAACTAGACCTACATTTTAAGAAGAGAAAAACCAAAATGAACATATTAAAGTCAATTTTAAATAAATCTTGAGTCAAACGTAGGAAGAACTATAATAATAAAAATACTACACAATGTTTATCATAGATGAATGTGATAACAACAGAAGCCTATTGTATACTGTACAGTGACTTAATCAAATGAAACCTACCTGCACGACCGAAATTTCCAAGATCATTTGGTCCGCTAGTGCTGTTGTTTACCGGCAGACTTGTGGCAGGCCAAGAGTCTGCAAGCCAAGGATAACTGGGGTCACTTGCATTCAACAGACCTGGTCGACTGAAGCAGAATAAGAAAAAAAGATATACATACATATATATATATATATATGTATTTACAAAATTAAAATATCTGTGAGACAACTGGTGGTTGAAGAGACCACATCACTGTTCTAACACCATAGGTAACAAACAGTTTGGAGGACTTTAATTTATTTCAAATTAAAATTGTGTAGCCTTTGATGATTTAAAGACCTTGAGCAGTTAATTAAGGTTATATACAAATCAACTCTGTCAGTAGAAGTGGGACTAGGCATCCGTCGTGATTCTGCCAGAATCTAAATGAACTCCGTTGTCTGTGTGAAACAGGGGTTAGGCAGCACCATCATGGGATCCTACACCAGGGCTGCATGATAAATTACCACCTCAAGGGAGCCATCACTCAAACTGACTGCTCCATATCAGCCATTTCCAGGACTTTGGGCTACTATTTCTTCCTTCCCTTGAATCTCAAATACACGCCTGTCATCTACAGGCTGGTAACTCTTTCTTTGAGCACTCTTGGATGGTTTAGAGGCAAACAGGTTTGAGTAGGATTAATGAAAAGTCCACAGCTATCTTTATGTGTCACTACCGCATGGCTTTTATATCCCTGTAATTCCCAGCTTTGAGAGCAGTATTAAATGATGGGTATGTTGAAAGAGAAGGTACACTCAGGCCATGAGGCACAGTGTCTCTCATCCCAGAGAAAATAGCCAGAAGTTTAGCAAGGCAGTCGGACTGTTTGTACTTGTATTTAACAGGGAAAACAAAACATTTCCTGCAGACACTTCCCTTCCCTCAAATGAAAACAAAAAACCATCTATGGTTCTATAGCTTTTCTAGGTTATTAATGTAGTCATGAAGTTGGAGCAACATCTCCAATCATTGCATGTTATAGACCCCTGCCTGGTACAATCCCTAAGAGAAACATCGGTTTCTATGGAAACGGCAATAAGAAGACCCTGCCGCTTTCTTGCCACATCTACTCACTCTCATTAGGCCTAATCTCTTTTTGCTAAAATATTGATTAAACGGGAGATTGGAAGTTATTACCAGAGCCTAATTACAATCTCCATATTGGCAAAGGGAAAATAGATGAGGATATATGGGCCCGTTATCAGCTTTTATCAATTTCAATTGAGTAGCCAAAGTTGTGGAATCTAGTCCTATCAATCTACAGCCTATTCATCATCTATGAATCATTTATTTCATGATCGATTAAGTGTAATTGTTCACTCACAGCAATTTAGGGGGAGCCAATAAGGAGTCTTAAACAACAGCAACTTCATTTGCTAATGTCTAATTAATGCAATAAACATCCCGGTAACAAATGAACACATTCCTTGTGATATTTACTACTCATTTCTTCCAGGGCATCTGGGAGATATGAAACATCTGGGCTTGATTCCTCCAAAGTGCACAACAGATAGGTCATTAAACCTTGTGGCAAGCCGCTTAACTCCTCCTAGTGTTGCCAGTCTTCCCAATGATTGGTTATTACCCAAGTGTATTACCTGCAGCATTTTTCAGATCACTAATTTTAAAAATACATATGGATGGAAAGACCTTTATACAAGGAAACATACCTTCCATTGCTCATTAGTCCTCCATCTCCTCTTTGGAAAGTGACTGTGTTTTGGTTGGAAAAACAAAACAAACAAACGTACACACACACACGCACACACATATAAGACAGGGAAAAATCAATTAGTAATAATTAAAAGTAACAATTCAAACTGTTCAGTGTCCAAGACCGGAGGCCTCTTGGCATCACCACATAACAAAGTACAGAAATTATAAGAAAAGGATCAAACACATTAGGCTTACAATTTGTTTAGAATTTCACTGCATATTATTGATTAACATCAGTTTGCTCTGTAGCTTGCAAGGCAAACCAGCCGCCTGGGCAAAAGGCCTGAATTTACCACAGGCCCCTTCATATGACTTTGCATTGCAAGACTGAGCCATGTGATGAAATTGTTTTCTTGGCATGCTTTTGCTTCAGTACATAATGACATTGCACCAGTGAGTTAATAACATCATGTCGTAATGCAGCAATATAATGTCACCACACAAATATGCCATTTCCCAGGACAAATACAAAGAGGTGGCAGCTCTGTTAGAGCTGAGGGGGTGAAAAAAAGCATACAGCTGCACTGTTTCCATTAGAAGTACGAGAACTAGCACCCACACATAAATGCATACATGCCAGTATCACTGGGAAGAAAAAGGGCTTCCAGTGTTTCCATAGAGGATGCCAAGGACATATTCAGAGGGAGGCAATTGTTTTTATGGTTCCATTCATGGGTGTTTGACAAAAAACAGCCTATCCCTTATCTATCTTATTAACAGGATTACATGTCAGGGCAATATAGGTAAACTCACATTACTGGTGAGATGCTAACTGACAACATTTGATGCTCCTTTTTGAAGCACTGGCAAATATTTTGAATCAAGGCCAACAGACTACTCTGGTTCTCAGTGGCAATACCCCATTATTTATTGTCAGGCATAGATAAGGCAGACTATTAAATTATATCCATGTCCTGGACACCTGCATCCCTTCAGGCCCCTGACAAGATGAGGATTTGAATTTCAGAGAGGAATGGAAGAGTCTGTGGCCAGTGTAATTTAAAATAGGCCTTGGTTGAGAAATACTATTTACCTTTGTAAGAAAGACAGACCTTCTCATCATTAAATTATAGCTCCTGGAGTATTTGCAAGATTTTCCAAATATTAGTCCAAACTACACTAGGCTTTCTATTATAATACATTCCGATCAGACATTACTACACCAAACAGCAATTCTGTAATCATTAAAAAAATTAGCGATGACATAAATCCACCAGGAAAATACTTCCGAAACCTTATAGAATCTTTGTCGCTTTATTAAGTGTTAGGATAATTTCACAGTCTACATTCAGCAAAGGGGACAAAACTGGCCACTCTGAAGCCCTACTGGAAGAGTGCTTGGGTAGGGTGATTAATTACCCTTCACTGCAGAACAGCCTAATATCAATATCAGAAAATCACTGCAGTCATATGTCACATCAAAATGGTTAATAGCTGAATTTTGAAAGGATGTAATCAAACCAATTAATGAAAAGAAAATCAAAATGCAAGTATGGGAAGTATTAAATAAAAGTCACTTTGAAAAACAAGACAAGGTAAAACATTGCAGCTAATTAATTTCAGAGTCGATGTTACTTTCATTCACGTTGTTTCTAACACTGTGATTCTGTCATTCTGTCAAATGACTGTATCACTCTTTGTTTCAGAGTGAATAATCTGAAGTGCTGTGGATATCATGTGTGAATATGCAAAAAGATGGCTACTGCCCAGTTACGTTTCAAAGTATGTTGGTGAAAAGTACATTAGATGCTCTTTTCTTTCTCCTCCTCCCCTTCTAATTTAATACTCTGTTTCTCCAACATTTGTTAAAGAAACAAGTAAAAAGGAAAATGAGAAACAGAGGCACATTCAGTAACAACCCTTATGAATAAAGTACAGATTTAAGGGAATTCCAGTAAAAGATATTTTCTAAAAACTTCTTGGGATTAATGCTCTTCTTTAGACTATTATCTACCAGAAATAATTGTAAAGTAATATTCTCAGCACTTGTATCGCACATACAGGTATGTGAGATTTTAACTATGCATCTCATATGGAAAAAACTCCAAACAATACTTGTGGTCTTTGAAATATTTATATCCCCTGTGTACCTTTATAAAACAAAGCTAAAATGGGAGGGTTAGTAGGAGATTGCAGCAATGTTTGCCAGAGACATTTTATTTTCCATGTAATGATGTACGGAAAAAACTCCAAGGCATGCTGTGAGAAACATATCAAGAAAACATGCTATCAAAACCTCTTCGCTAGAGCCATAATTGCTGCAGATTGGCTGTGGCATATGAGCTTGTTGAGAAGAGACAGGTATCAAAGCATTTACTCTTTTTATTATTCTATTTGTGTATCCTGCTGGCATTAACTGTTTCCTGTTTTTTTTTCCTACATTAATTAATCTTGTACCCTCCCAGTATAAACACTGGTCTTAGAAGAAAGGTTCAGCTTAGTTCATCAAAAAAAGAACTTGTCTTTCAGTGACATTGCTTTTGCTGAGGAAGACTGTGCCTGGCTTATGCGATGTGTATGGAACTGAGAAGGAATATAGGTTCTTCCATTTACCCTCCATGCTGTATACCAATGAATGGATGGTTATAATCTTAATGAGAAAATGAACAAGAAAGTATTTTAGTTACTATTCTGTGTGGAAAAGACCCCAGAATATCAACTTAGCTAGCTAAAATTCCTCCTGAAGTATGCAGACATCATCAGGATTTTACAGAAAAAAAATCATATTCTTGATGTCATCCATAAATGGCCTACCCGAGGCTGGACAGAGAAGGTGCCTTTCTTTTAACATCAATATTGTGAAAAGAAAGACAGCTAACAACAGAAGATATGGTCAGGCTACAAACACAAGCACTATGTTTATCATTCCTGCTGTACATTTTGTCAGTATTTTTGCCTGCAGTTTGATTTCTGCAATTACAAAACAAGTCTAAATGTCTGAATAGGAGCATACTTAATGCAATGCAGGCTTGTAGATGTCACTGTAAAAATAAAACACACAGACAGCTGGCTTTATTCATCCTGTCTCCACTTCAAAAAGAAGCAGAGTAATTTCAAGGGGCAATGTAAGAGGAGGAAGGGAAGGATGTCCCTATCACTGACCCACCCATCTCCCTTGCTTTTTATCACCAAGGAAGCAAAAAAGCTCTTTCAGCACTCTTTGCATCTGATATATGTTCTTAGAAAGGCTGAAGACCTGCAGGGATGAGATTGGTTTTCAAAAGAAGATAAAAAAAATAACCTCTGCATAGAAAGATTTTGAAGGAATCCCCACCAGCTTATACTTCAAGGACTGTAAAGATGCAGAAATATAATCCAAAATGCATTTTAAATGCATAATATTTAAGGAAATTATATTGTATATATTTGTATGAAGAACAGCATACGTTAAGGAGCTTTTCACACATT
The DNA here is from genome assembly GCF_003259725.1 of Athene cunicularia. NCBI lineage: Eukaryota > Metazoa > Chordata > Aves > Strigiformes > Strigidae > Athene > Athene cunicularia. The sequence continues at coordinate 107,844,634 of NW_020799091.1, read as the reverse complement.
TTTTTATTAAATATACAAGGAGGTACCCAAACCATTTACTAATATTATCTGACAAGGTTAAACTTAATCTTCATGCCTGCTAGAACTGGAAAAATACAAATGTATAGCGAGCTGACATTCTGAGGCAAGAAAGCTTTAGAAAGCTTTAGAAAGCTTTCTGTACGCCTATCTCTAGTAGGCCACATTTTCCTACCACAAATGAAAACTTTAATGCTCCCAGCCAAGTCTCATTCCTTTTTCTGATAAGCTGTTCCTCAAATATGAATGTAGATTAATCCTCTTTTAATAAGCATTAACTCAGAACAGATAATCAGCATATAAAAATTCCATCAAATCTTCTGTCTACCTTTGGATGATTCTGTCAAATAATTTATCCTCATTTAACAGTTTCAAGAGTTGTGCATAAAATATGTAGCATTCCATAATTCTCTATTTTAAATTTGGTTTTGTTTACTCAGTTTCATGAAATCCCAAGGAGCACTAGTCACTAAATAAGCTTACTTATAAGTGAAAAAACATATTAAACTTTCTTTGCATGACTGATGGTTGAAACACTTGAAAACACCTGAGTATTCAAGGGAGTGGGTACTGGCACAACACTGACTTTGAGGGCACAGGAAAGATAAGCAGATTAAGTGAAATTTCTCTTATTTCTTCAAATGGATTCCATGCCTTTTTTGTATGTCCTTATAGCAAAATGTGAAAAGAGAATTGCAACTTCCAGTACAAAATCAACAAATTCTGTTCTTTCACTGTAATATGGGAATGAAAAAAAATCATCTACTAAACGACAAGTGGTCAGATATCTCTTTTGTGCAATCTATCTTTTCTATATCTATCAAGTAGAAACCCATGGTGCGTGTTTATATCTAGGCAATCTGAGTAAAGGGTAATCTTAAAAACACAAAATCCCCAGTGCAGCTGTACAGAAACTCACGAAAGTAAGACCAATCCATCCTTCGTGTCACAGAACAGATGTCTGAAAAGGGGTAACTTTTGGATTTAGTGTCTCTGTGCTAGATTTGGTTTTTATGATTGTATATCATGGTACCAAAAATGTATAGTTTTTATACAGCTGCAGATGATGACACTACTACTTAACAGTAGTAATCTAACAAACATAGTTGAAAAATCATGTTTTGTAATACTGATATTACCGAGAATCAATGCCTAGTGAGTCATGATGGGGGAAAGGGAAGTGGAGGAATAGTGATGTGCAGAATTGTGGCTCAGTAACTACTGGAGTCAGTTCAACTGAAAATAGTAAAAAGATTTATCTATGATTTTCAGTGTCACCTTATTTATGACAATCTGAGCAACTGATCAGTGCTTATGAACATGTTCACAAAGGCAGAAAGTTTAATGAATTTAACTCAATCAGTTATTCTTCTCTGGCACAGATCTTTACCGTGTGATATTTGCTGTTTACTCTTCTCCTACACAGAGTGTTACAGTAGTTTAGTCACACGGCAGAAATTATAGCTCTTAGAAGCCTAATGACAGAATAGAAATTACAAATACTGCCAGTGAATGACCCATAATCTGAAAATGACCCAAAAGACCATTTTTAGCAAGTAATTACATAACTGCAGAATCCAGACTTCTAAACAACTATTTTTTGTGCTTTAAGTTCTACACATGCAAATACAACTGAAGAAAAATAAAGCAAAAAACATTTATATCAGAAATAACTTTTTTTTTTTTTTTTTTTTTCATTTTGTGTCTGAAATACATTAAATTCTCTTTATTACACAGTCAAATCTGCATGTTGTGCAACATTCTAAGGGAAGAATTTTAAGCAAATGTCTGAAAGTGTACACCTTCTAAAATCTAAGTATATTAGGACAAATTCATCTTTACTAAAACTTTATTGACATCTGTGTCTGATGAGATTCTGAAAGCTACATACCACTGTCTAAATATTAAATCTGAAACCAAACTGTTTATGAATTGTAACTTTGAAGGGAACAACATAGAGTTTTGAGTGTCATCAAACCTCCCCACAAGCATAGATATGTCTAAATGATATTACCCATGGCAAATTCAAATATTAAGAGAACTAACATATTTCTTAGGGAACTCTGGGTATAAAGGTAAAAACCATAGACTATGTTCTTTCACAAGAACTTTTTTTTTTTCTAAACTAATGATATTTTTGGGGGACTTGACTACTGGATGACTTAGGTTCTCAGTGCCTTTCAGAAATTATTATAGGCCAGGAAATAGAACTATGGGCTGTTAAAGTTCTATAAAGTCCATGAGATGTCAAAACTGTTTTTAAAAAATCAAATTTTTGGCCATGTGTCTGACATACCCTAGCTGCCCAGCACATGTGGAACAAGTACACTGAATCATGCACAGTCACTGTGGCTCCAGCACAAACCTGTGTCATGCCAATGTATGCCACAAAGACAACAGGAAAGACTCACCACAGTTACAGACAGCTGACATTGGAATAATCATAGAAACCAAATGCAAAGCTGCATTATTTCATTCTGGAAAAAGTTCTATGCTGTTTCTCAAAGAAAAGCAAGTAAAGTGTTTAGGGTAGGATGTGTTGTGCCACAACTTACACTAACTTGAAAAAAACTCCCCGGAAGCCAGTGGAGCAATTCCTGAGCCCCCCAGAGCTTCTCCACAAGGACCCTTCTCCCTCATAATGTCACAGGCCCCTGGGGCAGACATCACCACCTTCACCCATCTGCCTCGACAGTCATCTGTTCTTTCCTGCTAAGCTAAACACTCAAGCTGTGGCTGAAGATAAGCAAGAGCAAGAAAGCAGCTAGCTGAGCCTGAGGACCAGTTCAGCAGTACAGTAGGAAGACTGGCCTCTATCACATGGATGGCAGAGGGGACAGAAGAGGAGACAGCTTTGGCACGTGCAACTGAGGAGCCAAGCTACATGCAAAAATCTTTACAGACTTCTGACAGAAAATACTGAGATTTATCAGCCTTTTACTTTATAACACTGAGGTATAACTCTTTTTAAACTTTTGAATCTCGAGTTTATGAGGGCAGAAGCTAATTTTTTGTATTAATCACTACTATTATTGTATACTTTATTTTTTGTGGATATCCATATGTTGACTAAGTTTTTTGCAACCTGCTGTTTCAGCCACACTTCGTTTACTCTTCACATTTCTTTAATCACACTTATGATGATGGTCTATGGTATACTATGTTTATTAAAGATATGACAACTAGCATAACAGCTTTGAACTGGGTAGGCAGAAAAACAGTAAATGCTTCAATTTCAAAACCACTGTAAAGGCAATGCATGTACAGGTTAATCACTAGACTGCTTGACGATCTTAATGCCTCATGGTAAGGCCAACATACAGCAACTAACAGCTAAAGAAATGGAAAGTTCCATTTCTTCAGTTAGATCTTAAAAAATGTTTGAGATAGAGTTTTCTTGAGATTTAAAATCAAAATTCAGTTATATACAACTAATGCTTGTTTACATTAAGTTAGTTCAAGCATCTTGTCCTGAAAATAACTTTCAAAACTGCATTACTTAGAGGAGTTATATGAGTAAGATGTATGCAGAATGACAGAGACATTAATGGTAGTAGATTTTACGTTCCCCTAGAATCACTAGGAGAATGAATGTTACATTTTTATCACAGATAGGCAGCAGAAGTATTTCTCCTTGCATTTGGTTTTAATTCTGCATCTCTCACATGTTCGTAAACACTTAAATAGCTAATGTTTGCAATGACGTGTTGGTAAGGTGACGTAAGAGACAGACTAATGGACAGTACCTGCAGGGGTGAAGGTGAAGGACTGAACTGCAAAACAAGAAAGCAAACACATTGTGAGTTACACACCCTGATAATAAGCACTAATTGCAGGGCACGAGTTTCCTCTGGAATTTACTCTGTTGTGGTTGAATATCATAAGCAGGACATAACAGTGGAGCTTAAAGCACTAACCAGCCAGCAGCCAATGAATAATGATGGTTGGAAAAGTGAACAGTGAATTTTGACAGTCACATTTGAAGACTTTCCGTGTGGACATGCTGTTCTCCAAACTGTAAACATTAGGATGAGTTTTGAAGCATGATCTGTTATAAACTTTCCTTGCTGAAAGCATACACTATTTCATAATTCTGATGATGGGAATTCTGTGTTATAATGCAATGTTCATATCACACTTAGATGCAGCAAACATCATGAGAAGGAATGAATTGCAGGAGACACACTGTTTATAATGAGTATTATAATTATTTACAGCTATGAGTATTATAATTATTTAGAGCTATGCATTTTAAGGTATAAAAGACTGCTCTCAATCTCCCTCCCCACAACATGCCAACTCACATACAGGGCTAATAATTCTGCTTTAAAAAAAAAGAGTAATCTTAGCTTGTGTCCAAAATTTATGTATAGGACTGTTTCCTAAGACGAATAACAGTACAGCTGTCTCTTAATACAAAAAGTCTTGGGATCTAGACTGATATTTCATATAAACACATGTACAGGTGTGTGTGATATATACTAGTTTCTCAGTTAACACCATCCCAACTCTCAGAGAGTAAAAGTCATTGCTGTTAAAGGAAAGAAAAAACCACCTTGGCAAAAAGCATAACCTATGAACAATACAAGTCACATGGTGACTCAAGGTGAGGTTCCACAGAAACTGAGTCAGTCCAAGAGTCACAGAATGGGTCTCTCATCCCTCTGCTTCCACTGCTTGTCTAATTTCTTCTTGGACTGCCTTGCTTCACTGAGCCAGTGGAAAATTAATACAGCAGGAAGGATTGAAAACCAACATAGAATAGTTTCCTTCTGGTTGATGGCTAACACCAAGGTGAGGAGGCATAGGACTGCCTGGCTGTGAGCAGGGAATGTTGGGTTTTGGCAAGTTGTTAGAGATGCTCAGCTGCTTAGGGAACTGTGTCCTCAGGTTCACATGCGGTAACTTGTAAATAGAAGAGTACTAGTGTAACTTTAGTGTGATATAATGTCAACATTAAATATGTTGTGTCCTCAACTGTGCAAATTTTACTCAGAAAGGAAATGTTTTCTCCTTTTAGATGTTAACAAGCACTACAAGAGAATTAACACCAATATTTGAAGAACAGCTTTTTTTTTGTTATAAATTAGGCTTCAGTGACCCACTTTATAGTAATTCACCTGACTTCCTAAAAACCCACAACAATCCTGAAGCACAGAACAATACACAAAACAAACAGGTTGGGGGATGAAGCAAAAACTTTCATTTGGCAGTTGTATTTATATTTCCAAATGTAATTTTCAAAACCTAATTTGTAACTGGAGCAACACATTTGGTGCAAGAGGGATCACACTGTGAGGGCATTCCAAGGTGTTCTACCTTCAAGACAAAACTTTTTATGGCTTCTGCCATAGGTAACTTTTGACAACACTTCTCTGTCTAATACATCACTCTCTTCTCCAGCTATAGGTATGGAGTTACTGATTAAGTCCCTCCATTCACTTCCCAGGCACATGGCTTCAAAAACATGGAAATGCATAGGAATGAAGAAGGAGAAGACCAAATTTTTCCTGTAAGGGTCTAGTCTAATTCATATTTGAGCACATAAATGGAGCTGGACTGCTAACAGAGTGCCTTCTGAGCAAGGAGCAAGAGGTACAGTTAATCCTCTGTACTTTTTTTTATGCTACATGTACTGAAGATGTAAAAAAAAAAGACTGTCTTATGATAATGATGAAATGTGGTACCAAGCAATGCATTTAAAGCTTCTCATACACCAGCATTTTCACAGCATACATTTAAAACAAGCATACAAAATTCACCCAGACCACCTTTGCTCTAAGTTCAACATGTTTTTTAAGGAGGTTTAACAGCACCTCTTCACTTCATGATAGAACCTGATGAGATAGTAATAAATAGTTACTGTTCTTACCAGCATAATTGCTGAGCCCCTTCCTCTTCTTTCTGCGCCAGTACAACCAGATGCTGAAACCCATCAGAATTACCCAACATGCACCACCGATGCCAGCTATAAAGGCAGGCTGTTTGACAACATCAGTGATTTGCTCAGTTATGCTGTTGTTATTTTCAGTGATGACAACTTCGTTACGACCTCCTGCACAAAAGAAAATTGTCAGAACATTGTTATTATGTATTCTGTAATACAAACAGGAACCAAGTACTGCAAATGAAAATTAAAAAATAAAATCAGTAATGCACCTCAAAAGAATTATCCACACTAGGAGAGCATTAATGAGTACAAACGCACACCTGAAAACCAATGTTTCTAGTAAGCAAATCCATAATTCTCTGCGATGCTGCAAACATGTATTTGAAAAGATAGCTCTATAGCACTCTCCCAAGTAATCTAACAGATGACAGTCCAGAGCCTTTTTTTTTTAACAATATGTATGTTTGTTGGTCTGTTTTTACATAATTATAGACAGAATGCAATGACAACAAAATGGATCACAGGAAACCAATAAAAAAAATATAATAAAGTGACCATTAAATAGCTTTTTCCAAATGAGAAATCCAAACACAAAATATGCTACAACACAAAAAGATAGTTCCTTCTCTCATTGTTGCCAGCATGCCAAAAATACTTAACTCATTCATTTTTGCTGCATGCTAGTTTCCAAATGTAAAATAAAAAATAAAATAGATATATTTTCAACTGGGCCAAAGATACATTTTTTGGTAATTATTTCATGGAGAAAACAAACTATACAAATCCTAAGTGCACCAGCTTTGACACAAAGCAGAAAATCACATAGTTAACTGTAAGTAAGCTCTAAAGAATCCCATCGCCACTTGCTAATTTTTTCACCTAGAATAGGCATGAACAATTCTTAACATCAACCTGTAAGAAATAATTATGACATGGAATACCAATTTAAGTGAGATGCATCAAATATTCTATATCAGATCTTAAATTGTGTTTATTACATTAGAAAACTGTAAATTTCAGTAGATACTCCCACTGGCTTTTTTCCTCTATCTAAAAGGGAACTTTTCTAAAAGAAAAGCTTGGTGTCTGGCTTGAAAACAAATGCTCATGGAAAATGTCAATGGAAATTCAGGAAATGCTAAAGCATGTAGTTCTAGGGACAGCAGTTTTCTACTTCAAAACTTCCCGTGTCAAAAATGGTTAGTTTTAAAATTAGAAAATGTGGAACATATTTTCCACCAAAAAAAAAGAATATTGATTATATGTATATTTGATATAAGATGCCCACATCTGGAGTTTTGAAACTGGTGAAAGAATTACCCATCATTTCCAGTAAAAGCATTTATATAGCTCAATCCTTGAAATGTTTATACAGTATTATCTGATGCCTGCATGTATGCTGAAAGAGCTGCAATAGTAGCTACTCTACTGAGACAAAAAAGATGCAAATACTATGATTCTCAATTATGAAAGACTATTGCGCAAACGTCAAGGTAGTAGAATATGTCAATAAAACACTGGTCATTCAGAGGAAATTCTTAAAATATTGTAGCATTATGCCTCGCTCTGAAAACATATGTATTCCTCTTCTATAATTCAGCAGTGGTTAAATTTACCTCTCACTTCTTGCAACAGAACAGTCCCTCTGTCAGCACACTGGCTTCAGCCTAAAGCAAACAAACAAGGTCGCTGGCTAAAGCAGATGCGAGAAGTCTGACACTTGCAGTTTTATTTCCATCGACACCTCTTTGCAGGAGACCCAGAGCTGACACCAGCCACGCTGGGACTGAGGATCACTCCCAGAGGGCCCATTGGCCCCAACCTGCCCCCCTGCCTGTGGAGCAGCTCTGCCCCAGCGCTGCCCCCACCAAGATGCAGCCCCAAGTTGTGTTCAGAGCCGGGCTGAGTTACTCAGGAAGAAATGCGATGCACTGCATTATATTGCTATCACACTGTTAATGATCTCGGTGATTTTATTAAGCTTTCTCTCTTTCAACACCATGTCAATATTTAGTAACGATGACCATCTACTTTTGCAAACAGACTGCCGAAATTGTGCTAGATCTTGGCTTGCTGTCAGTAGTTCTGTGCAAGAAACAAAATAGGCTTCCCGCAAACAAAACAGGTCCCACAGAAGGATGCTGACAGAGTACACCGGCTAATGTATATCAAGGCAGTACACCAGTACTGGCTGGTATCATGTACCAGTCTATACTGGCCATGCTGGTAAGCTTTACAAGACTCGGGGCCTGGTAGCTGCAGCTGTCCTTTCCCATACTTTCCTATTTTGCCAAAGGCCTGATGGTTTCCTGTCCTGCTGCAGTAAAGTGAGAATAAAACTCAGTGAGCACCTGTGACAGGGAAAAGAAGGGAAGCAGCAGTAGCTCCTTTATGGGATTTTCCCCTTTTTTCTGCCCATGGAGCCAATCCACAGGTGCACCCCAGTCCTGAAAGAGGAAGTGCTGAGAGTAAAACTAATAGAAAGAGGCACTCTACAGCATGCTCTTCCAGGCACACAATTGATTTTGCAGTAGAAATCAGCATGGGAGTTGATTGTTGCTCTAATTGCCATTAACTTTTAGTTAATTTCTGGGACTTCTGGAGAAGAGGTAAAAAGCAGCGGGACAGTGAGGGAACAGGTAATGTCAGGGCTGCTTAAGAGGCAGCCATGCTGCCATGGAGAAGAGTGGGCAAGGACACGCTTCAGAGACATGGGCTTTGGGTGTGGACACTTCCGGAGTCAAGAAAAGAACAACTCTGCTCCCTGCTAAAGCCTCCAAAAGGCCTGAAGATCAGCTTTTCTTTTCTAAGTCAGAAACCAGTCTTTTGAGAATGAAGGATATGAGAGCAAACTGCAGAGAGCCTGGGGAGAGTTTTCAGTGGACTTCACGCTCTCCCTTTCTTCTAGGGGAAGGTGCAATCTGTCTCCAAATTGCCTTCTAAAGTTTGCAGTCTGGCTGTTTGTTCTTACCCTTTGGTGCCTAGCAATTACAACTGCAAAAGTAATCATTCATTTAAATGTCAAAATAACATATGCTCCGTGAATCTGATGACTGAAAAATAAATGGATACAGATGAATGTTATCCACTGGTGTTTGATAAAAATATAATTGTTGGGGTTTGGGGAAACAAACGGCATTAATTTTGCATTTATATAATATGTAAGCAGAAGTAATAAATATGTCATCCAAGGTACCAGTGTATTATTCCATATACTGCAGGTGTTTCTGTAACAATGCTGTCAGTTCAACTAATTAGAACATAGACAAGGGAAGTGTGTGACCTGTAACGCTCCATTGTTCCTGAAGACAAAAACATAATGAAATATAATGTCTTCCTCCCATTGGAGAGTAATGAAGAACAAAACTAATTTGTCGGACCAAAAATTAATTAGACACATCAGATTCGATTGTACCTATTACTGTGAAAGTTTGCAGCTGTTCCTCATATTATTATGCCAATGATGGAATGTAAGAGTGAACAGGCCAACTGATGAAGAGAAATAATAGCTATCCCATTAATCAACATTGATGTTATCTCCAATTTTATTTCTGGTTTTCCAAGTGAAATTTTTTAGCATAGCAATAGTGATCGTAAAAATTTTTTCTTGATTTTCTTGACGTCTTCCATAAAATTTTTCAATGTCCTGCTTGAAGTATGGGCACAGGATTTGTGTAATACTGACACGACTTCTAACTAAAGAAATAATATACTTTCTACTGTTCCATATTCTCCTGGTTTTAATTTCTGGATTGTCATGGGTCTGTTATCTAGAATTGGTCTGGGAAATCAGGAGTTGATTATCCACCATGAAAAATCAGTTATTTTTAGAAAAAACCTTCTTCTTAGAAGAAATAGCCTATATTTAAGAATAACATTCTCTTTCTCTTTATACAATGGACTCTATATTTCATGACAATGAAAGTCGTACTATTTAGCAACATGGCTGAACTCTCCTACATCACTGACCTACTCTCTCCATAATTCAGCATTTTTGCAGTTGTTCATTCTGTTTGCAAGCTGTTAAATAGTACAGTTAAACACCAGGCCGTATAGGTCTCCATTATAATACAGTCACTCAATAATGTTTTCCCATTTGTGATGATGTTTTGAGGTTTATTCATTAGTTCATTTTTAGTCTGTGTAATTTGTTTTTTAAATTTACCTAAAAAATTAACTTTATTATTTTATGTTCTTGACTCTTAGTCAAACATCAAGTGGTACCAACTCAAATTTTCCAGAAATGGTATCACTTAAACACTGTTACCTTTATCAAGAAAATTTATAGTCTGAGAAATAACTGCCAGCAATTTATAAGCAATAGAAAGATGGGACCTAAAGACAATGGAGATATAGACCATACAAGTAATAATCACATCCAGCTTTGGGCTCCCAAAAGGGAAAACAGAAATGAAAACAGAAACACAACCCTAACAAATGACTTTTCTTTCCTTTTCATGCAAATGACTACTAAATATGCAAAGATGCCACCAGACAGACTTTTTGAAGCAGACATTCTGGGATCATTTAAGGAACATATAAATACCACTAAGTTTAACAAAGCAAAGTTAAGTCTGTAAATGTGAAATAACTTTTTTCTTTCTTTTGTACTTTATTTGTTTCCAAACATCCCTTTCCTTCTTCCTGCAGCGATACAGATCTCTCCCCGTTTAACTCTTGATTATATGAGTCATTTTTTGTAAGGAAAGAGTCAGGATAGAGGGCTGTAGCCAGATACAGGGCTGAGAATTCTGGGAATCATCCAGCAAAGCACTTTGGTTCAAGTTTAACTCACAACACATTAAGTGGCACAAGGCTATGTATGTGTTTAAAATGCAACACACTTAAGTGTTTTGCTGGAACAAGCCCAGTGTGCTTAAAGCCTAGCTAGATGGACTCCCTCGTGAAATGCAAAAAAGACCACCTGCTCAAAGCGAATGCATTGACGGACTAGTTTCACAACATTAGTTATTTACACAGAGGTCCAAAGTTCAGGTCTATTAGGTGACAGGTTTCTTGTTTTTTCAAAAATCAATTTCTTGCTTTCAGTTCTAGAAAACTTTTTTCCCCCTCTTTCGTGTTTCCGTGGCTGCCTTTTTCTAAAACCAGTGCTACCTTCACCTCCACTCATATTTCCTTCTCCAGTGGCAATATATTCAAAGCTGATGTACCCCAATTTCTGTTTTGATGGACAGGGAGGGAACCTAAATATCATTAAACATTTAGGCAATGCTTAGGGGACAGCCTTTTCTGAAGGTCTACACATAACTGAGTAGTCCATGTTTGGGACATTGTGTTGACAACATTTTCCAGAAAGAAAATATTTAATAACAACAAAAGACCCATAAAAAAGCAAAAGGACACTTAAGAAATAACTAAATTAGATCATACAGATAAAAGCAAGAAAATTCATGTATTATGCACTCAAAAGAGGTGTTGATCTGCACAGCTCAATTCTGTTTTACTAAATATGGTTACTTCTCCTATTCTTACCAATCCTATATTGTTCCTGCCTTTATATTTTATATTTGAGAAGTATTTCAGAAGAAACAGAACCTGTGTTTCCCTCAGGTCACAAAATTAATTCATCATGGAAACCATTACTAAGAAACATTCATTTCAAAGGCAGGGATGAAAATACTACCTTTGCTCTCTATTTGGACTAGAGGCAACTTACTCTTTGACAGAGAAAGCTCATTTGCTTGGGCTACCTGAGAAACACTGACTTAAAATGTTCAGAAAACCAACTGTAAATAGTGCCTTAGGCACCAATGGTCCAAAGAAGGCAATGTTACAGTCATCTGAACAGGAGAAAAAGTGAGCTCAAGCTGTTAGTTCCATAAATCCATCAACCTGCAGAAGTGGTAAATTCATAAAAAAAAAAAATTAAATCAGTTTCACTAGATAATCTGCATTTTCTCATATGTCTCAGGAACATATTTCCCTCCACTGCCTGTGAGAACTCTCCACAAAGAGAAGACACAATGCCAGGAGGCAGCCGGATGTTAAAAGCTAACTAACTAGCTCTATTCAAATTGTGTTTTGCTCCATGGATTTTTATGCTTCCAGAAGTGATTTATGAAAGCATTTCTGAAAGTTGAAACAGGCAAAACAACACAACAAAACAAACAATCACTTACCGATTATTATGGGTTGTGGCTCACTTTTTACTCCCACACCTGCACTGGTGCTTGCAGCAACTTCCACGCGGTACTGAATACCTGGATATAGGCCACCTATTACTACAGACCGAATGGCTGCATCTACTGTTTTGTTGATATGAAATCGAGTCTCATTACCTAGGCACCAGATCTGAGACAAAAGTTGATGTGTTAAAAAATATTATATTCTTCATACTCAATACACAATTACGCATAGATATGACATATCAAGGTACTGAAGGATAAACACTTATTTTGGATTTCTTAACAATGTTGCTGTCCAGGAGTACTGGAGTTGGGATGACTTAGCTCAGCAAGCTATCCCAGATTAGCACAGGACCAAGCCAGCTGCAAAGACTGCTTGCAAATACCTCTTGGGACTATGGCTCTCCATGGAGTGCAATTCTGGGGTTACAGTTCTTAGAGGCACAGACCAGAATCATCCAAGTGAAAAAGAGGCATTATACATTAATTGAAATATTTTTTCAGTAATATGATTACTACCAAACATTTCCTAAAAAAAACCCATGTTTTTTTCATTGTTAATTTCCCACTGAATAGCAAAAGGACACAAAAAAAATACAAACACAGGAGGAAACACTTCTTAAAGTACTAAAGAAGAAACACTGTTCAAAGTCCTTTTCAACTTCCTTGCATTGCACAACAGGGATATGTGAAAATTGTGAAATGAGATAAACAGAAACCCACTTTTTACTGCTGCTTTCGTGATTACTTACATTCAGGAATCTAGATATCAGTTCCTGACTCAATTACCCTCTGATTAAACAGAAAAAACACCTTATAATCTAAATCGGCATTTTATGATGAGAACAGTCTGATTTCAGTGTTATGTCTCTCTCTTGCATTTTTCTATAGGCTTTTCCCAAGACCTTTTAGTAATTCTTCAGTTAATGTTATCTGCATATACTACTGTATTATTAAAGAAAGCATTTAATACCACTCAAGATAAACAATGCATAAAGATATCACATGTACACTACATAACTATAATAGCAGAGGAAAGTGCTATTGGTGGAACCACTATCAGCAACCAACTGATGCATCTAAGCAAGAGCAATGCTCTCTTTACTCTTATTTTCCTTATTTTTGATCCTGCTCAGTGTTTTATCACACCTTATCTTTTTTTTTCTGTGAAATACTGAAGAAGATTTGGAGGGCAAAAGAAACCCTTGTTCTCCTAAACTCAAGTAGATCTTATTTGCAGACCAGAAAGCATTATGGTGAGAAACTATTACATTCATTGTTTCACTCCTTGTCTGTGCTGGTCTTAGGTTACAGCAGCTATAAGATACCCCTAATTAAAGGCATTTAATTCATAAATTAGTTTATAGGCACTCTGATCCTTGAAATGCAGTTCAATTTGTTAGAAAATGTACTGTGAAACTTCAGCAGTCATTTTATACTCAAGAAAGTATTAGACCATTTGCACTATAATCACTGCAGCCAGCTCACTAACCAGGAGGCCATCTAATCTAACACTGAAGGGATGTATGAGGTAGTGACTCCAGTTGTTTTTATAAACTGCCTAGATGTCTGAGCACTCACCTGGAACATCGTTTTTATTAACCATCAGCCCTCTTTGTTTCCTATCTACATATTTTGTGGTTTAGGAGTGTGCTTTACTTATTTGCTTATAAGCCCTTAATGGTTAATATCGACTTATACTGGAATCAGTATCAAGATTAATTAAGACAAAAGATAATTATTAATTGATATGAAAATGAGATCAATAATATACTGGGATTAATAAATCTTGATATTGACCAAAAGCAAAACAAAAGAAGTGATATGCTAAACATAAATATTGTGAGTATTTACTGCATCCCTCCGACCAAAAGATAAACTGGAAGAGGTTGAACCATTAGCTGATTTAAAAGTCAAACACCTCCTCCCTTCTTGATGCTTTATTCCTTCAAGATACACCAGGAAAAAAACAAACAAACAAACAAAAAACCCACACACATCTTTTTGTGTGAAATAAGATGCATCCATCAGTTCCACGCTTTGTTGGGACTGTTAAGAAAACTGCCCTGCTCTATTTCAATTAAAAATTCCATACTAGGTATACAAACCAGCCACAGCAAACTTATTTAACAGGGTGTTCCTGTGACAATATTGAACCTTGCCTGATTATTTTCTCAATATACCTTCACCCTAAAAACACCCTACACTTTTTCCACATTGTGAAAATATACTTGTGCAAAAGTGAGCTTAGTGGGGAATTATAGACTATAATAAAATTTAAGATGATATATAAGGATCAACCATCATAGCATCAAAGGAGAAAATACAACCAATGCAGGCAACTCTCATATAGTAAACTCTGTTTATAGTAGTGGTGTTCAACCTGTTCCTTGGAGCAAACAACATAGCACTTTAAATTGTGAATCTTGACAGAGATAGTACTCTGATGAAGTCTTGTATTCTTCCAGAGCCACAGTCCTTGACTTTGACCTTGAAGTGTTAGGATTAGCATTTTTTTGCAGGGGAAAGACAAGGTATCTTTCCTGCCAGCTTTTCTGCCAGATTGAAGGCACTCTAAAACAGGGACTTCATTGCCTGTCTTGAGAGTGCAGAAGCCCTTAACAAAAAAACCCTTCTTCTCTTTCCACAGCAGGGAAAAGCAAGACAGAGAAGCACTGTAAACTAGCTGGCAATTGCAACTCTCTTTCAGATCTAGCTCATGGTATTTTTCCTTTTAATATAACAGTAGTACTGCTTAAAAAAAAATAAATCCCTAAGTCGTCAGTCCTCTTTCCCCATATAATAATATGGGCAGCTGTAACTGCTGTCAGAATCTAAATCCATAAACAGCATTATTCTGTAATTCAGCAGGCTGTTTCTGTAAACACACAACCCTCTCATTAGACATTGTTTCTACCTTATACTCCTGGATGACTCCATTTTGGTGGTCTGGAGGGGGAGGATCCCAGGAGATGCTGATGCTTGTGCTGTTGTGGTTCCCAACTGTCAGGACAGTAACAGACTGAGGAGGGGCACTTGGAGCTACACCAAGGAGAGGGAACAGACAGAAGCAAGACATTAATCCATTTGTCAGAGCATGAATTTTGCTGAAACAGTGTAAGAACAAGCAGACAGCGTACAAAGTTCACACTTCCTGCAGGGCTAGGTATGTACATTTTGTTAGGCACTGACAATTTTGAAAAATGCCTTTCTAAAGAGAAGCATACTGCTGAATGACAATGTGCAATTTGTGGCGATGGAGAATCAATACAAATCACTCTTCATTTATTTATATTTACCATTTCTTAAGTTTGCATTGGAATTATTCTCACGCTCACATTTGTTTTCCATAATACTCATTGATAGCTATGGATATATCAACTAAGTCATAATGTGAGGCTGCTTCACCTGTTCTGGAAAGTGCTTTGATTCTTCTTTCCTGACATGGTCTTATAAAAATGTGAGCTGCAGATGGTTTTCGGTTTCCTATTTACTCTCCAGGAAGACATTATCTTAATAGGTTTAAACATAAAACCTTGCAACTCCTAGGTGGAAAAGGGTTAAACTGTTCAGGGCTTTACATCAAATGCCAGTGAACAGGGGAAGTGCTAAATTAGGTCAGATATGTCCCCTTTTCCCTAGGCAAATTGTTTTCTCTTCAGCGCCCTGTTCAGTTCAACCATTCACAGCTGTTTGGCTGGTTACTGCATATCAAGGCCATCTCTACAAGACAATTGCTTGCCAGCCCTGCTACGTTGACTAGAAGTGTGAAGAAAAAAAAAAAAATAAAAAAAAATCATAGCTGTTAGTGATCAGAGCTATGCTGGCAAAGCTCCTCTCGCAGCTACACCAGCAGCAGGGTGCTTTTGTTGGCTCAGGACATGTTGGTTGGGAAGTGGCGCAGCAGCTTCGCTACGGAAAAGTCCCCTCTGTGAGCATCTGCTGCATCTCCACGCGGGGGCTCTCCCACCATAGCTATAGCTGCCACGGCAGAGGGCTGTGGCAGATGTCCCTCCTCAGCCACTTCAAACCTCTCGTACACCACCCCCACCCCCTCCCCCCGCCCTTCCCCGCTTCCATTAATTCTCGGGAAGGATGGAAACTCCACCGCAGTGGCAAGCTAAGTCACCAAAGTCGAGTGTATTATATTAAGGTATAGACCCTGGGGAAAAAAAAATATTGATAACAGCTGCACTGAACTGGTCCTAGGATCCATCTAGTCCATTTATGCTAGTCCATCTATCCAGTCTTGAACCAAACTAAGAGAAAGGGGCTAGGAAAGTGTGAACTAATAAAGCAAGTTCATAGTGATACCCCTCCAGGACGATTTTCCTGTTGCTTTGACAATTTCTGTTCTATGGTGATGTCTTTGTGTTTAATAGCTTCTTATTGAATTTTCTTCCACATATTTGTCATTGTCTTTAATGTGAACTTAAAATATTTAATACGAAATATGGAAGCTTATTTTGAAGACTTATCGTGTACCAGAACCTAAAATATTTTATCACTCCCCCCTGCCCCAATTTCATATCTAGAGAGCCCTCTGGTTTGGGGCATCTCACATTGTGTGTCATGGCTCCCTGACTCCAGTCCCTGGTCTAAAGTATTCCTATCCAGAGAGGACTCCATCACTGCTAAGATCTACAGCAAAAGGACTCTAGTCTTACCTTTAACAGATACTCCTGACTGCATGAACATCCTTGGTCCATGCTTCTTGGAAAAGCAAAGAGCCACTAGCATCTTCATATTAATGTCTGGCAGGTTTAACACAACTAAACACAGCCACAGATATCAGGAGTATTCAAGTCTCCTCAGTCATGTCAGATTTCCTTATTCCTCATGGTCTCTTTGAGACTGGTTAGGTTCCTACTTTGGATGCTCCTCAGCACTTGACTGGGCACAAGCTGAAGGAGCTGCTCTCAAATCCTTACCCTGATAACCCTGAAGAGTTGGAGTTGCCTGTTGCAGGAACAACACACCTCAAAATGAGGGTATCAGAGATGGACACAAGGGACTATACAAGATTACATCAGAAAAAAAATATTTTAGAGGAAAAATGACACATATATTGCTATCTTGTGAGGCTGCACCTTTTGAGAACTACATTTTCAGATGATGGTTCAGCTGCAAAGCAAACAGTGCTTGGTAGAGTCCTTTTGACCTTGAATGATGCAGAGACACAGTGTACTGAAGGGGAGAAATGGTGCTGTATTGTGGAAAATTTGACTCTTAGCCAGATCAAGTGAAGCACGGAAACGTGGCCTTGGGCTACTCCTTGCAATCGTGCAAAGCATAAATTTGGTGAAGTTAATAGTTGCATTGTGTATTTTATGGCAAGTGAAATAATTTGCCACACAGTAAAAAAATCAGCATTTTAAAAGTCCAAGTTATTCAATAACAGCAAGACCATGAATAAATGTATGCGTGCGATATTAATTAGAACAATATTTTACATGAAAATAATAATCATAATAATGGTAAAGCTTAACACTGTATAGCTAGTTTTTGTTTAAGTACAATGCAACAACTTGCTGTAATGTATTTACTTTCATCCTCAAACACAAAGGGCATTCAGAAATATAATTTCTTATATACACATACCTCTGGAAACAGAGAGAAGGAATAAATGCTGAAGAAATGTAAAATGAATACCATACTCATTTAAAGAAAAACATACTGTATTCATTTGTCTTTGCATTTAAACTCCATGAATATTCTAGTTAATATTCTACCAGTGTGAGTCAGGGGTTTTTTTGAGGCTATATGGTAAGTCTGAAACAAAATTAAAATTGCAGCTGATGAATGCAGCTGAAAGTATCGTTTTAAGAGCTGCACTAAGGAAAAAGGAATTGACAGACAGCATCTTATAAAAAAATAAAGAGACGTCCATTACCAACTGTCATATTTTTGTCATGACAAACACTATGCAAAACAAATATTACTCCACAAAGTTATTCCAAAAGAGATTTAAAACAGTGGATGTAAAATTGAAAAAAAAAAAAAAAAACCCCAAACCAAAACCCAAACCCTATCTTTAGAGCCTGTGTGAAAAAAACCCATGAAAATTATAAAATATTTTATTTAGTTCATTTTCTTATGTGTATACACATATATGTATATAACGGTTCTGCTTCTTCTCTCTGATTATATCACTCTGCAAGCTGGCACCATGATATAAATTAAGCCACTTGTCTGACACTGCTGGAGTTATTAAATAGACCACATTGAAAAATAACATTTTTAAAACCGTTTTCTCATTTCCCTTGCTGCTGGCTTGTGGAGAACACCTTGCCTGCTTCTTGACAGGTCAATTATTCCAGTGCTCAGCTTCTTCTTACAGATATGAAAGAACCCAAATCGCTGCTCATCTTTCCCAGACGCAGCCAAACAGAATTCCATTTGTTACCTTCACAAGGCCAAAGAGGCAGGAGATGGATGGATACTGAACTGTGACAAATGTCTGATCTAGAGGAATAGTCTAACTGCAGCAAAATTGATTTCTGGAGGTAGGCCTCAGAAGTAACACTGCATGTAAAATTCAATCCAGCAGAAAGCTGCCACTACCTTTTGGTCGCACTTTGCCTTTACCAGGGCTATTTGTTTTGATGTCGCAAAAACCTTCCAACGCATGTATCACTCTTCCAAATTATTTTCTAAAAATAGTGTAGCTGACATTTTTAAAAAGTCAAGTCTAAAAAAGCTCATTTTCAAAATGGAATCACAAGCAACACAGCAAGTGGGATACCTTTAAATAGACTGCCATCTTTCTTCATTGGATGAGAAGAAAACCACTGTCAATATTTAGTTGATGTTATTTTTGAAATATATGAACACCAACATAATTACAAAGATAATGTGAGGAATTAAAGGAAATATCTGTAGAACTGCATCCACTAAATGTCTTATTTTTCTCATGGAAGTACCTAACTTTATCACCCAAGCAAGAGGAGTAACTATTTACAGGGGCTGACACTTGTTTGGTGATAATACTACATGTTATAGGCTGATCTTTTTGAGAGAGATACTTGTAAACAGACTCCTTGAAGTTTATATTAATCTAGAAAGTAGATCCTAGGCTGTTAGTTATACATATCTGTAGGCAAGAAAAGTTTTTTAAGTCTTCAATACATGGAGAGTTATTCCACATGAACAATGTGGCTTTTAAAGTAGGAAATTACCTGACAAGCTCTGCTGGGAGCTGAGGTTTATAAAAGGAAATGTCATTCCTCAACTATTTTATAGAAATAGACAGGAGATACAAAATCTTCTCTCTTTTTTTCAGTAGTTCTTAATTTACCTTTAGCAAGAGACAGTTAGATGAACTAAATAAACAACAAAAATCAATTGAAATTGGAAAGAAAATCTGCTAGTGAGGGGACAAATTCCTACATTTTAAATCTAGAAAAGAAATTTCACTGGTAGAAAGCTCTTTTCTATTTTCTTTTTTTTTTTTTTTCTTAAGTTTTGTTCAGATGGCCATGAATGTATTCTTTACTGGCTGATTTTATATTCTGAATAAAGAAATGGGAACCATAAAGTCCCAAATTCTAGATCAGACTTGAACAATGCCTTCCTACATGCTCTCCTACATGTTTCAGAACACTGAATTTCCTCTTCTATAGAAACCAAGTTATCTTCATGATTACTTACTTGTTGGGCGATAACCGTAACAAATCAAAGAGAAGAGTGAGTAATAAGCAAGTCCATTCTAGAATTAAAAAGTACTTGGCAATCAGCACTAAATTAAACCTCAGGAGACTACTGTAAATGATTAAGATGCATCTTCAATAGAAAGGAAAGAGGGCACTCAAAACCCACTGAAACCATATGAGCATTTTGAAACTTCACTGCTCTTTCTTTCCCTTGCTTTGAAAGAATTCAATGAAACAGAGAGAAGATGAACCCTAATTGTTATGATCATTCTTCTACTTTTATGGGAGAGATTCTCCAGGCAAAGGTTGCATTAGAAAGGTAGAAAGATAGGTTTCTTGTACATTTGTAAGAGAAAAAGATAAAAATTACTTATATCTCACCTCACTCCCTTTTCAATAAAAAAACAGCCCTGGAGTGCATGAGCTTTAGCAAAACTATATCCCATGCTACATGCTATAGATATAAATGCCTGTTCATTTCAGTAGTGTAAACTCTTTCCTATGTCTGCATCCTCCATGTTTTACAGAAGCATGAAAAAGGTATTTAAGGAAATTCTCCAAAGGACTAAATAGGGCAGTTTTATGAACAGTGTGCTAACAGAAACAATAAAGTGGCATACCCTTGAGACTGGAGTTCCTTCAGACTAGTTAGAAATCTGTCCTTCACTGGTCCCCATTTCCCAACCAAACTGTTCATCTACATTAGTACCCATTCAGAAAGATGTGATTAATGTCAAACACTCCTGTTAAAGGTTTCATTTATTAGTTTTATTTTCAAAGTGCAGACCAAAGTATTTTATTGCAGCAACACCAGTTATAAAAGATTGGCTGCAGTGCACACTTTTTGAAGACCCAAAGCCACCTGTACATTTGAAGGACAAGTCAGAAGAATCTAGGACTGGCCCAACGCTTTCACATGGAATACTTACAGCACAAAACTGAATGTTATATTGAATTCTCATGCCAACCCGATATCTAACAAATGGAAATCATGTGGAAGATACAGAGCTGAACATACACATACACACAATAACCAGAACAGTCACTCTTGATTTCACCTTCAGTGTTGGATACAAAATGTTGGGTATGGATTTGTTGCTTTTCTGACCATTTTACTAACCTTCCTCTGTGGTACGAGCAGACTTTGATTCACTGTCCATTCCTTGGAATTCATTGAAATAAGGGCGAACCTTAATTTCATAAGTGACCCCCTTTTTTAAGTTGACGAGAACAGCACTGCGCTCAGTTGGGACTTTGACCTCCAAATTCTGCCATGCACCCGGAGAAGGTAGGCCAGACGTTTGCCGATACATTACACGGTAGCCCTGAATAAACTGGGATTGCCGGTCAACCTAGAAATGTCATTAAATAATCCATCAATAAACACATTAAAGTAACAAAACAGTATAAAAAGAAAAAACAACATTTCCCTAGAAAACTTCTGTCCTCGTGAAAAAGAGAAAATTAACAGTTGTTCAAGATGCTTAATTTAAAAATCAAAATGCCTTCCTGTAAGTTACTGTTGTCTATAAAGCACATTTTTCTCACGTTACTTATTACAGAACATTTATTTCTATTTTACTTTCTCCAGATCTATATATCATGACAAATACCACCTTAAATCATAAAACAAGGCCCCACCCATGCAACAAATCATGAAAAGAGAACTTTGGCATAATGCTTACTTCACCTAAATTTATTAAGCACATCTTGGCTACTGATGTGCTGAAATATCAAAAGAACAGAAAAACAAGTTCTTTTCAGAAAAGGACAAGTCTTTGAAGATACCCTACATGCTTTCAGTTAGTCCATTACTTGGCTCACAGCTCATCTTTTCATGAGATGCTCAGGAAACTAAAATAAACATAAGACAGATGCAGAGAAAACTTCCAAGGACGTGTTTTGTTTCTGCATTCACAGTTTAAGCAGTCTTTTTGCTTCCTGGGGTTGTGATGCTCTCAGGCCATCAGATGGAGACGGAATGTTGGGTTTGGTTTATATTTTATATGTTGTTAGGCATGCACAATTCAAGATCGGAACATACATAAAAGTTTAACAATTGTAACCTATCATAGACACAAATAGGAATTTTTTTTTAAGGAAAAACTTGAAATGTGTTTTATCTTGGGAGAGGTTGCATGCATTTTTTCTCTTGGGAAAAAAAAAAAGGCACAAACCGATAATGTGAGCTATTATGATGCTTGCATGGATTGTGCCTGGAAAAAGTCAAAACAATTTGATGGATAAAACCACACCAAACCCAGCTGCTTCTGTAGCCATCAAATAAACAGCCAAGGAACGTGCAGCACAAATAACAAGACTATACAACTAGCTGCTTAGTAAATCTCTGGGTTATAACTAAGATTCAACAAGTAGGATTTCTTTTCTGTTCTTGACATTTTGCAAGTTCAAAGATATTTCAGAATTAGAGATATATTTGTTTGACTTCTCCTAAGAATAAATGAATTTAAGGCTGAAAACACAAACCAGGGTCTATTACGCTTCTCTTATAATCTTGTTATAGTTTATTGAGGCATTCAGAGGGGACACAGATTCTTAGACATTAAAAAGCAGGGCAAGCAAGAAGAAAGCTTTATTTATGAGAGCAAAGCAGAAATGTCTTTCATCAAAACTGTCACTGTTAAAAACCTTGCAACATATGTTACAACAACATTAAGCTTGCATTTTATAAACTTCTCTACATTCACTTTAAGTGAATTTATGCACTGAAAGAGGGATATAACTCACAATAATAGCTTGTTAATACCGAAAGAATCAAGCTGTGTTTTTAAGAAGAACATTAAGCAGCTGTTTCCAGATGAAGGGAGTCTGTAAATCAGAGTAAATTGTTTTTATCCATGTTTGACTTTGATTAACTAAATGTTTTACGGACATAAAGACTTTAAGAACCTCATGTTTACTACAAAATTCAGCAAGAATAACACTTCCATGCACTTTGTAACACAGATTCTCAACGTAAATTATAATATAAGGCTATGATGTTTAATAATCAAATACTGAGTTTGATTCCTGCCTCACTTCTGAGTTAGAAGCTATGCTGAAAGACGGCAAAACTTTCTTAGAACTTTTCATTTTGCCTTTATTGTGCTTTTAAGCTCTACTGACTGCTGCCTAGTGGAGAACATCTGAAAATTTGGAATTGACTACACTTAACAGTAACGGTGTTACAAAACGGTATGGAAACTGTTTTGTATGGCATGGTACAAGCACAAATGCATCCACCAACGCACTAAGAACTGAACCCCTACAGTATACCTATATTATATTAATTTTGAGTCCACCACACTTTTTCTCTACTTACATATAAGTAGTATATAAATTATTCATACACCACTTTTCCTCCTAGACTTCTAAGTTCCTAACCTAAAAGACTAAACAATACGAGGAATATGAAAACAAAACGCAGTAATACAACAAGGCTGTCATGTATTTGGGTGCTATAAACTAGCTTGATTTGGGGCTCACGCAAGTTTCACAGAGCTTTCAATTAGAAGTTTGAGTGATCTGCCCAAATCTCAGATCATTGACAGTGATTCCACTGGTTCAGGGTCTGGGAGGGTACTTATGAAAGAAAATACTATGCATTTTTAATGTTTTTTATAAACATCCAGTTGCATTCAGTATCAAGATGAAGATACAAAGCTATCTCTCACGCCCACTTAAAGCTAGCAGGAATGAACAGAGCCTCTCATATAGTCAAAAATGTTGGGAAACAGCTGAGAGGCCACTTCACTTACTAAGGTGGATTTTTTGTGTTTTGTTTGGAGTTTTCTGATTAGCAAAAAATTTGTCTTGGATAATTACATGGATTAACCAGAGATATTTGTGAGGTTGTTAATGTATACATGCACACACAGGCACATGTGTACATATCTATATGTACATGCACACACAGACTTATATATAATACAAAACCTGTGAATTCATTGTCTCCTCCATTTGTTATGTGCTAATTACATGTCACACCATCAGCAGGCCACTAAAAGCATGCATAGCATTAAAGAGCTGTATTCAGCTGTGGTAAGCATCAAACAACTCTATAGGTATGGCATACATTCACACATAGGCAGAGTTGCAGAAACGTGCACCATGATTTAATGAAATAATGTAATAATTTCTAGGTAGTCTCCTTTCTCTCTCTTTTTTTTTTTTTTTTTTTTTTTTTTTTTTTTCCTGAGTACAAAGTACTTAGCATAATTACAGAGATTGCAGGAACTCTCTGTGCAGAATACTGGGATCAGAGAATATTTCTAGTCTTCCTGAGACACTCTTTACTACTCTTGAATTTGTACAAGCAGCAGTGACATCCACTCAAAAGATCTGCAACGGTTGCTGATCTAAAGATACCCTTTCTCCCACAAAAGACAGATGGCAGAAAATGCAGATTCTCCTTTAAAAGACAGAAAAGAGCAATTACTGGGTAGGTTCTGCTCAGCACTGACCTAGTGCTTTAAGGCTACCTACAAGCATAATTGGTCCTGCATGCTCCTTCTCACCCTCATTTATGATGAATATGTAGTGCAGGAGGTATCTACAAAACTTTCAACAGCTCTCCATTTCTGCAGAACGGAAAACTTGTTTTCCCTGCATGTTCAAATCTGCATATATTGCAGATGAACATGAGACAGGTTGAATGACTATTAGATCATATAGTTAGGCTATTATGTTGTTAAAAAGACGGCAAGAAACTCACAATGCAGTTTATGCTGCAAATATAAACTCCTTTCAGGCAAACCTGCTAATCTGTGCGCTAAAACACATTTTACAATATGCTCTGTAGTATGCAAATTTCTAACCCAAAATATCCAAAGAAATACTCTGCTCCCACATCAATACCCACAGCAGTTCTCCATCTGGGCAGAATACCTTGCACCTACTGAACTCACTAGTACAGACTCACAGTAATCTCTGGAAATTCAAACAGCCCTAGCATTTATCTGTCTTACAGGAACAAGACAAAAGATGGCGATACACCAGAAGACTATCTAAAGGACATGACTCTTGAAGCTTCCAGTGAAGTACATTCCTTTAAAATCAGTGTCAAATTAAAAGACAGAGGTAAATAAATTATCCTTCTGGTGGGTAGCCTCCTAGAAGGCAGTCAGAATTTCAAAGCAACTGTTCTTTTGCCATACTGAAGAACTGGCTTTTATTCCTGCTTGTGCCACAGGGCTCCTTTGTAAATCTAGAAAACTTTACATCTGGCCACTAATGAAACTCAGTTTAACGCCCAGTGAGGCTGTAAGTGCTGAACTATAGTAGAGGTCAGCTAAAAAAGTGCTTGGAGTACACCATATGCTGTTGCAATGCAAAATGTTTTGATAAAAGTAAAAATAAATCAGGCCCAAGCTTTAATATTAGCCATTTGATAACCGTGGCCGTATCTGATTCCGTAAGTCTCATCACCAATAAATATCTCTGTACCTCACCTCTGTATGTGTAAAGTCAGGATAATGACACATTTTATCATTGTGATGTTAAAATTCAGTATTTTTTGTGAAGCACCCAAATGTTACGGTTCAGAGGATGACAGATAAGCGAGCATGTGAAACAAACTAATAATTTTTTATTCAATGCAAGGTTTCAATGGCATGAATTTAATAAGACCTGGCACCACACAGTGAATAAAGATAAAAAGAAATGTTGAATAGCTCCATGGAGAAGAGATCCTGTATGTGACCAGATAATTACAGCTACACTTTAATACTTATGCACAAGAGGAATACGTTTAAGTGACAATGAAAACAACTTCTGACGTTCTACTTCCCTTTTTTTTTTTTTTTTTTTCAAACTGACTTTATAGGCCTGTCCTTCTTTTAAAATGTATGTTTATATTTTAAAATTGCACCATTGTAGAAGTGAGCTATTTCTGAAATTTTAAACTCAATTTTGGAAAAAAAAAAAAAAAAGAGTAAGCAAAACTAAAACTATCTCAGAAAGAAAGGAGAATTGCTGTTAATTTGCTGGGAGTCAGAAAGTCAGTAATCAAGGACATTCCTTGGCATTTACTCTTTGAACTGCATAAAGTCAACACAGACTTAAGACTCTCATGGCACTTCTGTCCTTTTGTATGACAGCAACACTGTCTAACCATTTTATATTAATAGTGTGGACTTTTACTGTCTGGATAGAGTGGCTTTTTTCCTAGAGACTATGGTTAATTAAGTGGTTTTGTTCTGTTTGATGCAAAGTTTCTAATTAGCTGTTCCAGAGATCTTTTTTTTTTTGTGTCTTCCTTCCCTTGGGCAATTCTGAAACATCTCTACAGAGGCCTGTATGCTTGTCAGGTGGCACAAGGTCACTGATTTGAGGAATCTTCCCAATAAGCTGATATCCATAACATCCCTAACAATTCACCTTTACCTCACTATGTTTTCTTCACTGATTACTTTTTCAGAGGGGGCACTAAGAGACTCTTTTAGATAGATGGAGAGAAAGAGATGTATACACACACATACACACACATACACACCCATGCATATATATATATATATATATATATATACACACATACCCCCATCCATAAATACATACATATATATTTCATTATTATATAATGACATTGGTTACATTGTGTAAAACCGAATTCTGTTTATATTGGGGGTTCCTTTTATAGTATATGCTAAAGCAAGGGCAAGCCTATGAAACTATTTCTGGCAGCAGTCACAACCAAGAAAAGACTTGAAAGAGCATCACACAGGTGCTAACTTCCAGAGTTTCTAAACTACATACCCATCTTCTTGGGCAAATGTCTGCTTGGGAAAAAGGGTTTGCTACAAAGGTTAGTCAGCCTGTCCTGCAGTAATGTAGTTGAAACAGAGAGCATTTTTAGAAAGGCAAGCTGCATGTTTGCATCATCAATGGCAAAAGGCAATGACACATTTTCTAAATAATCTTCTAAACCAGACAAATTTGTGGGTTTCTGTATTTATTCTAATCTGTCTCCTGACCACTGAAATCTGTCAGAACAAGAATGGTGCATATGGCCCTCTAAATACACCCGGGTTGTGGAAAAACCAAGAGTAATCCTTATAATACAAAATCTATCACTGCACTTCTTATCTCCTGTTGTATAATCCCCTGTACACATTAACCTCTTAGCAATATTACATGTAGAAGAAAAACCCTGAGTACTGTGAATATCCCTTTAGCAGAATTAATCCTATATAATACAACTGTTTTAGTGATGTGCAGAGCAGTACTATTTCCACCCATGACATTCCTTCCTCTGAGGCAGATGCCCCAAGAGTAAAGCACTCTTTTCTGGTGCACAGTGCCCTGGAAACTCTCTCCTTCTACAGTTACAAATCCTTTCCTTCAAGCCTCAGGAAGGGAAGCATAGCATTTTGAAAGCAAAACACTCCATCAGAAATTCTACCCAGTAGTTTGACCCCTCAAATAGACACGTTGTTAAGTACTGCCAAAAAAGATTCTGGTCTTCTATAATGAAAGGATATCCACTGGTTGTGGGTAAGGCTTATGCTAGAAAACCAGATGCTACAGAGTGGATCAGGCATCAGCACCATGTGCTTCTGACTTCACTCCAAGTGCCCTGTAATAAAGCTATTTTTGTACTTTAGGGTCACCAAATAATAGGGTATTGTCAGGGGTCCCTGTGCCTTGAAGTGGAAAGTGCTTTTTTATACAACAATTTCATGTTGATACTTAGCTTTGATTATTTTTTGGCATGCACAGTAATGAGTCCACAGATCAATTATCCTTTAGATTATGGTGTTAAGCATATTAATTTTTATAATATTTTTCTAGTCAGACAGCTAGCTCAGTTTGAGCTGAACACTGAAGACTTTGAACCTGCCTGACTTGAAAGAGAAAATAAAAAGATCATTTCATTACCGCATATATACGCCTGTATAATGTTAGTTTATCAGAGCACTCACATTGGGGTCAGGACTGGATTTTTTCAGGGTAGTAAAACACTGATGTGATAAATAGGCAAAATTAAAGTACTGTTAAGGTAATAATAACAGAACCCTTACTGTCCAGGTGACTTGAACCGTCGTGGGTGTCAGCACAACAGGATTATGCAGTCGTACAATGACGTCTCCCAGTTCTTTCTGGACTTGCCTGTGATCCACACCTTGTGCTGGTGGGCTGATATCTGCCAGGCCAGGCACACACATGAAAGCATTATTTTAACAGGAAAACTTATATGGCATCAATAAGAATTACTGAATAGCTTAATGACCTGATTAAAACACCCTTTATAGTAATGCTGAGGTCTAAATATGAACTCCAAAGCATATCAAGTAATGCAAACAAACCATTCACCTTTAGCTGCTCAGAAAATCATGAAATATAAAGATGTTGAAATGAGTATTCAGACTCGATGGCAAAGTTTTCTCAGATCTGGTAAGTGATGAGAGAGATGCAGTATTCACTAGTTCCAAAATACTCAGACAATAATAATGTTGCCCAGATGTCTGGAACCAAATTGGTCAGTATAATTGAAGAAAATTAACAGATTTTTTTTATTTTCTTAGAGCATGCGTGACATTAAGTCATTATAAGTTTCCAAAATTTCACTAAGCTTCCCTTCCCCACATACCGTACACACAAGAGACTGAACACTAAAAATAGCATTTTCTTCTGCAAAGCAAAATTTCCCTTTACAGATACAGATAATGAAATCTAGTGCAAATATGAAAAAAGAAGTACTTTATGAAGCCAAACTGATTCTTATCTTATAAAAAGTCAACAAAAACAATCTACTACAAAAATTTTCTCTTCAAGATTATGTCAAAGATTTCTTCAAAGTGTGTGTGTAAATTATTTTTTCTAGTCAAAATCTGTAGGAATTTGATCATTTAATATACATCCATAGAAAACTGTGAATCCGTCTCAAGCACCACATGCAGCCCTAGTACCTACTCCTTAGGGACCACATTTGGGTTATGCCGTTGTGTGAAACTGAATGAAGCTGTATTGCCTTTGCTAAATAGGAACTGCAAATACAAAATAAGTGTCAGAAAATGGAGGAGATATGCAATGTGTCTCTTTAGTGATAGTTCCTGGAAATAATAATTTTCTGTTACATTACACCAAAAGGAAAATGTTGGGCTACAGCTATCACCTAGCTATTATATCACCATTGTACGCCTCTTCCCTCCAACTCAGACGGAAGTGAAGATACTTTCGAGGAGCCAGTAAAGTCTGGATCCCTTCAGTGGATCCTTCAAGGATCTTACAATGCCATTTTTAGTCAACAGTTACAGAAGCCCTTACTGTGTCAGTTGTCTATGTGAATTGAATAATGGCTGTGAGAAATAAACATACTGATTATTTCTGCTGGAATTTGCTTGTAAGTTTTCCAGAAGAGGGGATCTGGAACACAAGCACAGACTGTATTCAACTCTGCTTGGTCTTTCCATGGGATTCACTAGCCAAAGACACGTTCCCTCTTTTTGGATCAACATCATGTTTTTGTAAAGAGAATACATACATAAAAGGGTTTTTTTCCCCCTATGATGGTCTTAGATATGGGAGTATGCAGCATGTGATTCCTTTTTATCTCCTAAGTATTATTAAGAAGAAATAATAGTGCTCTTAAAAATAAAACATTTTAATATAACAACTGAGTTTGAATCATATGCCTTCAGATTTTGAAATAAAGTAGGTTTTGATCATCAATATTTCAGCTTCATGATTCTGGATTGTTATGGATTCTGAGCCACCAATAAACAATATTGCCACTGATGAAATGAAAATGGCTCCATGGATCAACAAAGGGAATATAATCCAAATATGGATGTCAGTGAAGGAGACTGTCTAGCAAATTATGCCTATTCAAAGTGACCAAGAAACAGAGAGATATAATAAATCTGTAAGACAGCAACTCATACTGGTTTACACGATGATAATTTATGCTGTTATCCACAAAAAGCTATGATCCTTGGTACAAAATACTTACAAATACCCACAGCTACATTTTATCTCAATTAAGAGGTTTCTAAAATTAAATTGGTTATGTATTTTCTCTAACCTTTCTTTTAACAGCTCCCAGTGAACTTTCTATTGCTAGTAATTTAAATTCCAGGGATAGGATTATATATAGGTTCTTTAAAGTGTTTTTTTAATATATGGTTTGGTCTGTTAATAATCCAAACAAGAAATCAACTCCTTTCTTAGAGTATTTACTGATTTCTCTGTCCTTATTTGATGTCAGTCATGTAAGGTAAATCTTTTGAAAGTGCTTGATTGTCTACTTGTAGTCCACTGGTGAAAATATACATAAAATCCAATCACATGTATTTGCTGTACTTAATATTATGATATTAAATGCTCAGCTATTAAAGCTACCACAGACACCTGTTGCAAAGTAATATTATACAGCACTGTTATAGCTGCTTTTTTCTTCCTCTGTGGCCACTGTGAATAGACCTTCTACTGTATGTCATCTTCTTCTGTGAGCTGAATTGAATTCAGGCATAATTAGAAATCACATCAAAACATTATGTTAATTTTCAATTGATTTTATGATTTAATTCTATTAAACTGCAGGCTTGCAAAGAAGCTATAAATCCTGTACATGTCTCAGTGTGCTTGACTGCTAAACAGTTTCTGGAAATGGAAGCTGCAACACATGCTGTAGCTAATTAAAAGACATGTTTTTACTGAAATCAAATTGCTTGTCAGTATGTCAGATAAAAAGTGACACTCAAACGCCAAACAAAGTTCGTTTTTTAACTAGGTGATACGTTATGCAGACTAAAACACTGGTGTAATGAAAAGCATGAGTCTCTCTATAATAATGGAAGAGTAAGAAAGAGAAGAAAACTTGTAATAATCCATAGATAGTCAAGCCACAAAATCCCTGCCTAACTCACTCCTTCATCTTTTCAGAAAGAAGCTCTGTTTCTCCTTTTACAGCAGTGATTACTACTTTTAGGGGATAATTATTAAGGACAGATGGTTATATAATAAATATGACCCTACTCTTGTTTCTTTCTTTCCATCTAGGACCAGCAAAGGACTCAAAGGACCCAAAAGACCTACACATGCTGGAGGCTGACACAGAATGCACTCTCCATGCACACTTTATAACTTCCATAAACAGAGACAGAAGATCTTATTCTAAATCAACTGTGAGATGAGCTATTACTTTGGACTTGAAAAAAATTATGATTCAAAAAAATTATTAATTCCTGCATTCCAACCCATTTAACATAGTAACACACTCTTGAAAGAAGTATTCAAGCAACGTGTTATCAAAGCTAAAGAAGTCCATGCTGTGAAGAGAAATTTGTTTGTGGCAGTTATACACAGTTAGAGCCTGATGTAACGTGAACAGAATTCAATAGTCTGTTCAATAGCAATGACAGATCACATCTACCAGTTATATCACCACCCTATAACTGAGGGTTTTCACTTCAGCCTTCCCTCTTGCTTTATACAGTGGATTAATATAAATAATTCAGAAATCTATGTATATAAATAGAAGACCCATACTTTTCTCAGAACAACTTCAAAACATTGTTAGCATGCAGATGCCTTAATTTACATGAATTCTCTTATATGAACATTGGATCAGATTAATCAACACACTACAGATATTTTATGCAATTCTTTTGATTAAAACTAATACTAAACACTGTGCCTGTCATTACCACTTGTTATTATAGTATATTCCTATTACAATAATGGAGAAGAAGTAAGGAAACAGAGAGAAAAGACACTGAGGAGAGCATGGTATTCAGACCACTTTTCAGAAAGGCTTGGGTAACTCACATTACTTTCAACAGAAACCAGACATGAAGGAAGACACCAAGTCTAAGTGAACTGCCAACCAAAAGGTCTACAGTGTACAAAGGACTAAAGAGCTAACCTATCTCTCCTAAGCTCCAGACTGATACAGCAAACACTGAACTGTTTTTTATCTTTATTGGTTAAGCTCCATTCATGATTCATTCAGTCAGAGTGCTAAAGCCAAATGGCCAGACTGACTTATTGGTCAACTCTCAGTTACTTCTTCCTATTTTAGCTCAAGCACGTAAGCCTTAATAATTACTATTACCTTGTGTTCGGACAGGATCTGACATAGGGCTGGGATCACTCAGACCTTGTGAGTTGATAGCTCTCACCATAAACAGGTAGATTGTATTGGGGCGCAGTGCTCTCACAGTGTAGAGAGTGGTCTTCACATGGTTAGCCACCGTTTGCCAGCTATTGCTCACAGATTGACTGCAATGAGAAGAGGGTTGAAGATTAATGCAAGGGAAAAGTAAGGAAGTGATAGGACCTGCTTTTGTCACCCTATTATCAAGTCTCAGTACAGGAAAAAGTAGTAACAGCAGAGTAAAAATAAAAATATTTGCTTCAGTTAACTCATCGAGACAGGATAAAAAAAACCCACAACTGTCAAAAGTAAAAGCTTTTGCTATCTCTCTAAAATAAATGCCTACAAAAAGAAAGTGTGGAAAACTGTAAAGTAATGTCGAATGATAAATAAGCCACTCTTGAACATAAATCTTAGAAAAGAAAATCCTGTTAAAAGAAAAATTTTCTATACTGCTAAGTAAATTATATCAATAAATTGTCACTGGAAGAAAAGTATTCTCCTTGAAATAAATTCATAGTCAAAGTTACAAAAAAACCTTCTGAAAATGTGCTTGTAAATGATGGAAACCATATGAATATTTCTTCTGTCACTACATTTCCATTGGACATTATTATAATTAGATTACAATCCACTGTACGAAGAGATTTCAAGTGTGATTGTTAAAACAGTTTTTAATGAAAATGCCTGGCTTTTGTTAAAGTTATTGATGGGATGCCATTAAAGCTTATCTAGGGTGAAATATCACAAAAGTTTAAAGAGAAAATTTTATTTTATTGTGCTTTGTTGTAGAGCATTGATTAAGAAATTCTTTAAATATATTAAAAGGAAAAAGAAAATGGAAAGCTGTGAGTTTCATGTTGTTTCAATTATTTCATCCATGTAATGCATAAAAGGTAAGTTCCAGAATAATCAATAATCTGCACATACAGTAATGCTGTTTGCATATTAACATAGCAGGATGAAGCATTATTGCTATAACTTCTTCAATTTGCATGCATACTATTTTCACAAATTATTGTATAAATTTTAATTAAAAGATGAACTAAATTATTTGTCATTTGTTGAACATCTTGATTAAGGGAAACGTTTAAGAATATACACATTTTTAAGCCGAAGCATGTATTACTGATACATGTGAGAGGTATGGCTGATGCTTAAACAAACTTGCTGAATTGGAGCCCAGGAGTTCTTCCGTATTGTATATTAATTGCCGCTGTGTGGAAGGGAGCAGCTGGATTCTCTTAGCCTCAGGTTGCAGGATGAAATCCCAAATTATTAACACTAGCTTCTTTAGTTAAAAGTTTTAATCTATCTAAAACAGTAAAAAATAGAAATTTAAAGTGCTTTGACTCTTTAATCGCTTTTACTTTAACAAGAACAGCAACTAAAGTATGCAGAGAGGCTTCAGGTTTATCCATTTATTTTCAGATTATTTGTACTATATAGTCAAGATAACACTGGTCCAAATGATTTGACCCGCAGCATTCCCACAGGAGACTCACTGATCATTAATGCCAAGGGAAAAGTAACAGATAATGACTGCATTGTCCTGTTATATTCCTGTTGACCTGAAGAATTACTTAGATGCTCCTCTAATTAATCACTTAGAAAAAAGTGATAAATTTTAAAAAATCAATTTAAAAAATAAAAATCAATGCCTGCCATAGAAGTTGAGTCTTTTAATGAACTTATAATGATATGTGTAGAGTCAAAAAGAACACCACAATACCAAGAGAACAGCTGGTACCAGGGTTTAAGCAAAATTAGAAAGGAAGGAGATTAAAAGTGGAATAATTCACATACCTAAAAGCCTCAATGATATATGCACTAGCTGGTAGGCTTCCAGGGGTCCCTGGTTGCCAGGACAGGGTGACAGTGTTCTTAGTAACATCAGTGACCTGAGGTTTGGATGGTGGCCCAGGGAGGTCATTTACATCATAATTCTTACTGACTGTTGCTCCACCAGATTCTGTGAGGGGCAAATACAAAACAATTACTTTTTATCCTTGATTGTATAAATTTGATCAAAGTAGACGATTAAAAGGAAAAACATGCTGAATATCTGCAAAATCAACATAACC
This sequence comes from Athene cunicularia, assembly GCF_003259725.1. Classification (NCBI taxonomy): domain Eukaryota; kingdom Metazoa; phylum Chordata; class Aves; order Strigiformes; family Strigidae; genus Athene; species Athene cunicularia. Next base: position 107,810,750 of record NW_020799091.1, on the reverse strand, counting down.
AGTGTTCTTAATCTGTAAAGAACTAAGTCAACAACTGCATTACCATGGATGTTTTTGGATGAAGAGCTATCATTCTTTAGGTACATTTGGAAAGAAAAAAGCCACAAAACTCAAAAGTCATATTAAATATATATATATATATAAAAGAAAGAATAACAAAAAGCCCAGCTTTGCTGAAATTTACATAAAATATCAAAATCTTAGTTACTATAAGGATGAGAAAGTTCCTATATCCATCCAATCAACTCTAGTACTCACAGAGAGCACATTAGACTTTGACAGTCCCCTGTGTAGGCTTGTCCAAGCCCATTACTGGAAGAATCCATGGTTTCTTAATACTCCTGTTTAGAACAGTTCTAGCATAGCACTGTCACTGGAGACAAATACAGACTGTTTCAATGTCAATGGGCATTTCAAGATAATAGCAATAAAATGCAAGGCATGTGAAGGAACCCAGCCTTCCCACCTAAAACTTCTCCATCTCTATCCCAGAATTTCTAGAACAGATTATTTGACTCAGACTGCCCTAATGCAGTCGACATTTTCATTTTGTGCCACCTGAAAAACAGCCCCTGGACATCACTTACCTGTCACCTCCAGCACAGCACTCCAAGATGTCTCCCCACTAGAACTTGTAGCAACACAAGTGTAAGTCCCAGTATCGGACAGCTAGACATAGAAAACAGTTAAGGATAGTTTTACCAACCTTTTAGAATCAGCTGACTCAGTTTACTCTAATTTTCTTTTTCTAGATGTTTCTTGGGAAGAAGGACTTAGCCTACATTTTACACCAGACCAGAGGGCACCAGATATTTTCAAACAATCATTTAATGGTGGCTTACTTTTAGAGAACTATAATAACATTACCTGCTTCTAGTACTTTTCGAATTTTAATTTTCATATTGTTCATGGTACCAGTACAGCATGTAAGTGCTACAGAATGCATGGTTTGGACAGTGTCAATCTTCGTTTTTGTTACAACAATTGCAGGTGATATCTGGTAACAATATAACAACAATTAACTTACTAAAGAATAAAATCTCACTGTTTGTTATCCCATGATGACCTAGAGATACAGTTTCCCATGCCAGGAAGGCTGTTACATCATCAGACTCTATGACAGATGAATCTATTTTTATATAAAGGCCACCAGACATACAAATACTGCTGTCGAGACTTCACACTGGTTATCTCTACGCAGACAGTCCTCCAAGCAATTTTCAAATGGCAAAATTAAATCAGATCCTACACCATGCTTACCTTTCTTCTGTTCACATGGGATTTTATTTCAGGCTTACAAGGCACTTTGGTAGCAAAAAAAGCGCATTTGTATAAAACTGTTGTGATTCACTATTGTGTCAGTCCATGTATCTCAAATTTATTTGGGGAAACCATTTTGAATTATATTGTCAGTATTAATCTCATTACTGTATAAATTGCTCTACTGGAAAATTTACCAAGTGTTTTGCTATTCCTTACTTAAATTTAAAGTAAAGATTTCTGAGACAGGAACTAGTGAAGACTACAGAGATGGATGGAAAACGGTAACTTTACAAAGCACAATATACAGAGCAGCCCTCCTGAATAAAGCATGGTAATCTGGAGATGGAAGCAGAATGGGGAGAGTGCTGACCCTAGTGAAAAAGGAAAAGAATTATATTCACCATCAGATGACTTGATGGAAATAGGAACTGCATCCAAGAAGTTTTATTGGACTTTAAGGAATTGTAATGGCTTTTCTGCTAAATGCAGATTGACACTATGGCAAATGTGTTTATACCTCACTCTTCAAGAAGAATGTCAAGGCAAGTAAGTGAGATGCTCTTTAGATTACTTGTCGAAATATACTTTAATTGATTTTAAAATTTGTCATGTTTGAATTGTTTTGGTATTTTCTTCCAGTACACTGGGACTGCAGTGTACCACTCTTAGGGGCAGGCAGCAACTGATTAATGTCAGTTCAATTGTCTGAATGACCATAACTTGCATTTTAGAAGATGTTCTCCCATGAAATACAAGCAATAATTAAACCCATCTGACTATGGCTCAGAGACCCAAAATATAAGGGATACTGCTAATAATATGAGAAAGACTCTTGAAAGCAGACAGATTTGCCAGAGAAGAGAGCCTTACAGCATTCTGAAGTGTTTTATTTTGCTGCTTCTGAACTTTTATTAAATATGTAATTCTTCATTATGTAATAATGGAAAATATTTCTCAAGGCTATGGTTCTCAACTTCACTTGTGTACTACCGTGACAGATGGTGTATGGCATACTCCATGAAGTATGTGGTATACACAACAGAGTATCTTGCAGAAGAAAAACTCAACATATAAAGCAAGCTGGAGATATGCTGCCTCTTGCAAGTTATGGTGAATTATCTAACTTTCAGACTGTGGATGGATTAGATACAGATATAGTGTATTGCTAATCCAGTTATTTATACTTTTTTTGTGCTATGGACAAAAACAACAGGGGAGGAGAATGGAAAATCTTTGCTATTCAGTAAAATAAACAGTTTTCTTCCTTAGCTAATGCAGGTGTCTAAATCTTGTGTGGTACACTTCTGTGGAGCAGAAGCTCAGTGTTGACCTGTCTGAAAGGGTACCAAGTGAGTGACGTGTGTGAGATTTTAAGTTGTCTTCCTCAGAGGAACTGGAAAGACTGGCTTATCAGGAAAATCTCAGGTTCATGTTTATGACTGTGGCCCGTGGTTTGCTGTGGCTGCTGCAAACTCTTGAATAATTTGTTTTACACACAGAAAGAGAGTTACATAGCAGAAGAGGATGGTCTTAAAAGTTTAAATAGTAGTGGCTCATCTTTACCCATATCTTGAAATCCTTTATGATTGTAATAGTGATTATTATTTGTGAGGGGAGGAGAAGGTGAGGACATGTGGGTGATGAATACTAATTTTCTCTGAACTTGCATATGTAAGTATACTTGGACATATTTTGCGGCCATGTTTTTGCTTACTAAGTGTTGCTAGTCCTTGCTTAGGTAGACCTGAGAGAAAAGTTAAACATTACAGATTTTAATCCATATTTAATTCATAAAAATTGGAAGGTATGGAAGAAATCTGATTTTTATGGTTGTGTGTGGTTTTTGTTCTTGTCTGAGTCAAACACTGCACATTACTGCATTTGAGGGGTTTATAAAAAATGTCTTTCTAAGCCTTTAAGGAAAATTGGCTGCTAGTGAATGAGCCACTTAAGGATCAATAAAAGCTCCCTGTCTTTCAAAACCACACTTACTACTAATACTGTTTTCTTCTCCCCTTGCAAGCAACTTTTTTTCCTTTCGTTTACAGACCTTTTGTCTCTAACAGCGAGATTAATGCACTGGCACGATTCAGAACCAATTTCATTGTTTGCATAGCTGCATGCAGACAGGTATCCCAGGAGCTTCTGCCTCGTGGACACTCCACAGAAGCCCATCATCGATGCCTGAAAGTTTGTTTGAAATCACTAAGCTTCCACCTTTAATTGCTGCTTTCTAACACTACTGGGGAATCTTGACTATTCAAGCGCGCTCTTTAATCCAGCTCTACAGGAAAAATGCATTAACCTTCATGGCCTAAACCTGCCTTCAGCCCAGGGAGGAAGGATAAATTGTTTACTCAAGGAATGCTAGCATAAATTTTTTAATAAATTCCATTTTGTTCCAAGGAAGTTAACAATTCATCTATTATCACTGATGAGATGGTATCAGAAAACAAAACTGTTCTTTATGTCCTGTCCTTGATAGTGATGTTTATTGACATTTTTTTGGATGGCAAAGCTAAGTGCAGAAATTACTGCTGATAAAATTAAATGGTTTCTGAAATTGCCTTTAAGTTCTTGACAAATAATTACATTTACCTTACTATTTTTCCATATACATGCTTGTCCACATACACACAAACAAATAAGCATTTTTATCTTTGAACAGGAAAAAATTAAAAGCCCAAACAAAGATTAGAGATGCGATATTTATGAACAAAAACTGACAGTATGCCATTTGGAATATTATAAGATTTCTTTGTACTTTTAAGATACCATATTATCTCATGTGTCAAAATGTAAATATTATGATAGGCATTTTGTTTTGAATAGAAATCCCTCAGCATATGACTGCATGTATGTTACATTATTAGTTGTCTTCTCCCATCCGCAGCCTGATGGAACATCTCCAGCAAGCGTAACATTGGAATAAATCAGCCAGCTCAAGACTGCCAAGACTCACTGATGGAGAAAGAGCATAGCCAAACCCTGATGAACTCCAGAATCACTTGCTAGCACAATAGCTCCTTGGAAAATTATGATCAGGTGTTGAAAATGAACTGCTCTAAGTTTTAACAGAGACAACAAGCCAATGGCTTCATGGTAAGATTGACTGAAAGATAATAAAGACCTGACCTTTTACATGTCTATCCTCCGTGCTTGCTTTTTCTCAGAATGGGGCTTGGTGAGCGTTTTCGGCCGAAAA